>NC_138056.1:10364651-10515341 GCF_964194185.1 Rhinolophus hipposideros
GTCATAGTGACTAATACTGAGACTTCAAGCTCCTGGATTAAAGACCCCCAGACCAACCAGTGGAGGCTGGGGGAGCCGTTAGAGCTACGCAGAGCCATGAAGGTCATCCATGGGAACGACAGTGGTCTCTCGGGAGGAGCAGCTGCTGGGGTTACAGTGGGGGTCACCACCGTCCTGGCAATTGCCATCACCCTGGGCATCTATGGTGCCCGGAAGTACAAGAAGAGAGAATACCAAGCAATCGAGGACGAAAGGAAGAGTTTGGCTCCAAACATTGAAGAGACTGGAGACACCCTTGCCCAAGAGCAGGAGCAGAGTCCAGCCTAAATCTCTCCCGGGAAACTGTTTCATTTCTGAGTAGAGCTTCAAGCATGTCTTTCATTCCTTCTCTCCACTTCTTAACTACTGAAGTGGCAAGTGCTACAAAAAGCAGGTATAACTTTGTAACTTCTTTAGGTCTCTGGGCTGGAAAATTAATAGTGACATGGACAGTTTGGGAGCAGTTGTGACTTTCTAAGCAAAAGTCATCCTGGGGACTAAAACATTAAAGGGGGTACCTTTTCTTGATGTGCACTATGAATTAGCTTCACCTGAATGTATACGTGTAAAAAGAGAGGAGGGAGAATGTTGACATATGAATTTGGAAATGATGTATTTAATCTGAGGTTGGCCATGGTTTCCAATTCATGGGCTATAAGAATTTATGCTTTTAAGTGTTAGCCTCCCACTGTTTTGCTTTTTAAAAGCTGTCTGGATCTATCTCCTGCTCCTGGAGGCCAAAGAGCCCCCAGGAGACACAGGAAGTCCTGCTTGGCCACAGCTTTGCAGCTTTGAGAGCTCTGTGTCAATGGGCTGTGTCCTCTCCTCTGGGTCATCTCAACATCATCTGAATAGACAAATATGGCTTATACCTAGCCCATGTTTTCCAACTTCCCCACAATTTAAGACTTACTTAGACCAGACCACTTTTGGACTTTGGACTAGTGTCGTAAAGTCCTCAGAAGATATTTTAACTTATACACATCTATTAGGATGTCAAGGGAGAAGGGATAATTTGTAGAAAAGGAGTAAGTGAAGAAAGGGTAAGAACTGGGAAAGATTCTGGTGCTCAGGGGAAATTGGAATTCTTACCCACAACCAACAACCTGGCTTTTCCCTCTTATGGGAAATGAGGCAAAGAAAGGAGTATAGATTTGGGTAGAACAAGCATTACAGTTTCCTGTCTGTTACCAAAGTACAACCCTTTCCTCTTCCATGAGTGGCCCTTGCTCTTTCTAACTCCCATCACATGCACATACACCCCCAACACACACACACACACACACACACACACACACACACACACATACACACACACACACGAACACGCACACAGCACATTCCAACAAGAAATCCTCATTTTTTTCTGGGGGTGGGAGACAAGGGAAAAACCATGAAGTCAAAGTAAGTCCACACCTCAATTTTTCCTCCTCCCTAAAACCAAAACAGAGTAGACATCAATGATGTACCCTACCTTGAGTTTTATTCCAGCAGAAAGGAGGCTGCCATGATAAAATCCGTGTTTTTAAATGAAATGAAAGGGCATCCACCACCATTTGTGACATATTTCTTTCCATTCCAAGCTGACTTCCCTGGGGCACCTAAAAAGATGCATGATCGTCACCTGGCAGTTGGGGCTCTGCCCAGTTTTAATACCACTCTCACCTAATTGTAATGATCAGGGTGAATCTTTTAATGTTCCCCCACAACATTTAAAAAGGTTATATATTTCTTCACCAACTCAAGTGTCATTTGTGAGTGATCTGTGGAGGACAATTTGTCCTCTCCTCATTAACATCCACAACCAAGAGCTTAGGTTTACAAAAGGTCCTTCTTCTGAGGAGCTTGGAGCATCCCAACCTGTGGGAAGATGGGAAGAAGCTTCCTTTACCTTCTACTGTGACACAGAGAAGAGGCACGAATCACAGAATTGGAGCCCTGCTCTTTTGACTGCCCAGCTAAGGACACGGATTTCGACAACCCCTTTAGTTAACCCCGCCCCTTAAGCAT
Organism: Rhinolophus hipposideros; assembly: GCF_964194185.1. Taxonomy (NCBI): domain Eukaryota; kingdom Metazoa; phylum Chordata; class Mammalia; order Chiroptera; family Rhinolophidae; genus Rhinolophus; species Rhinolophus hipposideros. Next base: position 10,366,701 of record NC_138056.1, read on the forward strand.
TAAAATGTTCTCCGAAACCTCTGGGTGTTTTGTGGGTGAGTTTCAGCCAAGCTAACCACTTTTCTGCAAATACTGACTTTCCCATGAATTCTTTGAAGATTACTGAGTCAGAGACCAAGTAGAGCTATAGGCTCCCAGACTTCTAATGCACTAACCACCCACTGAAATGAAAAACTTCTTCACAGACTTGTATTTTGACTAACAAAATGGCCCATAAACATGCATTAACATATGTATTTGAGGAACACTCTGTCTGAAATGAGAACAAGGGCATTTGCAGTGTACATTCATCAAATGCTTTTACCAGTCAGAACCCAGAGGGGGGTGTTCCCAGGCTCTGCTTTCCTGGCCGGGGAGCTCAGGCTGGGGTCTGTGGCAAGACTCATCTGGCTTTCAAGAAAACCACACTCTGTGGGCTCACAGAAATAGAGACACATTTGGGGGACAAAGGCAGCTTTGCAAGTGCATTTTATTTTTGTGTTCTTGTTAGTACTGGGATAATTAATACTAAACATTTATTTGGAAAAAAGCAAACAAACGACAGCTCGTAAACTATTGAAACACACTATAGTGTGGTCAGGGGAAGGGAACTTGAAGAAGTGAACCTTCGTGGTTTTTAAGGTTTTCCCCCACAGGTTCATTTGCTTATTTTCCTTGCCACATGGGCTGTGTCCTTTAGAGGAACAAGAGCCAAGCCAGGTCACTTGGTCAAATGTGTGGGTAGAAAACATGTGGGGAAAAAGAAACAGAGAAAAGGGATTTCCCCCCACCCCACCAATCCATCCAGAGGAAGGGCTTGCAGTTGCTTACAGACTCACAGAGGTACCCCAAATGCCTCAAAGATAGGTGCCATGATCTACAGAAAGCAGAAGGTTGACAACAATTTGTGGTTGTTCACGTATTTGCCATTTATTGTTCTGCACATACACCTCATGAGCACCAGGTGGCAACGTCCTCTCACAGCAACACCAGGGACTTCAAAACACACCAGTCACAAAGATTTACATTAGGACATTCACCTGCCCTCTCCCAGAAACCCACCCCCCACTCAAGTGCCAGTGACCACAGACAAGGAAAGGGGACAGGGCCCTTTCTTGTACCACACCGGGCCTTCCCCCAATCTTCTCATGCACACAACAGTGCAATACCAGGACAAGTACATTTGACCAAGTCTAAAACCACAGAGAAGTCCAAGTTTTACAAAAAAGTGGGGGGAAGGAGATGAAAACACAAAGGCACACACAACCACATATACACAATTAACCTTTAAGGGATAAGCATCTGACAGGATTTGTCTCCCATCCCATTTGTCATCCCTGTAGACTCAGGAAGGGAGAACCTGGGCTGCTGGTGCTAAAACCATGAAACGAAAGGCATGGAATTCCCTGCATGAGCCAGGGCATCAGCAGGGCTTCTGGTGGGGAAACATCCTGTGCCAACGTGGGTGGGGGGGTGTACACAAGCCTTCTGCTGGCAGGGCTGTGCCTTCCCAGCTTGGCACAAGAGAAAGGGCAAAGGAATACCCCTCATCTTGTCTGGCACAGTGTTAGAAAGGAAATTCAAGATTCCTTCTGCTCACAAAGTCCCACAAGGAGATGAGGATGAGGTAGCCCCTACTGAGCATCCTCAGAGAGGAAGAAAAATGGGGCACAGACACAACTGACATTCTGGAGGAAAGGCTTGGAGGTACAAAGACGTACTCTCAAAGTAGTATTGCCCCTGACATACAGCCTGCCTTGTATACTCTATGGGTCCCCTTCCCCACCCACTTCTTCTTCTCCCTAATGCAAGAAATCAGTTTTTCCCCACTGCCCATTGCCAGTTGTCAAAGGATATCTTCTTTCTTCCCCACCGCCTATCGCACAGTTGTGTTTCTTCCCACTCACCCTCCGTCTACTTCCTCTTCCCTGTGGGTGACAAGCCCAGCAGATGCTTGACAGGGGTGCTGAAGGCGGAGGTGGTACTCAGCCTACAACAAGGCTCTCTAATAACCTCTGGTACATGGTAACCTGGTGAAGGGCACAGGGTGTGACGTTAAACACCACGGGATGTCTCTCCTGTCAAGTTCAGATGTTCCTGCCCGACTGTGGCAGGTAACTATCCCCATGCAGCAGTGAACTCAGGACGAACATCTGGATCTGCTGGTGGCATAAAATGGCTGCAACTGACAGGAAAGACTGGAGCTAACAGGACAGACACTATTTGGCCTATCAGAGCTTCCTCTGCTGGAGCCAATCAACGTCCCTATAGCTAGTTGGAAAACGAGGAAAGGCTCAGCACCAGCATGTCCCGAGGAACAGGGTGACACTCAGGTAAATCTGATGGCCACAACGATGTCAAAATGGCTGCAGGCCAGCCAGCAAGCAGCAATGAAGCTGGTTCTCAGAGAAGCTTGGTTTCCGGTTCTAACTTAAGTACCATTTTTGAAGGTTCTGTTGTTTCAACTTTTCTAACATCAAAAACCTTCCAAATATTATGAAATATATATGCATATATATATACGTCAAACCCCCAAAACATGAGGTATATAAATTCAAATTAGTATCCAGAGGAACTTTCCCCAAACACAGTTCAAAGAACCCACTTTCAAAGGGGGAATTGGGTTTCCTTTCTTGACCCCCCCTTCTCTCCTCCCTGACCCCCAATTCATTTCTTAATGGGAGCCAAAGGCAAGAGCAATAGCTAAAGAGGCCCCCTCCATGTTCTAGGTCAATCTGTAATAGATGAAGGCAATGAGGGGCCCAGCACCATCTCTGGGCTCAGATTAGCAAATTTGCATGGACACAGATTGAAGACCTCAGAAAAATAAGACTGGATGGAGACTGGCTCAGCTCCAATCTTGAAAGAGATGTAAAAAGGGGTCAGTCCAGCTCTCACCATACACATCTCCCCAAACACAGTTTTGTCTCCATTAGAGTCCAAGTTTACCATGGGATGGGTTGTCAAAGGGTGAGAGAAGTTCAGGGAGAGACCATAGCCTGGCTCTCTGATCCCTGTCAGAACTGGGGTTTGACATCTTGCAAAACAGAGTGTGGGAATATGATGGGACTGTCCACCAACCTGGCGCAGTGGTATGCACACAGACACACACACACACACATATATGCACATACACAGATGGCACAGAGCCCAGCACAGGCTCTACTCACAGTGACTTGATGAAACTCATGGAATCTTTGAGCTGGTCTGGGATGAGTTGGGGAAAAAGGCTATGGGCTCCTCTCCCTGAGGACAGTTCAGATGCTAAATAGGATGCAGGCTCTGGTCTAATCAGAGAGTGGCTGGAAACATCATGGGGTGCCATCCAGAGAGGAATCCCAGAGCCCATCCACCTGCATGAGAGAACCAGATGCCTCTTTGGAAAGGTCAAAGGTGTAAGGAGGAGGGAGGGCACAGAGAAACCAAAGACTATTATGAGAGCTGAGCGTGCTCCCAGAACCCTTTGTATCCCTGACCCTCTTGGCAAGAAGTGCTTCTCGCTGTACACCAAGGCATTTATTTCTGATGTCACAGCAGTTTAGCGGTTCACCCCTTTGCCCCCCAACCTTGCACAGTGAGAGCTCCTCACCCCAGTGGCGGAGAGAAAAGCAGAAACTCCACTCTCGAAGCGGAGTGGAAGCAGCAGGAAGCCAGCTGAGGCAATGAACCTCAGGCTTCACAAGGCCAGGGTATGGAGTGCCCATGCACTATCCATACCCTAAGTGTGCTGATCATGGCCCCACTTAGGGGGAGGAGTGGGGGTGGTGTTCTTGCCTACCCAGCACCGAAAACTCCATGGGAACAGACCAGGGATGGCCCTCATCCCATGTGGTGGATGAGGTTTATGAATGACATCCCCTATTCAATCTGGCTCCCCCCTGTGGCTGGGAGGGATGGGGGATGGAGACAGGATGGTGGGAAGATGAGGGAGTTGGGAGGGCAGGGCACCAACTTCTACCTTGACTCTCCCCACTTCCTGTCCTGTAGTCCCCACAACCCCTCCCCCTCAAAGCCCTTCCAGCTCAGTCCTTCTCCTGGGCAGTGCTGTCCTCAGAAATGCCCTGGGCAGCCAGTTCAGCCAGCACATTATCCAGATAATTGGCATCTGGATAGCCATGGCCAGTGAGATTAGAGCCAAACTCTGTCTTGTGGTGGACCTCATTCCAGATGACAGTGTCTGATTCGCCCGTGGTGCTGGAGGTACCAATGGCAAAAATGAGGCGGCGATCCCAGGCCACCAGCAGCAGCTTCAGAACCTATGAAAAGAAAGGCAGGAGATCAAAGTCCGACATGCAGTGTTGGTCAAAGACTATCCCTTGGTTGGTAGAGTCCTCCCAAGAGCCCCACCCCTTCCTGTATCACAATACCCTAAGCAGCGCAATGATTGGAAAATTTGAATGTGGGGTCAGAGACCTGCAGGTAAGTCTTGGCTCTGTCACCGGCTACCTGTATGACCTCAGACAAGTTATACCACCTCTCTGGGCTTTAATTTCCTTATTTATAAAATGCAATTGTACAATCTGCCTCTAAATGTTGTGAGCAATTTAGCAGGCCCCACGTGAAAAGCAATTTCATGGTAGTGCCTGGCACACATTATTCAACAAATGTGACTGACCAACATCATCACAGCTGTGTTTTAAATGATAGGACCTAGGAGTTCAAGGCACTTCTGAGCTGAGATCTGAAGATGTGCCCTCCGGCATCACCACCACTACTTGAATGTGGTATTGGTTTGCCCACAGCAAAACTTGAGGAATGTTTCTCCAATGGTGTGGTTCAAGCTCTTCAAGGCTATTTCATATTTATTTTCTCATCTGGTTCTCACAACCACACTTTGAGGCAGCTCTGGCAGGTACTGTTATTGCCTATTTTACAGGTGAGGCCTAGAGAGGTGTTAAGGCTAGCAGAATATTCTAATTCAGCTAAAATTTTAAAAATATATACAGAAGGTGCCAAAACAATGTATACACATTTTGAGAGAAGGAAAAAAACCTACATTAAAATTGTAATATTCAATATATACTGATAATAAAAGATGAATACAGGTCACGTTTGACTTCTGCAATTACAAGAGGTGCTCAAAGTGGTTACCACCAGTGTACTTTTAATAGAGTTTTTTCCTTTCTTAAAATGCGTATACTTTTTGGGGACACCTTCTGTATATCTTTGTTGAGCAAGACAAATGCCTGAATCCTGTCCTGCATGAAGAAGGCACCTGATAAAAATGCACTGGGTTTAAAACGGAACTACCAGAAGCATGATACGAACCAGAGGTGGGGAATCATAATAGTACAGACACTAAAACTATGAGCTGCCGTTCTGTGCCCCCAGAGCTGTGCTTCTCCAGCATTCCTGTGCTGTTCGATCACCTGGGACCTTGTTAAAATGAAGTAGATTCTAAGGTGCTGCATTTCTATCAAGTTTCTAGATCTTGCCGCTGGTGTTGGTCCCAGGACCAGCTGTACGGCAGCAAAACCCTAACGGAAGGATACTGACGTAGGTGAACTACTGCCAGTAATATCCAGGAGAGGAAAAAGCCACAGCCCCACCCCCACCGCCCTACAGGAGAAAATTCTGATCCCATACACCTTTACCTCTGGTTGACTCAGCTATGACCTTGTCACTATGCGCATCTAGAGTTAAGACAGACCCAGTTCTCTTTTGCCGGTGCATTATAGGGAGCAAAATTTGGAGTCCTGACGTAGAAGTAAATAACCTGACACCCCCACTCTTACTTTTCTCCCTTTCTCGCTGTCTGGAAGGTAACAGTGTCGTGGGAAGCCACGGGCGCTGAAACTCTTGCCAGGATTCGGGTGTTCCGGCCCCTGAGCAGAAGGAAAGAAAGTGAAGGGCATTTTTCAAAATATTTCTGGTGTGGGGGTGCAGGCTGTGACTAAGTCAAATAATCATGGCAATAATAACAGCCATAGAGTCTAGACAGAGAACGGACCCCAAAACAGTCGGCGTGGTCACTCAACATGCTCACTTTGGAGTCCTCAGGCCTGGCTTTGGACACGAGCTGCTGCATGGAGCATGGGTTCCCCATCTGTTAGATATGGCGGATGTGAAATTCTCATTTTGTGCAACCACTAGGAATGTTAAGTGAGCCGGGCGCCTGCTGCATGCAAAGAGCTCAGTAAATATTTATCAGCACCGTCATCATCATGTATTCTAACTGTTTTGTTTTACATAAGAGGAAAACTGCAGCCGCCAGAGGTTAAATGACTTCTACGATGTTATGGGCTTTGCCAAACCTGATTTCCAGAGACAGATCCTGGACATCTTACCTCCAAACGACTCAGGATAACACAGATGCCTCTGAGCTATGAGCCATGCAATCAGAATTATTTGAAGGATTCTTGTGGATTTTATCCTCTGTCCTCATGGGTTCTTGTTTGTTTTCTAGTTTGACAATATGGATTTTATCCTCTGTCCTCATGGGTTCTTGTTTGTTTTCTTGTTTGACAATATGGATTGGGAAACTCATGACTAATAATCTAGCAACATTTCAATTGTCATCACCCTATCTTATTCAGCAGTCTCAGGCCACTGGGTGGGAACAAAACTGAAGCAGAATTCAGCTAGAAATTAGACCTCCTCCTTCAAGATGGGCTCACAGGCCCCTTTGAGAAATTCAGCAAAAGTGAGGGATTTTTTGTCCAGTAACATATTTTCCCTAAATGTTTGTCTATAGTTTCTGAGCCACTCAGAGCCTGTGGAACCCTGTTTTAAAATCCTTTCTAGAGGAAACCAATATAACATCGATAATTCCATGCTTGTCCCGGCACCAGCTCCCACACAGAGGATCAGTGAATGCGTCCTGGATGAGTAAATGAATGAGTGAATAGATGAATGAACGACAAAACTGCAAGAAAACACAGGCTTTTTTCTTTTTCTCTTATTATGGATAATGGTTCCAAAATGTTATTAAAATTCTGTGATTTTATTTATTTTTTTAATAGCATGGTTCAAGATCATCTTTGGTTTGGCAAACAGAATGGCAGTGGGGTCTCGGAGAAGGGAGTGGTCGCTGTGAGCTGAAAGAGGCCACAGTGTCTTCTTGGAGAGGCAGGATGAGACAATTCTGAATTCCACACTGACATGCAATCACTCCACATTTGCAACATTCCCATGGCCACGGCTGTGTCTAAGCCAGGCTGCCTGACTGCAGGGCCAGTTCCCACCAGGGCTCTGCCTGCTCCTCGCTTGCCTGGGACTCGCCTGCTGTGCGGCCAGCACAGATGCCTGCCTGGCGCAGACCCAGCAAGGCTGTGTGCTCCTGGCACGTTGCTAAGCGAAGCAGTCACGACTCTGCCTCGGCCCAGATCAGAGTTTCTCCCCCAGGGAACTGTTTTCTGCGGCGAAGGCTGAGCTTAAATGTCTCTACTCTTCACAGAGCCCAAGTTTCCATGGATGGGCTGAGAAAGGGCAAAGCAATCGTGATCTTAATCGGGGAGGTCCCAAATTAGACTCTTCCTTATGGCCCTTCAACACCCCCACCTTCTATCCTCTGCAAATCTGCCATCTCCTCGTACTAAAAATGTTCTCCATGTCTTTCATGTCTGTGTTTCAAGTCTCTCCTAGCAACTGCCCTGCACCAGAGAGTCTATTCCGACCCTCTCAGTCACACAGACACAGGCCCTCTTCCTTAGTCTGACAAGTAGGGTACTCCCATAGTGAGGGCGACCAGATATTGAGCACCCAAGTACTGTGCCCGGGACCACAATATGCACACACAAGCATTATCTCCCATCCTCACGAAACCCCTGCATATTAGGTTCCCGGCTATAGGGATAAGGAAATCAAGTCAGGAAGGTCAAGTGAGGACCAGCCAGGACTTTTGCAGGCCTTGTGCTGCCGGTGTGCACACTGCCTCCCACAGCTTTTATCAGTGGTGCACACCCTGTTTGGCTCTGTAGCTTAGTGATGTATAGTGATTTTTCCCTGATTGCTCGGTAACTCCCTCGAAAAAGAACCGTGTTTTTCATTGAATTCTTTTATAGGCTATCACATCTCCCTGTTTTATTTCTTCCACACCACTTATCACTATTTGGAAGTACCTTGTTTATTTATCTGTTTACTTTATTGTCTTCCTTCTCCCACTGGAATGAGGACTCCAGGGAGCAAGGATTGTGTCCATTTTGCTCATCATTGTTTCTCCAGCATCTGGTCCATAATCCACACTCAAAGTTTGTTAAATAAATGACAAAATGGAAGAAGGCAAGGAGGAGGGAAGAGAGAGTGAACTCATAAATACTTACTAAAGAAATGAATCTGGTAAACAGCCTAGAACTTTCAGGAAAAGCTTCAGTGTGTGACATATTTGTATTTGCACTCAGGAAAATTGTTCAATTTGTTCCTTAGGACTGTCTTTCAAAGACTCAAAAGAGGAAAGAAATGCCCACAAAAATCAAAGCCAAGGAATAGCTATCAAATTACAAATGTAAATACTATCTGGCAGAGAAATTCCACTTCTAGAAAATTATTCTACAGATATACTCGCACGTGTACAAGGTTATTCATTCCAGCATTATTTGCTGTAGCAAAAGAGTGGAAACCATCCATATGCTCATCAAATGAAAACTGCTGAATATGAATTACGGTGTCTTTATACAATGGGCTATTCCACAAGCTAAGAAAGAATGAGGAAGCTTTCTCTATATGGACATGCAAAGGTCTACAGGCTATCGTGTTAATTGAAAAATGCAGACCACAGAGCAATATGTCTAAGACGTCACACTTTGTGTGAAAATGGAAGGAGTGGATGCAGGCTTTGTTGCTTATGCACAAAGAATCCTGGAAGGAGACAAAAGAAAGTAAGAACAGTGGTGGAGAGTGGGGGAGGCTGAGACCCAGTAGATGGGGGACAAAAGTGGAAAGGAGACTTCTGGGGGTATAACATTGTCTTAGCTCAGGCTGCTATAACAAAATGCCACAAACTGGGTGGCTTTTAGCAACAGAAATTCATTTCTTACAGTTCTGGAGGCTGGGAAGTCCAAGATCAAGGTGTGGGCAGATGTGATATCTGGTGAGTCTCGACCATATAGCTTGTTTGGTTTCACAAGTTCACAGCTGGAGGGTAGTTTGCTTCAGGATAAATCATACCTTGAGTCTCACCCATATCTGATTTAGGTGATATTTAGACAAGACTTTGGACTTAGATGCTGGAATGAGTTAAGACTTTTGGGACTACTGGGATGAAATGAATGTATTGGGCACATAAGAAGGACATGAATTTTAAAGGACCAGGGGTAGAATGTTATAGACTGAAAGTTTGTGCCCCCCAAAATTAATATGTGGAAACCAAATATTCAACATGGTGGTATTAGGAGGTGGGGGCCTTTGGTAGGTGATTAGATTATGAGGGTGGAGCATTCATGAATGGGATTAGTGCCCTCATAAGAGAGATCCCAGAGAGCTCCATTTCCACTTCCACCAAGTGAGCACACAGAAGGAAGATGGCCGTCTACGAACCAGGAAGAGGGCTCTCACCAGACACTAAATCTGCTGGCACTTTGTTCTTAGACTTCCCAGCCTCGAGAAATTTCTATTTCTGTATTTTTTTTAAAGATTTTTATTAAAAATATAGCTAACATACAATATTATATGAGTTTCAGGGGTACACCGTAGTTGTTCAACATTTATAGACCTAAAGAAGTGATCACCATGATAAGTCCAGCAACAATGTGACACCGTACTATGCTATCATAATATTATTGACTATGTTCCCCATGCTGTACATTACATCCCCATGACTTATTTGTTTTATACCTGGAAATTTGGACCACTTATTCCTCTTCACCTTCTCCTCCTTTTAAAAAATTTTAAATTACAGTTGACATTTAATATTTTATATTAATTTCAAGTATACAGCATAGTGGTTAGACATTTATTATAATTTAAGAAGTGATCTCCTGTGCTTTACTTTACATCTCCATGACTATTTTGTAACTACCAATTTGTACTTCTTAATCCTTTCACCTTTTTCACCCTGCCCCCCCAACCCCTTCCCATTTATCACCCCAACAAACCTAGTACCTATCTGACACTACACATAGTTATTATAATATTATTGATTATATTCCTTATGCTATACCCTACATCCCCATGACTACTCTGTAACAACCAATTTGTACTTCTTAATCCCTTCCCTTTTTTTCACTCACACCCCCAACCTCACTCCCATCTAGCAACCATCAAAATCTTCTCTGTATCTATGAGTTTGTTTCTGATTTATTTGTTTATTTTGTTCTTGAGATTCCACATATAAGGGAAATCACTTTTCATCTGTCTTTCTCTAACATACTCCACTCAGTACAATACCCTCTAGGTCCATCCGTGACACCACAGATGACAAGAACGCATTCTCTTCCATGGCCAAGCAAAATTCCATTGTATATATGTACCACCTCCTTTTTATCCATTCATCCATCAACATATACCCAGGCTGCCTCCACATCTTGGCCATTGTAAATAATGCTGCAATGAACACATGGATACACTTGTCCCCTTGAAGTAGCATTTTGGGTTTCTTTGGATAAATACCCAGAAGTGGGATTACTGGGTCCTTTGTCCTCTCTTGTAATAGCCTTTGTTTTAAAGTCTATTTTGTCTGGTATAAGTATGGCTACTCAGCTTTTTTGTTTGTTTGTTTCCATTTTTATGAAATATTTTTTTCCATCACTTTAGTTTCCATCTGTGTGTGTGTGTTTCAATCTGAAGTGATTCTCTTATAGACAGCCTATGTAAGGCTGTCTTTTGAGTGGAGCAGTTAATCCATTTACATTGAAAATAATTATTGATAGATACGTAGCTATTGCCATTTTATTATTCATAATTTTGATTTCATCCTCCCGTTTTAAGCAGTCCCTCTAACATTCCTTGTAATATTGGTTTGGTGGTGATGAACTCCTTTAGCTTTTTCTTGTCTGGGAAGCTCTTTATTTATCCTTTGATTCTAAATGATAGTTTTGCTGAGTAGAGCAATCTTGGTTGTATGTCCTTGCTTTTCATCATGTTGAATATTTTGTGCCAATCCCTTCTGTCCTGCAAAGTTTCTGTTTAGAGTCAACTGATAATCCTATGGGAGCTCCCTTATAAGTTACTAGTTGCCTTTCTCTTGCTGCTTTTAAGATTCTCTCTTTGTCTTTAACCTAGGCCATTTTAATTATAATGTGTCTTGGTGTGGGCCTGTTTGGGTTCATATTGTTTGGGACTCTCTGTTCTCGTATGTCTATTTCCTTCATCAGGTTAGAAAAGTTTTCAGTCATTATTTCTTTAAATAGGTTCTCAATCTTTTGCTTTCTCTCTTCTCCTTCTGGTATCACTATGATGCGAATGCTGTTACACTTGATGTTGTCCCACAGGTCTCTTAAACTATCCTCATTTTCTTTGGATTTTTTTCTTTTTTTTTTTGCTGTTCAAGGTGGGTGTTTTCTACTACCTTGTCTTCCAAACTGCTGACTCGATCCTCTGCTTCATCTAGTCTGCTGGTGATTCCTTCTAGTGCATTCTTCATTTCAGTCATTGTATTCTTCACTTCTGACTGCTTCATTTTTATGGTTTCTATGTCCTTTTCTATGCTTGCTGTCTCTTTGTTGAAGTTCTCACTGAGTTCCTTGAGCACCCTTATAACCACTGTTTTGAACACTGTCTCCGGTAAATTGCTTGCCTCCATTTTGTTTAATCTCTCCTTTTCTTTTATTTGGGATGTATTTATTTGTTTCCTCATTTTGACTGCTTTGATGTGTTTCTTTCTATGTATTAGGTAGATCTGCTATGCCTCCCAGTCTTGGCCAAGTGGCCTTATGTAGTAGGTGGCCTGTGGGACCCTGACAGTTTCCCTGGTCACGTGCTTTGGGTGCTCCAGGAGTGTCCCTTGTGGGAGTTGTGTGTGTCCTCCTGTTATAGTTGAGACTTGATTGCTATTGGCATGACAGTGAGTGGGATTGGCCCTCAGGCTGATTAGCTGTGGGACTGGCTATGTTCATAGCTTATGGGCTGCTGTGTGTGGGGCTAACCCCGGTGAGTAGGATTTGCCACAGCAGGCTCTGATGCCTGTTGAGACTGCCCTTTGTGTATGCCACTTGTGGGGCTAATTGCACAGTGCTCTACTGTGGTGTGAAGCCTAGATCTAGGTATGTTGATTCTGGGGCTTCTTGGGAGGGGCTCTGATGCAAGCCTAGGTCACCCACTGCCTGTGACCCACTGGGGATTACTTGGTAGGAGCTACAAAGTGATCCGCAGTTGTTCGCTGCCTATGCTAAACCTGGATGCACGTGGGAGAGGCCACACTGTGAACTGAGGACGGCTGCCACCAGTACTGGGCCTGGGGTAGCTCCTCAAAAAGCTGGGAAACCCCAAGGCCTGATGCCATCTGCCAACTCCCTGAGTTCAGCCACTGATAAAGACTCATGTGGTATGCAAGTTGGGTGAGGCAGGGTCTCAGGGAGTCACTAGAGTGGGACCAATTGTGTTCACCAGGTTAATGTAGATTCTGTTTTGGTACCAGTGCTGATCCTGGAGCTACTCAGGAAGTCTCACAGCACACCAAAGCCAGTTGTTGCCGTCCTGTGGCCCATGGACACTGATTTCGGAGAAAGAGTGTGGTGTGAGCAGGGCAGGGTGTTTGCTGATAAAGTGCCTCCAGTGTTGGGGGAGTTGGATGGGTCACGGTCACATTGAGTCAGCACAGCAGAGCCCAGGACCTAACCAGGCCAATCAGATTCAAATTTGGCTGTAAGTGTAGGGGGCGGGTTCAACACATTAAAGATGGTTTCTGCCTGCTCGGCTGCAGGGGAGCAGGACCCCACACAGGGAAAATGCTGACTGTCCTCCAGCCCTGGCCTCAAAGCCACACACTCAGTCTGCTCCCTGTATTCCTCTGACGCCCCTCAAGTCACTGTTCCTCCACTGGAACCCAAGGTGAGTGCCTGCGAGTGAGTGAGTCTATGCAGGGGCCCTTTAAGAGGATGTCTGGGTTTCCCAAAGTCTTCTATCCCATGTGGATGGTTAGAATCCCCACTGTTTTTCACAGCCAGATGTTATGGGGGCTCCTCTTCCTGGCACCAGTACTCTGGGCTGATGAATTTGGAGTGGTGCTGGGGTCCTTTGCTCATCCAGGGGGAACCTCTGTGGCTGAGATATCCCTCCCTGTTTTCAACCACCACACAAAGGTTTGGGACCAGCCCGTTTCACGTCTCTGCCCCACCTACCAGTCTCGATATGGCATCTTTATATCCTTAGTTATAAAACTTCTTTTCAGCCAGACTTCAGATGGTTCTCCAGGTTGATTGTTCTATAATTTGGTTGTAATTTTAACGTGTTCATGGAAGGAAGCAGGCATGGTGTTTATTCTACTCCGCCATTTTTGACCTTCTCTATATTTGTTTTTTTTAAAAGCCTCTCAGTTTGTGATATTTTGTTACTGCAGCCTGAATAGGCTTGACAAACATTTACCTGCAAACATTTAAACCTAAAACAGTAACAGTTCTTGGCCAAGGCTGGGCTCACCTGAATGCCAGGTGGGATGCTATAGATGATACGGATGGTTTTGCAGTCTGGGTGGCCAGGCAAGGAGTGTGGGATGAGGTGGTACTCCATCTTCCCAGGAGGCTGGGTGCCTGTCTTCACCCCATAAATGGTCTTACAGGTTGGACACTGCAAACTCCCATCCTGAGGAGACAAGGCAAGAACAATGAGCTTGGGGAACAGTTTCGGTAATAACTTCCCCACCCAACCCCCAAAAGTGCCAGAGGTAAAGATCCAGGTGGATAAAAAAAATGCATCCAAGTGAGTAATGAGCCTTAGTCACTCCCCTGCCCACGTCCCGAGGCCCTTTCTGCTTTCTCCGAAATAACTGAAGGTACATTCCACAAAAAGCCCCATACTCCATGCTGAGGGACAGGTAAGAGAAACCCTGTCCTTTAGAAGGAGACCAGGCTTTGCACTGTAACACGGGCTCTACTGGGGGAAGGGAGATGGGTGACTCTGGATGCATTGATGTAAGGGGTCCTGATTTCACAGATGGCCTGCTGAGGTGTCCCCTGAAAGGGAGGGAAGAGAACCTGGACAGTAAATCCTATCCCCAGGATCACAAGAAGAAAGGGACTGAGGAGAGGGAAGGCATGAATGCACAGGGAGCAATGTGTGTAAAAAAACACTGTCGCACAGCTGGGACCAAAGCTTTCCGGGACACCCGCATCTCCTCGGAAAAGACAGGGATCCTCTGTGGAGCTATTTACGGACATTTCAATTTAAGATCTACTCATTTAAAGGCATAGCTGATATTCAGGACAACAGTTACTCCATGTGATCAGAGGATGGGAACCCAAGGCTTGGGATCAAGAAGCCAGGGTCCCACTCTCTGCTCTGGCCTTAACCAGCTTCATGACCTTGGGTGAATCACTCCGTTTCTCTCCCCTCTTTTGTATAAGTAAATAAATAAAAAAATGCTTCAAACAATTAGTGCCAAAGAGAATAAAGAATCACGTTTTAAAAACCATTTTTAAAGCACCATGGAAATCAATGCAGAGGTACTAGATTAGTCTTGAATATACTCATCAAAGGGGAATGAATATAATAAGAAATCCCTTTAAACCCAAAACAACCTCTTAACATGCAAAGTGCCAATGAAACCTTTTAGTTTAGAGTCAGGACAGTGAGCATGGGAGACAGCTAGCATCATCCATTCAGGACTGAGGATGCCCTTCCTGAGACAACTGAGAAAGAGCCCCAGCACTTTGGGAAAGTCAATCATAGGGCTACATAAAGATGAAGGAAAATTAATTAATAAAATTAATTCATACAATGTATTAGCCATAATTAATACAAAAGAAGTATCAATTTGAATCATACTAGTAAGAACACCCTATAAAGTAGGTATTGTTTTATCTGCACTTTCCAGATGGAAAAATGAAGTCTCAGAGAGTTGAAAATCTTGCCCAAGATCATTCAGCTACTAAGCCCAAGTTCAATCTTGGGTCAGCTGCCTGTCTTGCCTCTACTCTTTCCCACAGCCAGAGAAGTACAGAGCAGCCCCCAAAATCCAGACATTGTTTGGATGAGTAAGAGGTTGGAGGCTATCAGGGAAATCTCAGACTCTGATGCAGTCCAAGCTGAGCCTGCAGAAATGAGTAGGGCTTGACTTCATGGAAATGGGGAAAGACGGTTATTACAGGCTCAGGAAAAATCATGAGAAAAGTCAAGGATTTAGAAAAATCTGGGACGTTGTACGGAGAGTTATCATCTAAGGACGCTCCCAGATTCCTAAACATCAGCTGTAACAGGGGACGACTGCTTCACTGTCAGTAATGGACAGCTTTGCACAACTCCAACAGAGGCATCTAACGGGACTACCAGCGATAGCCAGGAAACAATCTGTAATGCTTTTGAAGGGACAATCAAGGGTGTTTTGAAACTGCCCCCCAAAATAAATGATAACTGAAAAATCACTAGTCCTGGAGAAGGAAGGGTGATTGGGAAACCCATCTACATCAGTAGGAGTGAACGCTCACCATGGCTATGATAAGAACTTCCTTGTACCTCATTGATGGGGGCCCAGCAATGGGCCATGACAAGGACCACTCCCCTCAGAACCCTCAGGGACAGAAGTCTATACCTCTCAGACCATCATGCCCAGTGTAGAGACTGGGGCAGTAGGGTAGCATAGCACACAGGGAAGGTAAAGACAGCTTTTGCCACATTATAATGTTGTGGAGTACAGATCCTAATAAGAACAGCCAAGCTCATCACTCCTGCTGCCATGGGATGCCTTTAGGACTCCCCAGATCACCTGGGTACAACCCCAATAGGGCCTTCATGCTCTGGCTCCTCCAGGGCCCAGTGCAGGAAGTGGCAGCAGCCCCATGGGCTGGTACTCACCTTGTTGCCATTATTGTACATGGCAACCAGGCAGTAGGTGTGGTAGATGTGGCCGCATCTGGACAGTTTTCCCACCAGGTCAGGCTTGACCATCGGCTGCGGGCCCTTGTAGCCTGAGGGGGCCGTGAGGCGCTCCATACAAATGGTGCAGTCCTGGGGGTAGCAGGGGACAGAGCACAGAAGCCATCAGCCCTCACCCTGCATTGGTTCCTGCGTGATCAGAGGTCAGGTGAGCTGTCACTGCTTCTCTTCTGGAAAGCCCATAAACCAGGGTATATGGACCTTTGGGAATCTAAATATAGTGTTGTCTTGCTTTACACAACAGAAAAATTCCTGAAATAATTCCTAGTGTCGGTACAAGTTAACGTGGGCTGGCCAACAAAATTACAATCTCTTTGAAGTCCGTGATGATGCATTGTCCTTCCTCAGTGTCCCTCAATGGCTAGTGAAGGAAACAAATGCTTGTTGATAGACCCACCGACAAACTTTTATTTAAGCTGAACTTCTGTAAAGGAATTCTAATTCTAGGGTACCAGGGGGGCTGCTATTTAAATAAGTCTACAACATGATTTCTCCACCTGGCACTGTTGACATTTGGGGAGAGAGAATTCTTTGCTGCGGGGGCACTGCAGGGCGATTAGCAGCATCTCTGACCTCTACCCCGATTCAGTAGCACCCTCGCTTCCCTGAAAGTTGTGCAAAATTGTCTCTGGTCGAGAACCACTGATCTACATCAAGCTCCCTTTAAAGTCAGTTCCCACAGCTCCGCATGCTGTTTTTCTCAAATGCAGACTGTCATGTTAAGGTAATTAAGAACTGATCAGCTCTGTGCTGAATGGGGAGATGGGAGAAGTAAAGCTGCAGCTCAGGACAACCAACCTTGGAGCCCGGGTGGGCGTCCACTCTGACCAGCGCTGTACCTGTCAGGGCTTAGGAAGCAGGTCTTAGCTGCATTGTGCGGAGAACTCTGACAGGAGAAATGCTGGTGGGTGATGGGGAAGGGGAGCCCTGCCTGCTTCCCCTGCACTCACCTCCTCTGGTGGGTGCCGGACTTTCTGCAGATACTTTTTCAGCACTTCTTCTGGGGTTTTACCTGTGGGGACAGGGTGATCAGTGGGCCACCAAGACGGAGACAAGGGATCAAACTGCCTTGCCAAGCTGGGTATGACAAAGAAGAGCGTTATCAGCGAGGTTTACAGCAGGAAAGGGGAGGAATTCATTCTGCAATTGGATTTAAGAATTTAAAATGGGACCAGGGGATAAAGAGCAAGAGAGGTGGTGTGAGGAGAAGGGAGGTGCTCTCGCCTTCCTTTGCCCCTTGCAGTCATTTCCCTGACTATTTGCAACAAACCCACCTTTTAGCTGAGAAAGACCGAGTGGGTTTCTTTTCCGTATAATCAGAGAGCCTGGACCTGCCCAAACGATGTGATAAGAGAACTGAAATAAAAGCACTCTGTACAGTTAGGCTTATCACATTTATTTTACAATGTGCTAAGTACTGTCTCCATTTATAATGTGGCGTCAAAGTGATATTATTTTCATGGGAAACCAGGAAGTTATGACCACAGCTTCAGAACAGTCTCCTTTGGCTGTTGATGGTGCAGTCACTGCCAGCAGATGTAGCCCAGCAGCAGGGAAAGGCTGACACTCTTGGAAACGTCCTGACAGGTGCAATGAGCCTGGAATTCCTCCCGGGACTGGACTCCTAGGAGGAAGCCCAGCCTGGAAGCAGGGGATGGGATGATACGGCCTCACAAGAAGGCACAGAAAGAGAAAAGGGTCAGTGCCTCCTTGGGAGTCTCTCTTGACTTCTCTAAGCTTCTGTTTTTCACCTATAAAATGGGGAAGTGCAATCGCACTTAAGTCAAAGAATTGCTCTGACAATTAAATGAGCTAATGGACTTACAGCCCTTTGACACATTGCCGGCTAAGGGTATGGTATGTGCTATTAATAATAACAGGAAGAGTGGGAAAGTGCAAAATCCTGTCATTTCCTATCAGATTATGAGCAAGGCAATCGAGTTCATTTCAGCAGAGGAATTTTCATAGACTGGAAAAGTAGGACAAGGGTTTGAGGAAGTGGATCATGCAACAGCCCAAAGCTGGATGCAGGCCCTTCCTTCCCACTGTCCTGCTTCTCTTATAAGAATTAAGCTTCTATTAATTGTGAGCCTATTACTTGCCAGGCCCTGGGCTCAGTGCAATATACATATGATCAAACTGAAACTTCACCACACGTTTGCAAGGTGGGGGCTTAGGGGGGAACGTCAAAACATTTAACCCTAGTGCCAGGGACCAGAAAGACCAGCCACAGGGCTGACGTAGGGTCCTTTGGTGCCATGGCAGGCACAGGTTGACTCCTTAGTTGTGGGATTGTGAGCAGCTAGGAAGGAACTTCTGAAGGAGGGTTCAAGTGTCCACAGTGTCTGGGGACTCTTGAGGGACACAAGACAGTGCGTACTTGCCAACTGTCATGGATGCTTTCCAGGCCATCCCTGCTGGATCCTGCTTGTGAGTGTTTTCACCCCATTGTAAAGATTAAGAAAACAGAGGCTCTCTGAGGTCCCACACTTGCGAGTGACAAAGTTGAAATTTGAATCCAGTCTGTTTGGGTTCCAGTGCGAAGGCGATCTTGCTAATGTATTTTGT
The DNA here is from genome assembly GCF_964194185.1 of Rhinolophus hipposideros. Classification (NCBI taxonomy): domain Eukaryota; kingdom Metazoa; phylum Chordata; class Mammalia; order Chiroptera; family Rhinolophidae; genus Rhinolophus; species Rhinolophus hipposideros. The sequence continues at coordinate 10,385,211 of NC_138056.1, forward strand.
TTGCGTCACATTTCATATTTCTATAATTTTGCACGGCATTCTTGTATTTCTCAAGGTGTCTGCCTCTGATCCATACACAATCATTCACTTTGGTATGGTCATCAGAACAAAAGCAAGTTAGGCTGGCTTAGCAGATACAGAAATGAAGGCACGGGGGTAAGCCACGGGGGTGACCCTCAGGAAAGGAGGCAAAGCAAGGGCTGGGAGCCAAACCTTTGACTTTCAGTCCCCCAGAAGGTAAGGTGGCTGATACCTTTCTTGGCCTGTTTCTTGGTGGTCTTGCGGCTTGTGTTGGAAACCCCTGGAATGGATTTTATTTCGCTCTTGCTGACCGGGGGCGGGTGGAGGACCAGCTTTGGTGGCCTGGTGAGACACACAGGCAGCCCGGCCGCACTCATGAGGATCCCAGTGATTCCTGGAAAGGCAGAGCATGAGTGCGGAAGGGGGACACCCAGCTTTCCATCCCCCATCCGGGCCCTCCCTCCCATCAACCCACTCTTCTCCTCTCCAGCAGAGTTCTCACAACTCATGGATTCTGTACTTACCCCCTACTTTTCCCAGAAATGGGTCCATTCACTCATCTTCAACAGCACGCTTTGCTTTTAGCAATCAGTTCTCCCCAAATTCTTCCTGCTCTTCAGACCCAACTCCTAAGATCCCTGTTTGTTTTAACATCTTAATTCTCTTCCTTACAAATACTTACTACCTATTTTTCATATTTCTACCTGAAACAAGGGTTTCTCTTACCTGCCAAGGCAGGATTGACAGGACTAGACCCATTTAGGTTCTTCACTGGAACAGTGGGGACCCTGTGAAAAGAGCAGATGCATTATGGTTTTGACAAGTAGAGACAAAATTCATCAGTGTTGAGACCCCCAAATTTCACCCACTGAAGGGTTTCGCCCTTTCGTATAGAATCTACTTATCCTTCCGCAGCCAGAGGGAATACCTTCAAAACCTAAGTCAGATCATGTCATTCCTCCACTCAGAACCTCAAAACTCAGAATAGCTCCTCAGTTTATGCGAAGTCCCAGCAAGGCCTACACAGCCCAGCATGACCTGCAGACACTCCCCACCCGGGTCCTCCTGTCTTTGTCCTCCCCTCATCTCACTCCCCTCTTTACGTGGCTCCAGTGGTTTCTCCTACATGCCAGCCACGCTCTTGCCTCAGAGCCTTTGCATATGCTGTTCCCGCTGACCTGAAATGCTCTTCCACCAGATAGCTGCCTGGCTCCCTCCTACAACACCTTCACTCCTGGCTCAAATCTTACCTTCTCAGTGAGGTTCCTGAGACCATCTGATTTAACACTGCTACCCGCTCATCCATCCCACCCTGGGACCCCCAAGCCCTCTTACCCTGCTCTTTTTTTTTAAAAAAATGTTTTCCCCAAGGAACTTACAATCTTTTAAAATAAGTTGTTGCTTATTATCTCCCTTTCTAGAATTGAAGCTCTACAAGGGCAAATATTTTTTTGTTCAGAGACTGACACTAGTAGGAATTCAATGAATAATACTTACTGATGGAATGAAAAAAAAAAGAAACAAGTTCAAACCTGAGTGTACATGACATAGTCACCTAAGAAGCTTTCAGAAAAGAGCCCCAGGCCTGCATTGGAATTTCCAGCTGTGGGGCACCAGAGATTGCATTTTTACAGGCTTCTGCTGAGAGGATGCAGAGTCCCTAGTCCAACATTTGGAAACCATTGCTCTAACAGCTGTCACTTCTCCTTTTCCCTGAGAAATAGAAATACCAGGCAAAGCCTCCTCCTCTGCTGTCCTTCTCCCAAGCACCTCAAGCCAAGCTGGAGAGGAGACAGCCCAGCTGCCTGGGAAAGATGAGGCCTCCCACGGTGCCGACTGGAGAAATACAGGGAGTGCGGGGCTGGGTCTTGCGCCATTCCCCCTGCCACCCAGGCTTGCACAGCTGGGCTCAGAGGGCAATGTGGGCTTGGCAAGGCCAATGGCCTGGGTCACAGATGACTCCAGGAGCCAGAGAGCCTGAGAGGCCAGCAGCTCTGCTACTTGGATAGGGTGGTGCTGGAAAAACAGGAGGAGGGAGAAAGAGTGTGTTACTCTGTTTGTGTATTTAGTTTATTCTTTGTTTATTTGTTCCTTTATATTGAGCCCAACTTTCTGTTGGACGTGCTGCTAGATGTTGGGGACACGGTGGTGAACACGAGAGCTCCTGAGTCTTCATCCATGTGTTACAATTGCTGAACACGCACGGAACCCTCATACCAGGCATGATTCTAACTGCTCACAACATGTAATCTAATCCTTCCAATAATCTGTGCAAGAGGTGTTGTTATGATTAACCCCATTTTCAGAGGCAGGGAAGTTGAGGGCACAGAGAGGAGAAGCAAACTTGCGAAGATCACACAGCTAAGGATTTGAACTCGGGAAATCTGGTTCCAGAACCTTTTGTTTTAGCCACTCTGTGCCATCCTTCCACCACTCCATGCTTTAGACACAGAACATGAAGCTCAGAGGATGAAGGAATAAACCCACAGCTAAGACAGGGGAGAGCTGGAATGGACCTCAAGGCTGAGTGGCGTGTCTCTCTGTCCCCCACATACCCAGGGGTGCTTCCCCAGCTATGCTGAGTCTTCCAGGGCCTCTGTCCCTTCCCAGGGACCATGACATGTGCACCAGGGTTATGAGAAGGATGTGGAAATAACAGATGTGGGAGTGTTTGCGTCTTAGCAGGCCACCAAAAGCTACTTTTCCTAGGAAACTGTCCCCAGGATAAATCAAACCCAGATGGGGGAGGAGAATTCAAAACAAGGGAAAGTCGGCCAAGAAAAGAGGCACTATCTAGACCCTGGGCTCTGACCCAGTACTGGGATGGAGAGTGAGGAACACCGGGTTCGAATCCCAATCCTGCCAGTAATGCCTTCACATCTGTTAACTTTTTTGAGCTTCAATTTCCTTACCTATAAACCTGTGAGGGTCTGGAGTTAGAAGATGTCAGGGTGACTACATGACGATTTCCCACCCCAGTACCTAAGAACCAGGTGACAGCCTAAGCGCTGGGTACCCTACCCACAGTTGAGTCGCCTCCTTACGGGGCTGGGTCTGGAGAAGATGAGTGAAGGTCCGGCCTCCTGTGCCTGTCCCCCGGCTCTCCACCAGGGGGCAGCGTGCCATCTAGCCCTGCACCTGCCTGTCTGTCCCCCTCACCAGCTCCAAGGCCCCCGCTCCCTCCCGTTGATAAGTAACTGTGATCTGGGTGACAAAAGCTACCTTTGTTCCCGTAAACTGGACTGGCAGGTTTCCACACCCAATTTGCTTAACCAGGAAATAGTCCAACCCTAGAGCATCCCCCCCCCCCCACAGGCAGCCCAAGAACTTGCTCTGAGGAGAGGGAGGGTCTGCACACATGGGGCCCAGGGGCCCCGTGAATTCTGAGAGAGGTGGGTGTTCCTGCCATGCCAGAAAAGGGACAGCACAGCGTGGCGGAAGGACTTGTCAGTGGGCTCTGGGTGACACTGGGGCTGGCGGAGGGCCGGCATGTTTGTTTATGAAATACAGAAATGTAGAAGTCCAGCTTCCAGTCCGGCTGTGCACTGACGTGGGCTTTGGGACAGCCACACAACCTCTCTGCAGTTGACCACATCTGAGTCACCACGACTGTAAACTGGGCCCCCTAAATCTCTGTTGGGGGGTCCCTGTGAGGATTTAGGATCCAGAGCAAATATTTTGTAAATAGCCAAACCCTATGCAAATTTGGGTGATTATTTACATTTTGTTTCCCAACATTTGGGGGCTTGATATAGTCTTTTCCTGCTGTAATATTTCAATTTGCTCAGATTCTTGAGGACATCAAATGTCAGGTACCACGCTGAGTGCTGGGCAGTACTTAGGACTGTGGGGCTGACACGGACTGATCACCCCTCCCCCACTGTTACTGTGTAAAATGAAAACCATGGAGGCTGACTGGCCTGTGTAATCCACACAGATCACAACCTGTTGGGGCCCCAACTTCATATGCCTGAGCCCTCCTTCTAGAAATTAGCAACCCAATGGCAGGCGTGTGTCCACATCCTCCAGGAACTCAGCTCAGCCAAAGCTATCTGCCTAACCACTTGCTGGCCAATCAGAAGACATTCTCCTCCCTACCCACATTCCATTGGGCCGATCCCAGTTATGGAGTGTGCAAATTTTAATTTCTGTCCCTCAAATTAAAAACAAACAAACAAACAAACAAACACAAAACGAAGGAAAGAGAAAAGCCAGCAAGGTGCCAGGGAGGAGGGTCAAAGGCAGGAGCATGGCTCTGCAGACACTGTGCTGAGAAGCAGTGTTTTTCTTGGAGTCATGAGCCAACCCAGGAATCCTCAGGCAGAACAATGGTCTTGTCTCTCCAGCAACCGAGGCCTCGCTGGAGATAGAGGAGACTCAATTCTGAAGGAGAGGGCCAGAGGGGTGACTCCCGCCCTCTGCTGTACAGCCCCCCTCTCTGTTCCCTTTAGAAGCCCCCTGCTTGTGTCTCTGAATAATTCACAGGATCTTTTGTTCCCCCCAAATCCTTCTCTCCATCCCACTTCTCCCACCCTCCCTGGTCTTCCTTTCTTCCGTGGGAAAGTTACTTGAAGAGGTCATGGGCAGCGAGAGGAGGGGGAATGGGCCATTGGACGACAGAAGGTCGATGGCAATACCAGACAAAGGGAATAAACATGCTAATTAAATGGCCAAGAAAGACTGGAGGAGAAGATGGTAGTGGGGGTGAGGGAGGTGGTAAGAGGTGAAAAGGAAAGAGCTGGAAGATAGAGAGGGGTAGCGAGGGGCCTCGCTTGTCAGGAAAACAGAACAGAGAAAAAAACAACTTGTTTCTATAGCCCTTTTGAAACGGCACTGCCCAGCCCTCCACCCTATTCTCTCGCTCCAATTCTACTGGCTGGCAGAAGGAATAAAGCAGAGAGATAAAGAGCTGCCGATTCCCTCATTGGGATTTAAAGCGATCTGGGGTTCCTTTCCCTCAATTATGGCATGGGGTCAGTTGGCATTTGTCAAAGGTGCCAGAAATGAGGTGGGGCTGTTCAACTTTACCTTCAATTCAACAGTTACACAATTACACAGTGGACGTTCAGTAGATACCTGTGAATAATAACGACTAACAACACTAGTGGCTAATTATGAATAAACTCTTCCTATGTACAAAGCATTGTGCTAAATCTATATATCAAGCATTGCATTTAATGCTCATGGTAACTATATAAGGAAAGTGCCATTATTATCCCCATTTTACAGATGAGCAAACTGAATTCAGAGCATGCAAAACTTGCCCCAAGTTACACAGCAAGGAACTTGGGTTGAAGCCCAGGTTCTGGTGGCTGGGTTCTTATCCACGTCAGCAATCACCCTGAACTCTGCCTGAGGCCCCAGGATGTTGTGTGACAATATGGAGACACTGAGCAGAGGCACCATTTAGGTACACAGCCCCCTCTCCCAAATAGTTCTGCTCACTCAGAGGCAGTCATATAAACAGCCTACGCATCGGACCAGCTTTGGATCATTTATAAATTGCCTTTACATCCAATAAGGAGCTGGGCTCAAGCAAAAAGAGCAGTAGACTGGGAGACTAAAATTTAGGGTCAGCACCCATTCTGTAACACACGAGCTGCGTGGCTTTCCTTGCGGAGTTAATTCCGAGTTAAGTGTCATGCTGGACCCTTGCATCACAGGGTGAGGGAACAGGATAATGCTGGAGAGTGCGCCTTGTAAACTATTAAGTGGAGGTTTTCACAAACATTCCCTGAGGTAGTCAGGGCAAGCATGAAGACCCCCATTTCACACATGAGGGCCTTACCCACATTCTGACGCTTATCCTTGTGGCAGAGGCAAGAGTAGAGGCTGGGCCTCTCAGTTTGCAGTGGGCCTTCTTCCCTCTCTCCTACCAGTGCTGAATCTCTATGAGCAGAGACCCCCCTTCTGGGCAGCCTGAATTCCACACACAGGTGTCCAACCTAATGCTAAAACTACTCCTACCTCCTGGGGCTCAGGGGCTGCAGGCAGGGCCAGACCCCTCTGAAGAAAGGGAAGATTGAAGGGCTATGAGAGGCCAATCTCACAAGAAACCAGGGGCTGGCAGGCAAAGGCTGTGAACACCTGGGTCACTCGCATTTTATGATCGGGCAGACCAAGATCATAAAAAGCAGTAATCACAGAACCTACAACATCACCAGGTTGTCACAGAAGTAACTGAGACCATGCATGGAGAGTGTCCAGCACATGGGCTGTTATTCCAATCTGGAGGCAGCCCTCTGGTTTCCAGAGAGACCAAAGGAAAAGGACAAACCCTTATTTGGCACCTACTGTATGCCAAGCATCATGGGCGTGCTGGAAAGGAAAGTCCAGCCACAGAGTCAGAAAGCCTGGCTCAGACGTCACACTTCCTAAAGTGTGACTCCTGGTCTCTGCCGATGATTAGCTATGTGCCTTTGAGCAAGTGAACTTCTAATTTCTTCAGAGGTAACATGGGACCAAAATGCCAACTTCACAGAGTTGCTGTAAGGATTAAATGAGGTTACAAAGCCCCCAAACTAGAACACGGTGGGGGCACAGTAAATGTTGCCTGCTATTACTGAGTATGCATGATCTCCTTTCATCTGTACAGCAGCCCTGCGGTTAGTATTACAGCCAGCATTTACCCAGGAGGGAGCTAGGGCTTTCTCCCCATCACAGGGCTAGTCAGAGGCAAAGCCTCAGTCAGACTCCAGAGCTGTGGGCCTGCAAGGGCCAACCCTTGCCTCACCCAGCACACCATGCCACCTTCCACATGCAACCAGGGCCACGACAAGGTGATGGGAGCTTAGGTCTTGGTAGCCCCTCCTCCATCTCTGATGCAAGATCAGCCCTGTGCTATGCCCCAGAGGAGTAAACGCTGGAGGCAGCCACGGAAGGGCCTTACCCGGAGGCGATCAGCACCCGGGACTGGGCGATGGCCAGTCGCTGCAGGTTGGTACGATTCAAAGTCGCCAGGGCCACCCTTCCCGTCTTGCTGTTGGCCCCTGGGGGGCTGGCAGGAGAACCCGCAGTGGCCCCTGCCGCTGTGCTGGAGGCTTGTCGCCGGATTGGCTGTGATGGGGCGGTCTTTATTGGGCCTCGAATGGTGCCCGTGCTGTCCAGTGGCTTGGCCCCAGGGCCTGGTAGTGGGGGCATCTTGACCGCTCCAGATGGGGGCATGTTCTTGCGGGCCGCTGGGGGCTGCAGGGGCCCGGCACTCCCGCTGACCACTGCCGCCTTGACGCTCATCACCAGGACGCACTGCGGGCAGGAGCAGGGCGGGCCAGGGGGCGAGGCGGCCGACCCGGGGCTGGCTGGCCAGGACTGGGCCTTTGGCAAGGTGCCAGTGACCATGGGGTAGATGAGATCAAGGCGCCGGCGGACGCGGCGCTGGCGCTGGGTCTGCCGGTTGATCTGGCCCATGGTGCTGAAGTCGATGACGTAGCTAAAGCCGATGGACGTAAGGTCGATCCAGGGGTGCTGCTTCTCGTAGGCGTGCTGGATGGTGATGCCCACTTCCATGTCGTAGGGCGTCCAAGAGCCATTGTCGTTCTCCCACTCCCACACCACGCCCTTCCCGGGAGCCGAGGACGGGTCGTAGTAATTGCGGCGAACTGGGCGGAGGGTCCCTGCCAGAGGGGGGAGAGGAGAGGGTCAGGGTCAGCAAGCAGTGAAACTGAATTGTGTTTCATCAATAGGCCAACATAAAATAAGTCCTACTGTGTGCCGGGCCCTAGGCTGCCTGTTGAGGTATCAGCTTTGAATGAGACTCATTCCTGCCTTTTAGGAGACTGCTGTCACACAAGGGTGAAAACTGAGGAAGAGGATGTAGGAGGCAGTGTCAGACACCAGAAGGAGCACCTCCTGGTTTGGATTCCGGACACTTGGTCTGCAGCCAAGTTCGCTCACTTACTAGCTTCTATAGGCCCCTTGGCCTCCTTTTCTCCCCTGAGAAACAGGATAATAATGACGTTGCTGAGTTTTTGTGAAAGTTAATTGTGACTCACTTATTCAACAAATATGCATTAGTATATGCCAGATTCTAAGGCATATAAAGCCCTTGACACACAGTAGGTGCTCATAAATATCATATCCCTTCTCTAAATGCTCCTCTAAATGCCCCTGCCCTGAGGATTAGAGAGGAAAAGGACACAGGGCCATGGAAGCCCAGAGGGCAGGGGAAACCTGCCTCCTTCCAGGAAGGCAGCAGAGGCAGTGGCGATGGAAGGAAAATCAGGTTGAGAGCACTCTCAAATTTCCCAGCATTAACTCTTATATCAACAACAGCAATGGCCATAAAAATAATTTTCTGTTTATCCGCTATCTTTCTTCCAAGAAGTTCAAACTCTTTTGAAGAGAGGACCATTTTAATTTCTACAGTCTTGCTCTTGGTCGGGGAAAGGGAAGAGGCCAGGGCTGTTGCCGGGGAATAGTACAGTGGAAATGAGTGTGCAGGACTGGAAGGGGAAACTAAGTCTGCCACCATTGCCCTTTATCCCTGTAACTGTGTCCTCTTTCTCCCCTACTCACCCCAAACATGCATTCAGACCCATGCCCACCAGGGCTCATTTCATGGGTATCATCATCAAGGCTGAAGACACCTGGCTTGAGGCAGGATGGGGAGGCCTGGAGAGCTCCAAGGAGGCTTGAGCCCTATCCATCAAAGTGGTGGGAAAAGGCTCCCCTCCTCTGGCCTCTTACCCACCCCTCCTCCATCCCAGAGGCAGACACCAAGACTGGGGACAGAATCCCATTCAAGGGGGGAAGAAAAGGAACAATAGGTATTCAGGCCTTTGCCAGGGTCATAACCCACCCTCCACCCCATCTCCAAGCCCCTTAATGACCCAAAACATCAACATTCAGAGGCAGGAGGGAAAGGCAGAACAATCCCCTATTCAGCACCAGGACCTCTGCTGGGGACATGAGGGAAGCCGATGAGGGGGGATAAGAGGAGGAAGGGGGGCAACAGTCCCCTGGTTCGCCTCCATTTCCTTCCTAAGTAGCCAGCTCCCTGGGGAACAAAAAGCGCAGGCTTTGTGTCCCACAGTGGAAGTGTCCCCTCCAGCTGTGTGATCAAGCCTCAGTTTCCTCATCTGTTTGGGCCCTGGATAGCTACTTCAAAGGGTGAGTTTGAGGATTAAATGAAAGAATGAATATAAAGCCCTGAAATAATACCTGTCACGTGGCAAGAGCTCAATAAAAGTTGGTGATTATTATTGTAATTTATTTTCTATTGTATGTCTAAGCAGGATGGAGGAGTCATAGAAAAGTTTAGTTCAGGGGATGTTGTGTGTGTGTGTGTGTGTGTGTGTGTGAGAGAGAGAGAGAGAGAGAGAGAGAGAGAGAGAGAGAGAGAGAGAGAGAGAGAGAGAGAGGAGAGTTTATATATAACTCATATTTGTACAATATTTTTTATTTAGAGATCACCTTCACCTATCCCAAACCATATGAACTTCTTTGGCAATCCTATGAAACATCTTTTACAGATGAAGAAGTTAAGTATAAAAAGCTTACATGACACTATTTTATATTTTTTCCAGGGCAGCAGGGACAATGTACTTGACCAATTCTCATAGATGTACTTAAAAGGCATTTTTTTTTTTTTTTTACAATAGTGTTACCAATCCCGGAGATGCTGCGGATTGCCCCAGAACTCCTGGAGTCTGTGCCCTGGCTCCCACATACCTTCCCAGGTTTATCATCCTCTGTGCTGGTATTTTCCTCCACTCCCGACAAACAGATGCCCCTTCGATCCTCTTGCTTTCCCTCAGAGTTCCCTGACCTCCTCTCCTACTCTTGGCCAGGTCCCTTCTACAGAGATGCCCATCTTGGCCATTTTTACGTTGAAACTCCCCCAGTCCTTCAGGTGCTATGCCCTTTGCCACCCATTTCTTGAAAGGTTCTCCCAGTCCAGGTCCCACACTCCCGAAGTCTGGGGTGAACATCTACTTATGTCCGATGTGCACCAGCGTCTTAGCACTTTTCACACCCGGGCTTTCAGTGGAAGCTACACTGTATCTCTGCATTCTAGTGCCCAGTGTGGTGACTGGCAGCAATGAGGGCTCCATCATGAGCTGTGACTGACGGACGACGTCTTGCTACTTAGGCATTTCATCATTTACCACATATTGCTGAGTACTCACCAGCTGTATGAGGAATGCCAAGATCCAAACACGCCTCAAGTAGCTTACAGTCTAAAACAAGACAGGTATGCAAATGACCACTTAGGAGGCAGCACCTCCGCCAGAGGGTGCCAACAAAAAGCACGTTGGCGGAAAATCCGACCACATCCTCACTGTGCATAAATCCTTTGCATGACTTCTCCTGAGGTCATGGCGGGGATCCCCTCCACCCACCAACCTCTGTGGCCCCCTCCCACCTCATACACTCTGCCCACGTTTCTGCCACCTTGGCCCCCTTCAGTCTCTGCCCACTGCCATGCTTCTCCGGGCCTTTTCACAATGCTAGTCTCTCCCCCCCAAACACTCTGGTGTCCTCTTCACTACTCATTCTTCAGATTTCCTCTGGCTGCCCTGACCAGGTCAAATTCCCATTCCTATTTTTCTTATGGCATTTATCTTGATGTGCATTTACACATTTATTTGTGTGATTAATTTGATGGACGTCTGCCTCCCTTCACTGGATTCCCAACCCCACGAGACTCGTCATCCAGGTGTATTTGCTCTTGGCTGTATTCCCCCATGCCTGGCATGTCCTAAGGGCTCAATACATTTCAATTAAATAAATGAAATAATGATGGAGAACATTTCAAGAAATGGATGACAAGTAGCCTAAGATCTGAATGATAAAGAGAATTTCAATAGGAAAGATGGCAAAGGAGGACATTTCCGAAGAAGGGACTTTGTGAATAGTTGTGGGGGAGGGAAATCAGAGAACTCTGAGGCAATGCATGAGGATGGACATCTGTTTGTCAGGGGTAGAGGAAAATATAAGGCATGGAAGAAGATAAACCTGGAAAGGTATGTGAGAGCCAGGGCATAGATGGTCTGGACTGCCAGGTTATGATGGGATTTATTTGTAGGCAATGAGGAGCCAGTGACGTTTGTGACACAGAAGTGACAAGACCAGGGCTCCTCTGTTAATCAGTTCTAAGTGAGAAGTAATGAGAGTGTTGGCAGTGAAAATGAAAAGGAGGTGGCAGAAGGGAACCTACAGAGAGGAAATGGGTAGGACGTGACCATGCGTAGCTGAATGCTTTCCAAGAGGGCTTCCAGAATCTGCCTCAGATTCTCCTGGGGTACAAAGCAGTAGTGCCCTCCAGCCCTGAGGCTCAGTGTGCCCGGGGACCGGCTCTGGGAACCTGCATGTGAATGACCCCCTGAGTTCTCATCATGCACACTAAAGTCTCCACTGTTTGGCCAGGTGGGCACCCGAATAAGATTCTGAATGACATCATGTGGCAGAGTCCTGAGGCTTTGACCACGGGCACATGGGGAAATGATGGCACCATTAAGAGGCAGAGGGGTGTCAAAAGGAAGAGCAGGGTTTGGGAGGAAAAAATGATGAGTTCGATTCAGCCCTAGCCGGTTAGTTAGAGATAGAAGCAAGCAGAACCAAAGTTGAGGGACCAAGAGAGATGGTGGGATTTAATGATCTGATTATTTTCAGAGTCCGCGCCATCTGGAATGTCCTGGATCTTTCTATAATCAGGACCATGACCCAGAAGATCTGAGGAAATCCATTTGGTCCTAAGGTTCAGTGTCCCAAGGAAAAGGCCTCTAATATGATAGGGATAAAGATTTTCCCAGACTAAAGAGGAAAGTAAGAAAGAAAATCAGTTTTTCCTGGCAACCCAGACACCTGCACTCCAAAGCACCCAAGATGTTTTGGCTCCTGGGTGATGAAAGACAACATCTTTCAGGCATGACCTGAGGTCTCCAGGGCATTTCACCCATATCTGTGCAACCCTGTGTTAGAGCATATGCTGTACCCAAGAAATCCCGGCCTCTCTTACCAGCATCTCTCACCCCCACTGGAATGACTGTACCCCACAGGGCTGGAACAGAGCCTACATAAAGTTGGTGCCCCGTACGTGCTCACCACATATTGGAGTAGAGCACGGGGCTCTTGATTTGGAACCTCAGTTCTGCCATTGACTAGCTGGAAACCTTTGAGCAACTTAATGCCTTTCAACCCACTTCCTTTCCTATGAAATGGAAACAACAGTAAGTCTTTCATAAGATTGTTGGGAGGATTAAACACGATAATGTGTGCAATGTGCTTGGCATATTCCGCACACTGTAACTATCAGGTGGTCATCATGACCTTTGCCTCCTCCATTTCTGTGCTCGCAGAGGATGGAGGATACTGTGGGGGGCAGGGGCTGGCTCAAAATGGGCTTCTGTCAAATCCTTTAATCTCTCTCCATCTGACTCTCTCACCACATTAAAGACACAAAAGAGGCCGAAGTTGCACAGAAAACTCTGAGCTGGAAAGATCCCTCCCTTACACCACGCTTCTAAGTGGCATCATCACTGGTGCAGGGGCCAAAAGCGTTCACCTGCCAATCTGCATGATGGGAAGAAAGGAGCCAGAAGGAATCTTAAGGCTGCTCTTCACTCTACAGAGGAAAATGAGGCCTGAGCAGTTAAGGGATTTGGTGAAGGTCACATCATAAGCCAATGAGTCTGGGATGAGAGCCTGAGTCATGTCTCTCCCTCCCAGCCTGGGTCTTCCCCCATCCTGATGCTGGGGCCCTGGAGATGTCAGCAATCGGGTGTGTTGGAAGACACAGTGGAAACTGATGCTGAAGGACAGAGCTCTAGTCACTGTCCTACGAGAGGAAAAGGTCAGCCAAGTCAAGGTAAATGACCGTAGGTGGAGAGGACCCAACCAAGGCTCTTGGAGCAGCCAAGACCCGGTCACCTCCATCTTTCCCCATCTCTTCCCTTCCTCCAAATTGACTAGCTCAAAATGCTGAGAAGAGACTAGCACAGAATGCAAATAAGCTCAGACTGGGAGGTGATCTGGAGACAAGGGCCCAGGGCAAACAGGCAGGCAGAGGGTGTCTGCAAACTTCTAGGCAGCTCCCTGGAGACAGACTGGATGAAGTGGGAGTCCAGGGCAGCAGAGAGTCTGAGGACCCCCTCTGCAGCAGGACAGGCCACTTCTGAAAAAACAAAGCTCCCATGTCAGGGAATGTCCTCACATAGAAGAGCCAAGAAAAAAGAGAGGAATCGCCTCTAGGCAGGGGACTTCCAGCTCTCCTTTGTTTATGGGGATGTTTCTGGTTCCCAGCTTCAAACTGTGGTGGGGCACGGTGGGTAATTTAATTAAACATTGCCAGTGCTTGACTGAGGTTGCCTTGGAGCCAGTGGTTTAAAGTTCCTACCCTGTCACAGCCTCATCAATGAGCTATATTGAGAGGAACTCTGGGTCTGTTGGAGAAGAGAGAGGAGGGGGCTCTAAGCCCAGAAACCCAGAGATCCTGTTCTACTTTGACAAGCTCCCCGACAGCCCCTGCATTCCTGGGAATTCAGCCCAGTGCCTCTAGCACCCAGTGCAGGGCCTGGCGTTGAGGAGGGAGGTGCTCAGTACGCAAACAACTGACCAATAGAACCAGTGGGTGAGACCTAAGCAATCTGAATGTGAGCCTCAGACAGACAAAAATGTGAAACACACGCTGAGGCCGTATTTAAAATGATCTGGGGCCAGCTCCTTGCCTCTGGTCTAAAATCTGGGGAGCCCGGTCACTCTTCCCTGAGGACAGGCTCACCACAGCCTGCTGGCTGGCCATGGACTAAACTGTGAGCCACCAGGTAGGTAGTGGTCAGCCTGTCCTCAGGGAAGAGTGATCAGACCTGGGGGAGGTAGCTTCCGTCCTTCAACCCAATTTTCTCCAGCACTTGACTTCAGGCCATGACCCTTTCTAGGCACCATGCCCATCTTAGATATCCCTAAACACTGATTAAAGTTTCTCCCTTCCCAAATGTGGGACAAGGGCTGGGACCTTTATGCCACCAGGATGGTTCTCCATATGCTGTGGAGCTTTTGTTTCAACTAGAAAAGCTCACACTTGCCTGTGTATTTTGAGCAGCACTGAAATTCCCTGTCAGGTGTCTTAACTGCTGGTCTCTCTAGTCCCACCTCCATGTCCCAGCTGCCCCTTTCTCCACACACATACCCTCCCCCCAACCTGACGCCTCCACCCTCACATCCACAACCTCGATCCAAATTGCACAATTTCATTCTCTCCCTCCCCCTCAGCCACACTTAATCCTCTTTCTCCATCTCCCCAGATCCTCCTTATTCCCTCCTCCTCTCACTTTCCCACTGGTTTAGCCCCTCTAGATGATAACACTTCTGGAAGCCTTTCCCCTGAAAACTTGACTCATTCATTGGGCCAGTGTGTGCAAAAGCCCTTGGCAAAGAAGTTGTTGGAGTCATGACCAAAGATGGGGACACGAGAGTGGAAAGATGCCCCCTTCCCATGACAATCCTAATTAGCACACAGGATGTGGGGGCTTTCCAAGGGGGCGTAGATGCCCTGCTCCAACAGCTGTTCTCTCGCCTTCTGGGACTCTTCCAGGCATCTTCTCCAGTTCCCCTCCCCACACCTGCCTCTCCAGGCTCCTCCTCACTCTCTTCGGAAAGTTAAGCCAGAATTCCAGAAACCACCCCCCACCCTCATGAGGAGACTACATGCAGACATACTCGTCCCGAGTCATAAGTGAAGCCTGGACACACTGGGCCAAGCAAAGACATGCCCTGCCCCTCCCGCCAATGGCCCGCCACCCAAGCAGGCTGTCTTTCTTGCCCTGACATGGGAAAACTGGGCAGCTGGGAAGTTGGACTGGGGTAGCTGCTGTGTCAATTTGCTTCTCATGAAAAGATAGGAGTTTCGCGGTTGGGAAGGCGAGAGTGTTCCTCATAGGCGAGGATTTCGGGAGGAAGCTCGGGGGCCGTTTCTCCTTAGGAATCCGCCTCCTCCCCCTCCGCGGACAAAGGGAGCTGAGCGGCTTCCCTGCCAGGCATTCCGTAGAAGCCGGGTCCCTCCCCCTCCTTTCTCCATCTGCTCTGGCCTGTTGCTTCGGCACTTGGAGTGCACAAGCCGCCGCACTCGCCAATGCCACAGCATCCAGGGTACTTCATGCCCTGCAATCCTCCCAACTCCAGTGTCTCCTCCCCGGGAGCCCAGCCCTTCCCATTCGAGACTACAGCTTGAATCTCCGGGGAATCCCTTCTTTCTCCCCCCGGTTCCCGCACCCAGGAACCCACTGTGGAAAGGCACCCCACACACGAGGGGCAGAGGCAGTAAGGTGGGTGATGAGGGTGGCAGGTGGCAGGCCCCAGGGTGCCTGGGGACAAAGCAGGGTCAACCGACGCTTGAGCTCTGGGAGCAGGAAGGCTTTGCTCCGGGCTGGGGTTGCTTGAGGGCGGGGTGGGCCCAGAATTTCCCCAGGGGCGGACTTGGGGCTGCCACGCGCTTAAAAGGGGACGTAAAACGGGGGTTGTTAGCAGGTAGGGTGCAGTTGGGTTTGCATAACCAGAACAGAGATACTAATTGCACGGACGTTTATTGCAGGGGGTACCTTAAGAGGATGATGGGGAGGAGAGAGTCCCCTCCACGACCACCTCGGGGTGACACCACTGCACGGAGGTGCGGACTGGGTGGGCCCCGGCGGGCTCGCGGCACCGGAGATCTCAGGGCGGGGAGGGGAGGTGCGCACGGGAGGGGCAGGGGCGGCAGGCTCACCCGTGTCCTGGCGGAACTGGTTCATGGACTGCAGGTCGATGATGTAGGGCGCGAGCCGGCTGTCCACCTGGCCCAGCACCACGCTGCCCCCGGCGCGGGGGCCCGCGCGGACCACAGCCTCGATGTGGTGGCTCACCGCGGGGCTGTAGGGACGCCAGCGGCCGTGCTCGTTCAGCCATTCCCAGACCACCACGGCCGAGGCCAGGAGCATGGCGAGCCCCGGGCTGCGGCGGCGGTGCGCTGTCCCCCTCCCGGGCCGGGCACGCCCGCCCTCCTCCGCTTCCTCCTGCGCCGCCGCCTCCGGGCCTCGACCGCGCCCCCCGCCCCGCGCCCCGACGCCCTGGGCAGCCTCAGCTCCGGCCCACGGGCCGCTCCCCAGCCGCGCATCCACCGGGGCCCGGAAACCGAGGCCGCCTGGCTTCCACCGCGCGCCGCCGCCGCCGGGGTCCGCCGCTGCTGCCGCTGCTCCGGGGGGTCGAGTGGCTTCATGCAAATATCCGGCTCTCCGCAAACAGGCCCCCGCCTTGCAAAGCCGGCCGGCGGCCGCGAGCGGGCGCGGACTGCAGGACGGGGACTGAGCCGTCGCACCAGTTGCGCCTCGGGCTCCGCAGTCGCCGGGGTGGGACCTCGCCGCGCGCTCGCGCTCGGACTGGCACGCCGGGCTTCCCTCCCCTCGCCGCTCTGTCTCCCTCCCCACCCTTTCACCGCGCGACACGCCGTCGCTGCCTCTGCGAGAGCTCCCCCTCTCTGCGGCTCGGCCTAGTCGCTTCCAGAATGAGTCGCCCCTTCCCAGCGGGGCGCAGAGGCAACCCCGCGTCGGCGAGGGTTTCCCCAGTCCCTAGACGACGAAAAGCGACCGGCCATGACACCGCCCCCGGACGGCCGCTCTCGCCCGGCCTTTACTTTGCAGCTTCTTTTCCAGGAATGGAATTTTCTTTTCTTTTTTTTTTTTTAAATTTAATACAGCGTTATCGGTTTCCGCAGCGCGAGCCCCGAGACACGCAGTGTCTCCGGTTTGTGCACGCACTCGCACACTCACATTCGCACACACAGGCGCCCACACCCCCACGTCCTCCCTGCCCCGGCTGCTATTACCTCATCTTAGCCCGCATCCTCAGCTGTCTGTCAAGCACGCAGAGCCACACCCCTCGACTGCTCGGGCAGGTGCCCTGGAGCTCACACGCCCCCTGCTGGCCCAAGGAGAGGCGCGCCGGCCAGTGGCCACACAACTATTAATTATACTGCTCAACTTCCACCTTTGCTGATGAGGTCCAGTCCAAAGGGATGCAGGAATTTGATGAGTGATGGACTTATATCGTCTATGTCGAGAGCAAATGTGGTTTTTCTGGCCTGCTCCGACGTCACTAGCGTCAAGACATATGCTAAATTAATTTATTCTGCAGAGTTTCTGTAACCAAAGTAATGAGACACTAGGATAGGCACAAAGTAGACTTCGTTATTTTGGTCACCGATAGTTAGTGTGTAAAATAATCTAAAAGGGCAGATTACCATCCGGATTACATGCTAACATTGCGTGAGAACACAAACTTTGTTTTGCTGAGGTTACAACCACATAAAATAGTGAATTTATATGATAGAGATCCAGGATAGGATATGGAAGAATGAAAATAGATTAATGTTAGGGACTGGGATTATGAATCTTTCTAAAGTAATCATTCCCTTTCATAATATCATAGAATCATTTTTTGGTTTTGGAAGATTGGATTTCCCTCTTTCTTGTGCTCCCTTGAATGACAGCTGTCTTTTTAAAAATCATTATTAGTATTTTCTGTATCCCTTTCATTCCTTATCTCCTTCATCACAGAGTTTTAACTGCAAAGCAAAAAAAAAAAAATATCATACAGGCTCTTCTTCAACCCTCCAAAAGCACAGGCTGGGGCTACCTCTGAGTTTTGTTCTTGTTAGTGATGCCCTTGCCCAGAAATCTCCCCGGCATGACCTCCGAAACTCCACTGTCCCTTAAAGCCAGTCTTCCAACTCAACTCAATCAACATCATTCATTAAAACATCAAATTTTAGGATATGAAGGACAAAAGGAAAACAAGTAAAGCATGCCTAAACTAATCCTACCAAGAGCCATTATTATTCCCGTTTCACTAATGACAAGGTTTAGAAAATTTATGCAGTTTGCCCCAGATTACATATTTATCCAGAAGGGAAACTGATATTTGCAACTAAGTTGGGCTCCCAGAAAAAAATAACACGTGCTCTATGGTGAGGAGGTGTTGTAATAACAGGCAAGGTGGGTGGCAATGTCAACGTGTCTCAATGTAAAAGAAAGGAAGGCAGACAATGAGGTTCAAGTGTTCTGGAAGAACGTAAGTAGCATTGAAGAAAAGGTAATCTATGCTTATCGAACTATTTTTACTTCCAATCATGAGACTGAGAGTATGCAGAAACTCTGTACACTTTCTTGTGGTGTGGGTAGATGTACATTCAGAGACTATCAGTGGTGATTTAAGGAGATGTGGAAGCACCAGGGAGAAAACAGCACCTGACCAGCTAAACCAGAAATTCCAAGGTAGGAAAAGATAAGGGGGTGATTGACAAATATTAAACAGGCTATTTAAGAGATGAATGTAAAGCAGGAAGAAACTAGCTCTAACCTATGTTCAGCCTGGTTTTGCATCTGGTCTTCCGATAGCTGCCATGTTAAACATGGCAGAGTCTTACAGAACAAAAACAAATGTCTAAAAGCACACGAGAGGGTTTGTATGCAATCTGCTTCATTTGCAAGTGGAAGTGAACATTTAGATGACTTGACATTAGTCATCAATTACAGTTGTAAGATACGTATATTTTTGATAAGCTATGATAATTTATAATTCATAATAGCCCGCTTGGCATTAATAATTTATAATTACATGTCAATAATAATAGTAACATATTTGTATTTATAATTCTTAGATCTTCCAAAACAATCCTAATTTTAAATAATCTGTACCATGCCTGAAAATCTCAGACATTCCATTTTGGTATCCAAACTATACCTCCCAAATTGCCTCCTGTTCCCACCCATAAGTGGCAGAATAATCTTTAAGCAAATGGTGTGCCCAATTCATAATTTGGAATACGGCAGCTATAATAAAACTCCACTAATTAAGACTGATTGGAATAAATCCAGTCTCAATTGTCCAAAGGTATAATTTGATAATACTTCAAAAAATGCCATAATTGCTTAACATTAAGTTTCAATGAAAAAAAATTCTCTTTTTTTTCTGTGGAACTTTCATAGAGAAAAGTCATCCTTCATTCCCTCCTCCTCCACCCCCGGTTACCTATTGCTCTGTTACAAGTTGCCCTAAAATTAGTCGCTAAAAACAGCAACAAGCATTTATTTGGCACACAAATCTGCAATGTGGGGAGGGCTTGATGATGACAGCTATTCTCTGCCCCATATGGAACTCAAGGCAGCTTGAAGCACGGCTGGGGCTGGAATCACCTGTAGGTTTGCTCATGTCTAATGCTGGATGAGGGCTGTCACCTGGGAACTCAGCTAGGGCTATAGCCCAAGCACCTACTCATGGCTTGTCTGCGTTGCTGATTGGCTTCTTCACAGCATAGAGGTAGTTGGGATCCAAATGAACGTGACTCAAGAGAAAGAGCTGGACAGAAGCTGCACTGCTATTTTTTTAAATTACGATTTTTGTTTTGAAATAATTATAGATTTATATTCCATTGTAAGACATAACACAGAGAGATACCATGTACCCTCTCCCCCCATGTCACCCAATGGTAGGTAATATCTTATAAAACTATACTTACAAAACTATAATACATCACTATTGATATTGACAGAGTGAAAATACAGAGTAGTTACATACAATTCTGCTCCTTTATTGATGCAATATAATTGACCATATATTATACAATGTTATTATATTATTGTTTCTATATTAAGTGTCACATATTATATATTACATATCTAGTATATATTTTATATTATACAACATACATTTTGTATACAGATGTGTGCAGTATAGTTTTATCACCACAAGGATCCATCAAGTTGCCTTTTTATAACCACATCCAATCCTCCCCTACCATCCCGTCCTTAACCCCTGGCAATCAGTAATATGTTCTTCATGTCTATAATTTTGTCAATTCAAGAATATTACATAAATGGAATCATGAAATATGTACCTCTTATTTTCATGTGGTACATTTGCTACAATTGATGAGCCAATATTGATACTTATTATGGATGAAAGTCCATATTTTACATTAGAGTTCACTCTTGGTGTTGTACATTCCGTGGATTTTGTCATGGAACCCATACATGCTTTAAGTTGCAATTTTCTAATGACACATGACTCTAATCATCTTTTGACCTACTTATTTGCTATTTGTCTTTGGTGAAATGTCTGTTAAGGTCTTTGGCTCATCTTTTTAATTGGGTTGTTATTTTTCTTATTGTTGAGTTTTAAAAGTTCTTTGTATATTTTAGAAAAACAGTCCTTTATCAGATGTGTCTTTCACAAATATTTTATCTCAATCAGTGGCTTGTCTTTTCTTTATTTCTCTCTCACTCTGTCTCTGTCTAAGGAATGGGTGCTTGCCCCATCTGGGCTGCTGCAGGTGCCACAAGGCCCTGGTGTGGCAGGAAGTGCCGTGGCACCGCAGTACTCAGGCTCACCGAACGTTCTCCAGCCTGGCCCAGCACTTACCTCTGCACCATGCAGCGATGATCTTCATGCCCTTAACAGTGTCCTTTGCAGAGAAGACACTTTAAATTTTAAGTCAGACATCACGATGTTTGCTTTCATGGATTATGATTTTGTGTTGTAACTAAGAAGACATAACCAAATCCAAGGTCACCTAGATTTTCCTTTGTTGGCTTCTAGGAATTTTGTAGTTTATGCTTTATATTTAGGTCTGTAATCCATTTTGAGTTAATTTTTGTGCAAGGTGTAAAGTCTGTGTCTAGATTCACTTTTTTGTGTGTGCGCACGCGCATGGGATGTCCTTTTGTCTTAGCACCATTTATGGAAAAGATTATTTTTGCTCCATTGTATTGCTTTGTTCCTTTGTCAAAGATCAGTTGACTACACTTATGAGGGTCTATTTCTCGGTTCTCTACTCTGTTCCATTGATCTACTTGTCTATTCTGTCACAAATACCACACTGCCTTGATTACTGAAGCTTTATAATACATCTTGAAGTTTAGTAGTGACAGTCCTCTAACTAGATTGCTATTCTTCTTCAATATTATGTTGGCTATTCTAGGTATTTTGGCTTTCCTTATAAACTTTAGTATTAATTGGTCAATATCCAGAAAACAACTTGCTGGGATTTTGATTGGCATTATATCGATTAGTTGAGAAGAACTGACAACTTGACAATACTGAATCTTCCTCTACTTTTCATGGAATATCTCTCCATTTATTTAGATTTCTCTTTGATTTCTTTCATCAGAGTTTTCCTCATACAGATCTTATACTTATTTTATTAGATTTATGTCTATGTATTCCTTTTTTGGGGGGGGATGGTGATGGTAAAGTAAAGGGTATTATGTTTTAAATTCCAATTATTCATTGCTGGTGTATAAGAAAGCAATTGACTTTTGCATATTAACTGTGTATCTTGCAACTTTAGTTTCAGGAGTGTTTCTGTTGATTATTTGGGATTTTGTACATAGTACACAGACAGTCATGTCATCTGTGAACAAAGATAGCTTTATTTTTTCCTCCTAATTAGTATAACTTTGACTTCCTTTTTTCATCTCATTGCATTCTTTAGGACTTCTAGTATGATATTAAATATGGTGAAAGCAGACATCCTTGCCTTGTTTCTAATCTCAGCAGGAATGCATCTAATTTCTCACTATAAACTATGATCTTAGCTGTAGATGTTTTTTTTCTTTCTTTGCTTTTTTTTTTTTTTTTGTAGATTTTTCTTTGTACACTTGAGGGAGTTCCCCTCCTAGTTTGTTTGGAGTTTTTATAAATAGGTGTTAGATTTTATCAAGTGCTTTTTCTGCATCTATTGAAATGACCACATGGTTTTTCTTCTTTCTAGCCTGTTGATATGATGAATTACATCAATAAATTTTAATGTTGAATCAGCCTTATATGCCTGGAATAAATCCCACTCCTTTGCTGATTTGAATCTGTATCATTTCAATGTAATAAACCATAACCATGAATATAACAGTTTTCTGAGTCCTAGGAATCTTTTATCAAATTATTGAACCTGAAGGTGATCTTTGGGCCCTCTTGAACTTTGCCAATAGGGAGCTCAGGAGCTAAAATGGACAATCAGAGATGCCCCTCATTTGCCTTGTAACCTAACTTATTCACAGGTTCTGGGAATTAGAATGTGGATGTCTTTGCAGGAACGCTCCCCACGTTGCTCATGCAACTCACTTGTCCGGCTCATACTCACTCCTGGGTCATCGCCTCCATACTACAAAAGACAGTTTTTGACCACACCTGACATTATGACTTGGTAAGTCTGATAGGACTCATCACATAATGGGCAGTTCTGGAGGCACAGTCACTTGATGTCTCAAGGCAGGTATTCCATCTTTACCAGGAGTCGTTATTTAGAAGGCATATGTTCCCACTGCAAATAGCATGGCTTTGCTTCAGAACCTCAGGCGTCTGCACTGTGATTCTCCTATGTGAACTTGTCATAAATTCCACATAGTGTCTTTTCCTATATCTGATACTTCTAATACCATTGAGTCAGCTAGACTGCTCTGTCCAAGTAGCAGCACTGTTTTCACCACAGCCAGGATATTCTGTAGAACCCTTTCTAACCTAAGCCTCATTTAACGCTGGCAGCCTGTTGTGTCACCCTGTCAATGGGCTGCAGCCATATACCCAGGCATACAATATGCTACCTTCAGAAACCAAAAAGGCGGTGTACTTTCTTCTTCATCGTGGGGCATGCAAGATTCATTCATTTATCTATTCCTTTGGATGAGACATCCAGTCATGTCCCTGATTTAATGGGCCTTGGATTCTTCATAGGGTTCATCTGCTATCATCTGAAATATGTGTGTGCCATGACCTCTAATGTGCTGGCTACTTCTGGCTCATTTGGCCTGATTGATGTGGTGGTCTGCAGGAAATACAAATAGTCCAGACTTTTTCTATCTATATTATGACAAAAGAAGAGAGTGTTAATATAGTCTTAGGACAAAACTAAAAATGTATACTATTGTCTAGTCCACATGGGTTACCCCTTTCCTGACAGCGACAGGAAAGAATCTGTTCATCCAATCAGGAGCCACCCTGTACCCAAGGCAGTGCTTGTTTGCTCTTCCACCTCTGTGCAGTGGCTGCAACTGGGCCTATTGCTTAGTTTGACTTCGCGGTAGTCAACTGTCACTCTCCAGGGCGTACTAGATTCCCGCAGGGGCCAGGCCGATAAGTTAAATTCATATCTGATAGAGACAATTATTCCTATGTTCTTTAGATCCTTAAGGATTGCAGTAATTTTCAGCAACCTCCCCACACCCAAACTGGGTAAGTCAATGAAAAGTGGGGCAGAACTCCCTAAAGACTTATAGTGCTGATGAGATAAAAATTATAGAGTTCAGGATTTGATAAGAGAGGAGGCACTAGTAAACATACCAAGCTCTTGGGTGGAAGTTCTGGAGGGCTGAACTCTAGAAGTGGAGAGACAGAAGTGGACAGGGCCTTAACATTCTGGAACAGTCTCAAGTCACTTTCGTCCATGGTTGAATTAAGATGATCTTATTCACTTTGTCTATCAGAAGATAGGGTGACCGTTTCTTGGAGGAAAACAACAAAACCCAGGTGATGAAGTAGGGGAAAAAGTGTTCACCCACCTCTTCCTTGCAAAGAGAACTGCTACTTTTTCATGTAAAATGCAAGATGGTGCCAAGGCCTGGCTGGCTGAACACCTGAGTAAACATACCATTCATATTTCACTACCAAGGTGTTTTGGATCCTTCCTTTGTTAGTCAGTGAGTCTGAGTTGAACCACCCCAGAAAGGGAATGCCAGACGGAAGACACTGCCTTGGGCCTAGCGATCAGTTTCAATACAGTTTAGCAACGCGTTAGTAATAATGTCTGCCTTTTTTTTTTGAAAGGGGCACTGTTGGCTGCATCCAGCAGGTGGCGATGTTGTACCAGGAAATGACCTCTGAGTGCCTGGTCGCCTTTCAGTGTTTAACCAAAGCTGGGATTTCCCTTCTTCTGAAGATTCTATATTAATTTTATTTAATATAGAATATTCCAAGGGGACAGTGAAATAGTTTGGGGACAATCGACACATTCCACGTGAAGCAGTTGCTGAACAAGAGAATCCCCTCTGGTACTTATGAGATGGGAAGTGTAGGCACAGGTTACATCAATTCCACAATAGTACATTGAATCCATGCAAAGGGTCCCGTCTGCAAAATCATTTCAGCTTTCCTTCTCCACCTCAAATCTTGCCTAAACCTCATGAATTGAATTAGGGTGACTTTCCTCCTATAAGAACACAATGCAAGTCATAGATTTCCATCTAGGAGCCCAGGGAAGTTCAGGGTGATGGGGTAAGTCTAGCTAAACTTACCCCACTTACCCAACTTACCCCTGGGAAAGGGAGGACAGTGGAGGAAAGAAAACTTAATTGTCGGTCTCTTTCCTGCCTTTGTCCTCTTGTTCTCGGGTTAGCACCCAAGCACCAGTGCTAGTTCCTCTCCCATGTACCATTCAGTGTCTGGTGAGTACTCAGGTCAAGGGATCCCTATCTGCTCCACCCCCACCCACCACATTGCCTTAACTCCACCCCTCAGTTTTTGGTGCCTTTGCCAACTCCTGTGCCCAGAATCTTTTCCTCTCATGGGATGGCAACATGGTGAATTGGGTGCCTGAATTCAACTGGGCCAAGTTTGAGTCCTTCCCTGCCATATTCACACAAGTGTGTATGGCCTTTGGTCCCCCATGCAGACTGGGAGGTCTCAGCTCCATCTCTAATTATCTTTCTCTAAAAGCATCTGAATTTTTGGTACAGGGGAAAAGAGGGACCAGAAAGTGGGTGAGGAGGGAGACAGGACTGACTACATGCCTTTATTCTTGGTTTTGAGAGGCCGATGGAGGTTTGGGTTCAACCAAATGAATTTCTAATGTTTGAGTTCATTCAAAGCTAATCGGTAGCAATTGCTGTCAAATAGCAAGATCGGATGATGAACACGGGGAGGTGCTGGGAGAGTGGTGCCCCTGGAGAGGGCATGGAAGCTCTGTGCCCCTTAACACGTACTTTGCCCTGGTGACCCCTCAAGTCTTGGGCTCCCAAATGCCTGTGCCATGCAGTGGAGACAGAATCCTATTCCCTACTCACTGATTCCCACATTTTTTCCTTGCAGAGAGCACTGTGGGCAGTCCAGAGGTTTAGGGGAGGAATTGAAGGAACTGGAGAGATTTGGGGGCTGACTGACACACAAGTGACAAAGTTTAGCTCTTGCTGCGTAAGGAGGGAGGGAGAAATGGATCTAAACGAGCACTGGCTTTGAAATGGGCTCCATCCTGGAGGGAAACCGGTGGGGTTCTTAGTATTCTTTCTCCTCAGCCCTTTCGCCCACCACCTCAGCTGGCTATCTCAGGCTTTTTCCCAAGTTTCAAGTCTTCCTCTTTTTTTCTTGTTGTGGGTCAGACCTCCCTCTTCTTTCCCTGATGAAGACACCAGTCATTAGATTTAGGGCCCTCCCTCAATCTAGGTTGATCTCATCTAGAGATCCTTAACTTAATTACATCTGCAAAGACTCTATCTCCAAAAAGGTCACATTCACAGGTATTAGCAGCTAGGACTTGGACATATCTTTTTGGGGGACATAGTTCAACCCATTACAACCTCTGTGAGTGTTTCTGTTATGTAACCTAAATATTAATACATTTCCCTTCATATAAGAACCGGGTTAATATTTCCCCTATGTCTGTGGTCTCCTCTCTGGATTTCAGAAGTTCAGAGCTTAAAAGTACCAGGAAGATAATTCAATTCAACATGCTATAATAGGCTTGGGGCAGGTGGGGTGGAGGTGGAGGTCACTGATCTTGCCCCCCTCCTTCAGCAATTTGTATGGCAAGGGAAAAAAGAATGCTCCAGAACTTCACATCTTCTGAAGCTTTATCCCAGGGGGAAGCCAGGAGATAAAATTGGGTTTAGGGTGCTCAGTGATCTGGAATGGATTTCCAAGCTCCAGATGGCTCTTGAGTGAGCTCTGTGGCTCTATCTCAGGCTACGGAGTGAGACACTTGTGGTCCAAAACCCACTCCATTGCTCAGGGTGACCTTCCACCTTAGTTGACTTATTTTCTCATTTGTAAAATTGAGATAATGACAGTAACTGCCTCCTGAAGTTGTGGCAAAGCTTAAATGTGGTATTGTGTTTAAAGTTTGTGCATGACCCTAAATGTTAAGCTCTGCATAAATGTTAGCCACCATGATCGTTATTGATCATGAAAGAGAATGGAAAGAAATGAAGAACTAGAGAGGAGGGGTAATGTTTGGGGAGAGCCATAAATTCAACACAACTTGTTGGCAGTGTAGATATGGGCTATGAGGGGAAATGAGGGACCCAAAATTCTCCCAAAGATTTTGGTGTGAAGATTGTGTGGATGATAGGCTGTGAACAGAATAGAGGCACCCGGAAAGGGGCAGATCCAGGCAGCGGGTCTGGGGAAGTCTCCGTGGCTGGGTTTTTAACAAGTTGGGTATGAAGGGATATTGCATATTTGTGCTCCTGAGTAATATCACGGCTAAAATAATAATTATAGTGATCCAGAGAGAGAGGTACTTGGGAATCTGAAGCTGCAATTGCCAAGCAGGGAATAAGAAGTGAAAAGGACTGAAGATGCGACTCCAAGGGAACATTTGGATACTATGAAGAGGAAAAAGAGAAAGGAATAGTTTGAAAGATAGAAGGAAAATCAAGATGTCCTAAAAAGCTAAGAATAAAAAGACCCTAAAAGACAGAAGACAAGGGGTTGTCAGGGACTAGGGGAGGGAAAGGGTCAGATACCTGTGGGGTAACATCGGGAGATTCTTTGGGGTGTTGGTGTTGCAGTGGTGGTAACAAGAATCTTTCATGTGTTAAATTCATAAGACAGTATGACAAAATAAAGCAGTTCATTTTCCTGAGTACAAATTAAGAAATAAGAAAGAAAGCCGGACGGGTGGCTCAGTTGGTTAGAGCGTGAGCTCTGGGCAATGGGGCTGCTGGGTTCGATTCCCACATGGGCCGGGGAGCTGCACCCTCCGCAACTAGAATGAAGTCAATGAGCTTCTGCTCAGCTCCCGGGTGGCCTGATGGCTCAGTTGGTTGGAGCGCGTCCTCTCAACTGCAAGGGATGGTGGGCTGCGCCCCCTGCAACTAACAACGACAACTGGACCTGGAGCTGAGCTTTGCCCTCCACAACTAAGATTGAAAGGACAACAACCTGACTTGGAAAAGTCCTGGAAGTACTCACTGTTCTCCAATAAAAGTACTGTTCTGCTGCCCCAATTAAAAAAAAAAAAAGAAGAAAAAGAAAAAAAAGAAAAAGAAAGCAAGCCTGAAGAAAGTTTGATAAAAGACCAATGGATTTAATCAGAGGTCAGATGTTCCAAAGAGCAACTGTCCTTTCTCCCACCTTTAGAATTTCCCATCCTTTTCCCTCCCTTTCTCCCAAGTCCATGTACAACTCTAAAAAATATTAGATGTGTTCTTCAGACTTCAAACCAAACCTCCGAATCCAACCCAAATCAAGACGATTCATAAAATCACTGCTTTGAGAATTTGAAGGACAGGGGAAAAGGAATCAGGGTACCCCACTAATTATTATTAGATGATTATTATTTCCAACTTACACTTTGAGACACTGTGTAGAAGAATTAGGAGCGGGCCCTGAAGTCAGACTACCTGGGGTTCATACTCTTGTTCTCAAGAGCTGTGCAAGCTTGGCCAAGTTCCTTAACCTCTTTGTGCCTCAGTTTCCTCATCAGTAAAATGCAGATAATGAAAGTTCCAACCTCATAGAGCGGATGTGAGGATTTAGAGTTAACATATGTAAAGTACTAACGACAGTGCTTAACATGCTATATAATTGAGAATATACAGGTAAGACATCAATGTTCAGGGATTTGGAGTAATTCCCCCTAGGTACACTGGGTTTACATTCCAGGGAGGTCAGTTTTCAAACTCTGCAATTCAAAATTCTTTCTGGTGGTCTTCAAAGTGTGTTAACAGGGAGAGAGTGTGGCAGAAAACAAGAGTTGGTGTTTTAGCGTGAAAGATGGGAAGGGATAAAATAAGGACATGCATGTTTTGGAAAAAGAAACAAAGGTAGCAATGAGAAATAAAAGGTCACGTTTAAAGCTTTTGTGAGTTCACCTGGAATTCCCATGTGGAAAAAAAGCAAAGACAGAAAAGAAGTGGGCTTCCAAAGGGAACAGGAAGAAACTGTTTTTTCCTACCTGCGTCGAATTTTAGTCTGATGTTTTACTTGATGCTTCTCTGTGATGGCATCAGACCTTAAACATGACAGAATATTTCAGCTGAACAAAAACACCTAGTAATAGGATTTGTTTGTAGCATAATTTATTTATAGGACATAGTAAGTGTGCAGAGAACTTGCAGTAATCAATTAAAGTTGTAACATATACTTTATAATAAGGCCATTACAGTCTAAAAATGGTAATTTCTGATGTGTATATGTGCACGTATTGTATGTGTGTGTATGCTGGTTACCTATTGTCAATTTAGTGGCACCACCACTTCCTTATAAAGCTGAAAACTATTTGTCCTGGGTTAGCATTTGTCAATGAGAAAAACTTGAAAGGTAGAAATGAAGTGGAGGCATTATTTCTTGGAAGATCATGGCAGTTGGACAGGACTATGTAATGTCTCCACAAGCTCCCACTTGTAGGCTGCATCCGAGAGAGCAACTTTGCAACCTTTCTGTGAGTTACCACTTTACCGTCAAGGTGACAAGAGGTGGGACCCTCTCAGACTTCCCCTCATCAATCAGCCACTTCTCTCCCCCTCCCAGTGCTTTAGCTAACATCCTGTGGCTACAATCTAACAGATCTTCACTTGCCTTGCTCCTCCTGTACGCACCTGATTCCTAATTAAATACTTTACTCTTATAATATTTATAGTGGCTTTATTCTCCTGACAGAATCTAGACCGATACCATAACTATGTACACATAAGCTAGATCATACAAGACAGCCCCAGTTTCATGAATAAATTCCATAATCCCCTGAAGAATACCATGCATCCCAACAGTATTAATATGTCTAAAAAAAACACCTGGCAACACCAAATGCTGGTGAGAATATGAATCAACATGAACTCTCCTCCATTGCTGGTGGGAATGCAAAATGGTACGGCCACGTTGACAGATACTTAAAAAGTTAAACATAATTTTACCCTACAGTCCAGTCGTCACCTTTCTTGGTACTTACTCAACTGAGTTGAAAACTTATAGTCACACAAACATTTGTACACAAATGCTTATAGCAACTTGATTTATAATCACTAAAAATTGGAAGCAACTATCTTTCAAAAGGTAAATGAACAAATTGTGGTATACCCATATAATAGAGTATTATTCAGCAATAAAAAGAAATGAGCTACCATGAAGAGACAGAGAGGAACTTAAATTGCACAGTGCTAAATGAAAGAAGTCAATCTGAAAAAGCTACATACTACGTGATTCTTATGTGAAAAAGCAAAACTATAAAGACTGTATAAAGATCAGTGGTCACCAGAAGTTCAGAGGAGAGGAGAGGGATAAGTAGGTGAAGCATAGGGGAATTTTAGGGCAGTGAAATAATTCTGTATAATATTTTTATGGTGGACACATACTATGCATTCAGGACCCACAGAATTTACAGCATGAAGAGTGAATCTTAATGTATGCAATGAAAAACAATCACTTAGGAGGTCAAAAGAAAGAATGCAGACTGACAAGACAATCTAACTATAT
Organism: Rhinolophus hipposideros; assembly: GCF_964194185.1. Taxonomy (NCBI): domain Eukaryota; kingdom Metazoa; phylum Chordata; class Mammalia; order Chiroptera; family Rhinolophidae; genus Rhinolophus; species Rhinolophus hipposideros. Next base: position 10,414,878 of record NC_138056.1, read on the forward strand.
GACAAACGTATGGAATGAACTCACAGAAGGGGGCGAAGGTGCTGAGCTAAGTAACTAGCAATGAGTCTGCAAGATTGAAGGCAAAAGGAAAGAAACACTGCGCTGTAGTTGACAACATTATTTGCCATCCTGGTACAGGTGAACAATTACGATACTGCCATATGTGTATACTGGAATTTAACAATTAAGTAAATAGGTGGGGAATGATAGCAGTCAAGTTTCTCACTGTTGGAGAGAGTTCACAGATAAGCAAAGGAGGAGGCTGACATGATCCATGTGGTAATGCACTAGAGTTGGAGACATCAGTAAGAACTGTACATTCATACATACACATACATGCATACATACATACAAAGGTCGGACAATTAAATTCATGAACTTTCAACCATGCGCTTATATGGTGGAAAGTTCACGAACTTAATTGTCCCACTTTTGTATGGTTACATACAAAAATGTTTGCAGATATGTGTATACACAGAGGGCGCCAAAAATGTATACACATTTTAAGAAAGGAAAAAAACTGTATTAAAATTGTAATACTCAATATATACCAATAAAAGGTGAATACAAGTCATGTATACAATTTTTTGGCACCATGATACATGGGTTAATGTAATACACTTATCTTTTTGCTCTTTTAGCTGAGAGGACCTAAGAGAAATAATACCTGAGTAGCAACAAGCACACCTAGTGCCCAGATCTTGGTTTCTAATACTGTTCTCCATTAAAAGTAACCATTAAAAGTCTCCATTAAAAGGCAATCCCTCTACTGGCTTTCAAGTATACAATAAAATTGAAAACATTTATTTGTAAAAATATTAAGTATCCCTTTGTTCATTGCAGTATTATTCATGGTGGCCAAGACATGGAAACAACCTAAGTGTCCTTCAGTGGATGACTGAATAAAGATGTGGTACATATATATAATGGAATACTCCTCAACCATAAGAAAAGTTGAAACACTGCCATTGGCGACAACATAGATGATCTCGAGAATATCATGCTAAGTGAAATGAGTCAGATGGAAAAAAATAAGAACCACATGATTTCACTCATATGTGGGATATAAAACTGAAAACAAAAAATGAACCAACCAACCAACCAACCAACCAACCAAACAAACAAACAAACCAACAAACCCATAGAAACAGACAACAGTATGGTGGTTACCAGAAAAGAAGTGAGGGGAGATAGAAGAAGGTAAAGGGGGTCAAATATATAGTGATGGAAGGAGACTAGACTTTGGGTGGTGAACGCACAATGTGATATAGTAGATGATGTATTACAGAATTGTACATTTGAAACTTATATAATCTTATTAACCAATGTTGCCCCCAAAAAATTTAATAAAAAAAGATTAACTGCAGCCCTAAGTTTTTCTATTGCTTGACCCACACATTTTCTAAGCACTTATTTCCTGTGTGCCAGACATTGGGGATAATGAGATGAACAAGTCTTGGACCCTACCTTCAAGCAACTGAAGGGAAGATATGGAAAATGAAACAAAAAACCCAAAACAATGGTTACACTATTTCTTGTGTCATAAAATGTTTTATTACTTAATCTTACCATTCTTTACTTTGCTTGACTTTAAAATAGGGATAATAGTCCACCATATAGAGTTGTTATAACAAGTTTCTTCATGTGCCCAGTGCATAGGAAGTGGTCAATAATATTAATCAATATTATTATTGATGTAATTAACTATTTTGGAATTTAGAAAACTGTCGCCATTGCCTATGGAATAACAACTCCATAGGTAATCTCAAAGTTCAGAAATAGACTGAATTCTCACCGTCATAAGTCCTCATCACTGACCATTTCTACATCCTGCTGAGTTATGCATACTTCTTCATACCACTTTCTATGATTTTTTTTAATATTATCAATGATGGATTCCATAGTAGAGCCAAACTCAATGATACTGGAGTGCCCATTTTGGTACTCATAAGCAAAGCCAGCACTGTGTATGGCCACCAATGAACCTTTTGAATCAAACACTGGGGAGCCAGAAGACCCAAAGTAAAAAGTGGTGTCATAGGTAATCACATCAGGCCTTTGACTTATTTTCTGGAAACTACTTTGAGTGTACATATGGATATACTGCATATCCCTGAGACCCTCTGCTTTTCTAGCCTGAATATGGTCCTGACATTTCTCTAATCGCTGACCCTGCGGGATTACAGCACAAGCATCAGTAGACTTTAGCTCTCCAGATGGATGACCAATAATATATATCAGCCCGTTATATGGCACAGGACCAATTCCATTATATAGTCCCAAAGGGACTTGCTGTCCATTTTCCTTCAGTTGCAGAACAGCAAAATCAAGAATAGCATCAGATATCTCAAACCAAGGTTCAACAAAAAAGCAATTCTCTTCTTTTTCACAGCTGTCTTCGTAAGCAAATGTCACCCTTACACATTGACCAATTATGTTTGCCCACTTACTTACTTCTATTCCTTTTCCCACAATGTCATTTATCACATGCTGACAAGTGAAAATGAATAACCCTCTAAAAAGAAAGCAGGTGGCAGAACCCGTATTTCCATTGTTGTCCCATGATAGGTATCCAACTGAGTCACTGAGTTTAGAAAGAAGTTTGTGCATTTTAACTGGAGTAGAGTTTTTTGTCAGTTTCCCAAAGTTTGTTTGATGCCATTTAAATAATGTTTTCGTCTTTCTTTCATTCATTTCTTTCTCAAAGTTTTCTCTAATTTTTTTACTCTCTCTTATCAAACTGGGATACTGGTGCACAATTTCTTCATTCAACAAATCAGAGTTTCTTCTCTCCGACTCAGAATTCTGAGCAGTTGCTGCCCGAGAACTCATTCTTCCCTCAACTTCAACCTGAAAGAGCTTGCCCTCTAAGTCATCAACTAGCTGTTTGCTTTCTACAATGGAGTCCAGTTTTTCAATGAGTTTCCAGTCCCTATTCTCCAGTAAGGGAATGAATCTGCCATCCTTGCATATAGTGTCACTGACAGTTTCTCCTTTGAAAGCATAGACGCAGAGTTTATACCCATCTTTGTGAAGTTGTCCGCATTTGACAATCTTTTTTCTATTCTTCCCAATTGCATGAATAAAAAATTTGACACAGTCAGTGGATGCCTTCTCATGCCGGCCAAATATCTGGTTCTCTTCTTTCTGCTGACGTTTATTTTGGGCAAACGTAATTAACAGTTAGCAGGTTTCAGGAAAACAGCTGAGGGGCATTCCAAGGTTCAGGTACCCTTCAATTCCTTCTGTGCCACGTACCAGCATTTCTTTGCCTTGGTGAGCTTTCCTCTCTTCTTCGACAGCCTCAAGAGTTTTGAGTGCCTCGAATAAGCTACCTTGTTCATTATGTGCGACCCTGTATTTCATTTGTTTGTGTTTCCTGTGGTGTACACCCAAGGAAACATGAATGACCTTATTTTGGGATGTAGCCTGGTCTTTGGGTCCTTGAGCTTGGGTATTAGTTGTATCTTTTGGACTTTTTCTAGAGCCTGTCTTCATTTGAGGAGTACTGGAATTATTCTGTTGTTCTTTATTGGCCTAAAAAGAAATGTCAAATATTGTAAAACTAAATGCAACCATTGTCTCTTGCTTGTCTTTTTAGTATGCAATTCACAAAATTTCTATAAGAAACTCAGAACCAATCTCCAAAGGCCAGTAATAAAATTAAATTAGAGTTTGTGTTGGGAGCCGAAATACAAGCTGAGGTTTCTGTCCTATCAGTCAGATAAGCTTTTAATACTGTTATACTGATGCATTGTTCTGAGAAATATGAGGAAAGAAATAACTGTTTTCTAAGTGCATCAAAAACAGAGATGCTTAAAATTCTGCCACCTCCCTTATTGTGTTATTTCAGGTCTTGTTTACTATTTTCAGCTGTATAGTTTTTATTATTTCTGAGCACAGCGATGGAGCACACCAAAAATTTGTTCTTAAAGTACCAAACTCAACAAGAATAAGTTACCATGATTTATTATCAGGCATTAAATGTAAAACCATCATTAATTAAATAATCATTCGGTCATAATAATATAGTTATTTCTAATAATAAAACCTTGATTCACCTAGCATCTATCATACAAAAAGCTCAAATTATTTCCTTTATTTTATCAATTCATCCCCAAATCCTATGAAATGAGGAGCAACAAACATGGTCTCTCTGTCCTTTTGATGGAAGTTTTTCCTATAAATGCCTTTCTTAAGGATATATAATAACCAATTAATGAAGTGAGTATCAGAACTCCAATACTTAGTCCAATATTTTTTTCCATTAGACTATATATTCTTTTTTTGTAAATTTATGTCAATGATTCCCATTTTTATAGGGCATCATCTTAAAAACCAGGGATGGGGGAGGAGAGAGAAATTACATGAGGAGGAGTAAGCTAATAGCAGAAATTCAATAAAAAATTAAGAGCGTCTGATTCCTATGTCTAAAAGATACATTTTTGCAAGTTATATTCATCATGGCATGGGTGTCAACAGATGCCACTTGCTGGCAATGGGAATAACAATGCCAGGATTGTTGTAAAGGTTGTGTGACATCATGTGTGACGATGCCTAGCACAGTGACTGGCACATTAGTAGGTTAACTTTTATTTTCCGTCTTTGTAATGGTACTAATAGTTTGGATCAAAAAAAGGGACTAAGGTAATATAAATTTACTCTAGGCATACATACAAACTCTCAACGAGTGTCCCTTCCGCCTCATGCTGTCAGAAGCGTCCTTGTTGTCCAGCCCATCGGAACACCATGATGGATTTCCAACTATTCAAAGGGTTCTTGGGCAGACACAGACCCTTTCAAAAAGGAGGACTTGGATACTAGTACACGGATACCGGCTTGCACTGTCGTGGACCAGGACAGAGAAAAGCAGAACTAGTTTGGCTTGGCTTTTCTAGATACTTGGATGCTCTGGTTAGAACCAGGATAGAAGAAAAGTTAAAGGGTTTTATGCTGCATTCTCAAACGCTGACCATTTCTTAGCCTTCTTCTTAATAAATTCGAGGAGGATTTTAGACTCAGGAAGGGATATGATAACAGAGCCCAGTTAGTAGAAGGAGCCCCTACTTAGTGTCAGTAAATTTAAGTCCAAGTCATCATGCCAATGCGCCGTAGACAACAACTCACTCCTTTCCTCTCCTTACAAACAAATCGAGGATAATAAAATCCTCCCTGCCTACCTAACAAGGTTATGGTGAATAAATCTTTAAAAAATTGTTTTATAAACTGTAAATCACTATGCAAATGTAGGTTATTAATGTTATCAAGTAGATCAGCCATTATTTGCATGGTATATATTTTCAAGCTATGAAATAACACTCATTTTGCTTTTATTCCATATTTTACTGCAATACATTACAATTGATTCTGGAAGTGTTACAATAGCTTTTTGTTAAAGGCTGCTTTGATATATCTAAGATTTTTATTAAAGCTTCTCCTCACCACCAGCCCCCAAAACGGAAAAAATAAAATGAATGAGAAAGATTTTAACTTATCTAATATTCCCTACATACAATGAGCTAATTTCTTGGCGGGAAGACTGTGAAAGCCAGTGTCAAGGATGGCTAGTCTAATATAGGTGTATTCCGTAAATAGTGTTGACAAACATACCTGAGAAAAATAGTGTTCAATTTTCATATTATTCTTTACGTCGGCGAAGACCTTCTGTGATGTGCTTTTCTTAGAACTCATGATGGCTTGAAGATGAACAGACAGTTCAGCTGAAACATTAAAAAGGTTCAAGTTAGAGCAGTATCTTCATAGCTATCATTAATTGTACAGAGACCCCAGATCCCACCTTTCCCTTCAGCTCCAGCCTCGCTGTCCTCAGAGATGTTGATTTAGCAAGTAGACAGCTTATCCACCAGCTACAACCATCCCAACAATAAAAGCTCTCCTTGATAGAGCACCATACTAAATACTTCACAAAAATGACCTCTAACTGCCAATGTCCACAGATACCATGCAAAATAGGTATGTCTGCATTTTGCATATGGGGAAAGTATATTTAACTCAGAGAAGGTAGTTGACCTGCCCAAGGCCAGAGCTATGTGGCAGAGATGGAATTCAAAGGCAGGCATAAATACCCTATAGAAGGGTTGGCAGTTGGAGAATTCAAAAGTGTGTTCTAGTTACATTGATGTTAAAATCTGTCCTCCACTCAAGTTGGAGATAACACAGGGATGTTGTACTAACAGGAAAACGGATGGGAAAAGAAGACAAAATAAACTTAGAGTGAGAGTTGCTGGGAAGGCAGGAATATTGGTTGCTGCTTTATTTTTGTTGAAAGAGGTAATTTCCCCTCTCTCTTTCCTCTGATTTCTCCCAAGAGACTGAACAATGTAAATAAAAGTGAAATCTCCAGTAGTGATAAACACCATGGAAGGGTAGCAGCTGTCACGTGGCAAGCCCTCAATAAAGATACATTTATAAAGATGCATTCAATGAATGAATGGAGTATGCATATGTTGTATTATGCCCTATTTTATGTGTTTTTCATAAACTACCTCATATAATTATTACAACCCTGTGAGGTGGGCATTATTAGTCCCATTTTAAAGAACTTGAAGATTTCACTTAGCATAATAATCACAAGATCCATCCATTTTGTCACAAATGGCACTATTTCATATTTTCTCATGTCAAAGTAGTATTCCATTGTGCATATATACCACATCTTCTTTATCCAATCATTTATTAAAGGATAGTTTAGTTGTTTCCATGTCTTGGCCACCCTAAATAAAGCTGCAATGAACATTGGAGCACATATATCTTTTTGGATAAATGTTTTCAGATGTTTTGGGTAGATACCCAGAAGCGGGATTGCTGAAATATAAAACTGAAAGCAGCAAAGGAACAAGACAAAGAAACAAAAACTCATAGACAAAGATAATAGTTTAGTGGGTACCGGAGGGTAAGCGGGGAGGGGGTGGTAGATGAGGGTAAATGGGGTCAAATATATGGTGATGGAAGGAGAACTGACTCTGGGTGGTGAACACACAATGCAATATATAGATGATGGATTACAGAATCGTACACTTGAAACCTACGTAATTTGACTAACTATTGTCATCCCAATAAATTTTAATTAAAAAAAAACTTAAACAACCAGAGAGATTAAGCTATTTACTCACGGTCACAAAGCCCCAGAGAGTATACTTTTAATGACTTTCAATTATGAACATTTTCAAATAGGAAAAAAGAAGATAGTATCATGAGTCTCCATATACCTATCACATAGGGTTAATGATTGCTCATTTTGGGGACACATTTGCATCATTCTTTTTATTTTACTAGGTTATTTTACAGTTAGAGACATCCTGACATTTTAACCCTAATTATCACTTTCCGTCTCTAAAAATTTAGAACTTTTCTAATTTATTCAGACCAAGATCCAACTGAGATAGAAAAGTTGTCTTTAATAATTCTTAAATTTCTTTTATTCTAGAAAAAGCATTGATTTGTTGAAGAGAACAGAGAAGTCCTTTACAGTACGTTCACCTCCTGGCTTGCTTCATTATATTGTTTAATTTATGCTCTAGCTCGTGTAGTTCTTGTCAAGCAGAAGTTATCTAAAGACTATGCTTTAAAGAACGCCTTTAGCTTTCTCTTGACTGGGTAGCTCTTTATCTGTCCTTTGATTCTAAATGATAGCTTTGCTGGGTAATCTTGACTGTAGGTCACTGCTTTTCATCACTTTGAATATTTCCTGCCACTCCCTTCTGGCCTGCAAAGTTTCTGTTGAGATATCAGCTGACAGTCTCATGGAAGCTCCCTTGTAGGTAACTAACTGCTTTTCTCTTGCTGCTTTTAAAATTCTGTCTTTAATCGTTGGCATTTTAATTATGATGTGTCTTGGTGTGGGTCTCTTTGGGTTCACCTTATTTGGGACTCTGCAATTTCAGATTTTGTATATCTATTTCCTTTGCCAGGTTAGAGAAGTTTTCAGTCATTATTTCTTCCAATAGTTTTTCAATTCCTTGCTCTCCCACTTCTCCTTCTGGTACCCCTATAATGCAAATGTTGGTATGCTTGATGTTGTCCTAGAGGCCGCTTAAACTCTCAATTTTTTGGATTATTTTTCTTTTTGCTGTTCTGATAAGATGTTTTCTGCTACCTTATCTTCTACCTCACTGTTTCGATCCTCTGCTTCATCTAATTTACTGTTGACTCCCTGTAATGTATTCTTCATTTCCGTTACTGTATTCTTTATTTCTTACTGGTTCTTCTTTATGTTTTCTATCTCCATTTTCATGTTTTCTATCTCTTTGTTGAAGTTCTCCCTGAGATCATTGAGCATCCTTATAACCAGTGTTTGGAACTCTGCATCTGATAAATTACTTGTCTCCATTTTGTTTAGTTCTTTTTCTGGAGCTTTGTTCTTTTATTTGGGACATGTTTCTTTGTCTCCCCATTTTGGCTGCCTCCCTGTGTTTGTTTCTATTAGGTAGGGCTGCTATGTCTCCTGGTCTTAGTAGAGTGGCCTTATGTAGTAGGCGTGCTGTGGGGCTCAGTGGTACAGATTTCCTGGTAACCTGAGCCATGCACTCCAGCTGTGTCCCTTTTGTGGGTTGTGTGTACCCTCCTCTTGTAGTTGAGCCTTGATTGCTATTTGCATGTCAGTGGAAGGAATTGACCCTCGGGCTCATTTGTTGTGAGGACTGGCCATGATTATAGTGGAAGAGTTGTGGTACAGAGATTGATCCTACAGAGCAGGATCTGCCTCAACAGGGCTGTGGTGCCTGCCCAATCTGTCCCTTGGGTATGTTGTCCTTGGAGGTGGCTAGGTGATGCTCCAGCTCATTTTGAAGCTGGCCACTGGGGGTTCCAGTCCCAGGCCACCTGGAAGGGGACCTGCTGCAGGTCAAGTTCAGCCATAGCCCATGCCCCAACTGGGGGCCACCAAGCAGGAGCCACAAAGCAATCCTTAGATGGTCACTGCCCATGCTGTGCTTGGAAGTACTTTGAGAGGCCAACCCGTGAACCACCAAGGCTGGCTGCCACTAGTGCTGGGCTTAGGGCTGCCACTAGTGCCAGAGGTATGGGACTTGCTCAAGTCATAGGCTGCTTGTCTGGGTTCTGCAAACCTTTGAGAGACCCTAGGAAAGCCTGCAGCATGAGCCCAGGGAGGTGATTTGTATGAAAAAGCCACTGGAAGTGGCTTAGATGTGTCCCAAAGTTGTGTGGGGCAGGGTCTCAGAATCATGAAGCCATGGTGCATGACTAGTGTTAGCCATGTTGATGGAGACTTAGATATGGCGGCTGACTGCATCTGCACTCGGGGACCGGGAGAGGGCTCAACACAGAAACAATGGTTTCTGCCAGCTCCTCTGTCTGGGAGAAAGCCGCCTCTCCAGCCCTGAACGTGAAGCCAGACAACTCAGTTCCCCCCTGCCCCCAGAGCTGGAGCTCACAGCTAGTGATGCCACTGGTAAGTCCAGTGTGGTCCCTTTAAGAGGAGGGCTTGGGATTCTAGCCAACCTCCGCCTAACTCAGTTACAATTTCCATTGGTTCTCACAACCAGAAATTATGGGGACTTGTCTCCCTCATTCTGGAACCCTGGGCTGGGGAAGGGCTAGGACTCCTCACTCCTCTGGGGGTCGGGGGACCTCCGCAACTGAGATATCCCTCCCGATTTTTAATGGTCACATGTGGGTATAGGACCAGCCTGTTCTGCATTTCTCCCCTCCTACTAGTTTGGAGGTGGCTTCTTTTATATGTCCCTAGTTGTAGGACTTCAGTTCAGCAAGATTTTAGGCAATTCTCAATGATGGTTTTTTGTTTTCGTTTTTGTAGTTTAGCTATAATTTTGATGTGGTTGTGAGAGAAGTAAAGCACAGTATTTACCTATTCCACCATCTTGACTGGAATGTTAGTTTTTTCATCTTAGTTTTTATAATACCATCAGGGTTCAAAGTTTAGGCTACTATTTATTAGCTGCATGACCTTGGGCATATTAATTAATACTTTGTGCCTCATTCCCACTCTTCTAAAATGGGAGTAGTGGTAGAATCAGCCTCCATTGTTGTGAAAATTAAAAAGTATACTGCATGTAAAGCCTTTAGAACAGTGTCTGTCATATAATAGGTTGCCCAGTAAATATTACTGCTGTTAATATTATCATTATCAATATACTTACCACAGGGAGACTTTTTATACAGCGGAGACCCTAGGGAAACAAAAATAAGATACACGTAATTGAGGAACTACGCTACGCTGCAAGGTCCTTGAAGGCAGGAACTTACTACCCAACAACTAAGAGAATTTGAGGGTTCAGTATGTTTGCTGATGATGACCCATGTTATGAAATCTGAGAGAGGACCCAGGTGCTTTAGGAGTGATTATTACACATGGGCCAAAAGAGAGACACAAAGTGGGCAAAAATAATGTCAGTTTTGCACTCCACTGGGATGAACTTGAGCAGCCACAGTGGAGAGGGGCAAAGGTTAAGAAAATACGTCAACATCCTGTCTCCCACATGGATTCCTGTCCAAACTTAACCATGTTATATCAAAATGTGACGTGTCCTTAGCTGTCCTGCTCAAAGCCCTGCTTTACTGTTGGAGAAGTCAATTCTCTGCTGACCTAAAAGACGTGCTCTGTGTTCCCTGGTAAAGAGATAAAGAAATACAAACTTGGTCCATTTCCAGCCCACCCAAGAACTTCCCCTAGGAATTCCTCTCCCCTTCATCTCTCTCCCTCTCCCTCTCTCCCACTTCTCTCTCCTTCCCACCCTCCCTTTCTCTCACAGTTCCCTTTTCTCTCCCCCTCCCTCCCCTCTTCTCACTCAACTCTCTGACGCTGGGCTCCCTGGGTAGAGCTGAGCGCAGCTGCAAAGGGGCAGGGATCGGATCTCCGCTGACCCTAGGCCTGTCCAAGTCCACCCCTCGCTCCCCCTAGCACACAGCACATGACAAGAAGCAGCCACTGAAATAAAACCTGTGCTGCCTCAGCCCCACAGGTGGGTAGTGCTGCCCCACCCAGGCGCCAGGAGGGAGGCGGGTGGGGGGGGCTCCCTGCCTCTTCTGCTCCCAGCCCCACAGACCCAGCGGAGCACCCTAGCACTCCAGGACTCACCGACTCCACGGTGCACCTCACCCACCACCAGCACCCTGGGCTCAAATCCAGAGCTCAGCCAAGATTGGTTCTTCTCAAAGGAAGGGAAGGCCTTTGAGCTGTTCAGACAACTGGCCCAGGAGAATGCACCCACGTTACCTCAGACCCACAAGACAGGAGGGAGGTGGGGCTGAGATTTGAAAATCTCTCCAGTCTTTGGGGAACTGCCTCTCTGTGTGTTTGCGTTTCTTTCACTTTCACACCGATCTGGCTCTTCCTGCCTAAGCCTCCTCCACCCACCTCTCTTCACTGCCCTCTTTGCTTCTTTGCTTCTTTGGACACCTGGGGAAGCAGGAGCCACGTGAACTATTTGATGCTGTCTGTGTTTGTATCAGAAGTCCCATCAGCCTGAAACAAAACCTTCTGAACTTCTTAGTCCCCAGGGCCAGCTTGGGAAACAGACTTAGGGGAGCCTATGCCTGTTCTCTTCCCTATGAACTTTTCTTTTACACAAGTGACAAGGATAGAGACACACTGTATGCAGTATTGCTGATAAGGCAGATTTTTACCAAGTATAAGAGCTTTTATATTTTTGATCAGATAATCAAAAAGATTCCTAAAAATTAGGTTTCTTTACTCCCAGGAGCAAAATAAACTCAGCACTTGGAGAGCTCAACAAAAAGAAATGGATGTTCAATCTAATGCAAGATATACTTCCTGTACCTTGAGTTCAGAGAGCTCCGGGAGAAGGTTGAAGGTCCCTCAGAAGAACACACTGATTCTGAGATGAGGGGGTGGGGCTGCAGCAGAAGAAACTGCCTCGGTCTTGTTGGGACTTCCAGGAATGTCAGATGCCAGCTCCCACAAATGTCACCAAAACAACCTGTTGATAAGATAAAGCACAATTTATTGCCTATTGTGATCATGGAGAGCAATAACTCGACAGAATTTTGGTAGTGTCTCAGGGGGTGGGAAGAGCAAAGTGAGTTATTTATTGAGAATTTGAAGTCTGGTTTAAGTTGGGCTTTCAGTGTGGAGGGTTGGTTAGGATAGGGTAAGCACCGAGTAACAGTTTAGGGTTAGTGGATATAACAAGGCAAGGGCTCAAGAAGTCTTGGGATGTAGGCGGTACTTTGATATTTTCTATTGAAGAGTAGTTGGATCTTTGAGGAAGTTATTGGAATAAACAACAAGATATTTGCCACTTTCTTGTGCCTGGGCAAAAGGTTCCTGGAATAGTACATTTATGTTGATGACAACAGTGGACTAGTACGTCATATGAGTGTAGCGAGCAAGCTATGTGAATGTAGGTGGCTCATTTCTCTCAATGATGAACATGACCCAGAACATAATCAACATGTGTTACTTAGAGTGTTTTATCCTGGAAAGAAGCTCACTCAGGAAAATATTTAAAATGATATGGTTGTTACTATGTGTAAAATTTACGATCTGGATGAAGAAGAGAGGGACCCCAGGAGTATGCATCTCAAAGGTGACAAAGAACTGGGTAGGGAAGGGCTTGCAAAAGCAGCCTGATGTCTAAAGATGTGCATCAAGAGCAGATGAGAAAGTATTCGATGCTTTGTTTGAGAAGGGATCAAGGTCACAACTGTAACAACATTTATACAATTGACAGAGGCATATATAATATATATAAAATGATAGGGCTCAAAAGTATATTGGTAATTACAATACATGTGGTAATTTGGGGGAACTGGCCTTGACATGCACACAATTACCCCAACGTAGATAAAATTACTGCTTCCTTTTCTGTGAGTTCTCTGGGGCTTGGATATAGCAACCTTTAAAAGGGCAACAATAATAACAACACCAACAAAATACAAAAACCCAAATTATCAGAAAGTGTCACCACTTAGTATCATTCTCTCAATTATAAGATGTGTCTAATGTTTCTGATCACATGCAGTGATCACCGAAGAATTAGGATTTGGCCGATTCTTTTTTTCATTGTGGATTCTGAAACAGTAAAAATTTCCATGACAAGTAAGAGATGGTAAAAAATACTGGGCTTGAAATTGCCCAACAATCTGAGCTATCCTGTTTTGGAGAGCTATCCTTGTGATTCCCAAGCATTGAACAGCATCCTACCATTGGATCTGATTTATTACAATTTGTAGTTAAACAGTTAAGAGCAGAATAGACTTGGCACAGTTTCATTCTTACCACTAATTGCCCTGTTTGTTGTTCTGCTATAGAAGTAACTCCTGTTACCCTATTCAAAGCTTACACTCTTATCTGACATCTTAGAAAATATGTAAAAATAATTCTATAATGGCTTTTCATAGGTTTATATGATACAATGGTCTATACACATTAATTTTAATCACTCACATATTCTATGATCAATTTTATTATGGGAAACAGATACCAACAATAGCACACACCAGTATAATTGTTCTGTGCTAACTGGTCTGTTGGGAAAAATGTTTACTGTCAGTATCGAATATAAAACCCTGGCTAGAAAATCTTAGTTAGATAGTGTAACTATAAGAAATTACACAAGATTTCCGGTCACAATGGAGGAGTGGGTAAATGCTGTGCTTGCCTCCTCTCACAAACACATCAAAATTACAACTAAACTACAGAACAACTATCATTGAGAATAGCCTGAAGTCTAGCTGAACCGGAACCCTGCAACTAAAGACACAGAAGAAGCCTCCTTGAGACTGGTAGGAGGGGTAGAGACATGAAACGGGTTGGTCCCACACCCATGTGTGACCATTAAAAGTCAGGAGGGATATCTCAGCTGCAAAGGTCCCCACCCTGAGAAGCAAGGGGTCCCAGCTTCACACCAGGGTTCCCATCCTGGGTTTTAGTGCTGAGAAGAGAAGGCCCATAACTTCTGGCTGTGAAAACCAGTGGAGATTTTAGCTGAGTGAGATGAGGGTGGCTGCAGTCCCAAGTGCTCCTCTTAAGGGGCCCATGCACAGACTTACTGATGGACTCACTCGCTCTGAGCTCCAGCACTGGGGCAGCAGCTCGAAAGGTGCCAAGAATAGACATACGGGGAGGAACTGAATTGTCTGGCCTCGAGGCAAGGACTGGATGGGCAGCTTTCTCCCAGATGGAGGAGCTGGCAGAAGCCATTGTTTCTTTGTTGAGCCCTCTCCCTCCCAGCATGCAGAGCAGGTGGCTGCCATATCTGAGAGTCCAGTAACCTGGCTAACACCCTTGGTTCGCCCTGTCCCTGGTGATTCCCAGGGACACCACCCACCCACCTTTTGGGCACACCCAAGCTGCTTCCAGTGCCTGTTTCATACAAATGTCCTGTCTTGGCTCATGCTACAGACTTTCCTAAAATCTCTCAAAGATTCACAAAACTCTAACAAAGCAGCATCGGGCTTCAGCATGTACTGTACCTCTTGCTGAGCAGCCCTAAGCCCGGCTAGAGCCACAGCCAGCCCCTCGAGGCACCAGCAAGCCCAGCACAGGTGGCAGCCATCTGCCGATTACTTTGTGGCTCAGCCAGGTGGCCCCAGGCAGGGCACAAGGGTCCCTTCTGAGGAGGCCCCAAGGTTGGCAAGCCTGGTAGCCAGCTTTGGACTGTGAAGCATCACCCATCCATCTCCGAGGAGGACATGCCCTACTACAGTGAATCCTGCGCTGAGGGTCAGCCCGTGCACCACAACTCTACCGTAATCACGGCCAGTTCTCATGACAAATCAGCCCAAGGATCAATCCCTCCCTGTGATGTGCAAACAGCTACCAAGTTTCCACTACCACAGGACGGCACACACAAGGGGCACACCCGGGGCACTTGGCTCTGGTGACCAGGGACACTGTGCCATCGGGCCCCACAGGACACTCACGACATACAGCCACTTTACTAAGACTCGGAAGCAGTTCTACCTAATTCGTAAAAATAAAAAATAAAAACCCAAAACAAAACAAAACACAGGAAAGCAGCCAAAATGGGGAAACAAACATGTCCCAAGTAAAAGCACGGAACAGAGGTCCAGAAAAAGAACTAAACAACATGGAGACAAGTAATCTATCAGATGCAGCGTTTGAAACACTGGTTAAAAGGATGCTCAATGATCTCAGGGAGAACTTCAACAAAGAGACAGCAAGCATTAAAAAAGACATAGAAACTATACAAAAAAGAACCAGTCAAAAATAAAGACTACAATAACTGAAATAAAGAACACATAAGAGGCAATCAACAGTAGATTAGATGAAGCAGAGGATCAAATCAGGGATTTAGAAGATGAGGTAGCAGAAAACACTCAAACAGGACAGCAAAAAGAAAAAAGAATCCAAATAAAGTGAGGATAGTTTAAGGGACCTCTCGGACAACATCAAGCGTAGTAACATTCATATCATAGGAGTACCAGAGGAGAAGAGAGAGGGAAGGAATTGAAAAACTATTTGAAGAAATGAAGATGGAAAATTTCTTTAACCTGGTGATGGAAATAGATATACAAGCCTAGGAATTGCAGAGTCCCAAACAACATGAACCCAAATAGGCCAACACAAAGACACATCATAATTAAAATGCCCACGGTTAAAGACAAAGAGAGAATCTTAAAAGCAACAAGAGAAAAGCAGTTAGTTACCTACAAGGGAGTTCCCATAAAACTGTCAGCTGATTTCTCAACAGAAACTTTGCAGGTCACAGTGGAAGTGGCAGGAAATATTCAAAGTGATGAAAAGCAAGGACCTCCACCCAAAATTACTTTACTTAGCAAAGTTATCATTTCCTGGCTATATCGCAGAGAGGGGAAACACAACAGAGCCTGGGGGTTTCCTCAGTTAAGAACACAAGCTGACAGTCATGGGAGGCCTAGATGGCTGGAGTTTGTAGGCCAGAGTACTAGAGAGACAGAGCAGCAGCTACACAGATAGCCGGAGAGTCAGAGATCTGTGGTAGGACTGCTTGAAATTTCAGCTAAGTATCTATCAGTGTGTGCCAATGATGAAACTATTGGAAATCAGGGGAAGAGTCCCCTACTCCCCACTCAAAGGGAAAGCTGGAACAATTCTGAGGCTCATACAGGGCTGAGAATAGTTTCTTTTTCCAATAGTGAAACTAGAAAACTTCAGAATTCATGAGCTATCAGGCAGAGTATTCAGAAAAGTGTTGCCTCCCCAATGGGACAAAAGAGCTCTCGGCAAAAGGCTGCTCTGGTGCCACCTGACAAACTTGACATTCCGGTCGTACAAGGATAACACTGTTTCCAAGGAGAGGAACTGTGAGTGAGGATAAATTTCGAGCATATGGATAGGAATATAAGCATTTCTATCACCCTCAAAATATGAGACTAACCAAGCTCGATATCCAATCAAAAATTATCAGGCATAAAAAGCAGCAGGAAAATATGGCCCATAATGAGGAGAGAAATCAATGAATAGGAACAGATCCAGGAGTGACACCTAGGACAGAACTAGTAGAGGAGAACATTAAGGCAGGAATTACCTTGGATTTTGGGCCAAATGGAGTGACAGAGACCGGATACACTCTTCAGCCTGAACAGAAGAGAAGACAAAATGGACAAAATATGTGAAACAGCGGCTGGCAAGGAACTGGACATCATGCATTAAGGCCAGCAACAAATGAAGTACACCATGTGGTTACTCAGGGTGCCTGCCTGGAGAGACACCAAGCCAGGGTGCAAGGAGGGGCAGCCAGGCGGAGACCTTTGGAATTCCTGCTTTGAGGAAATAGAGCTGAGAGACCAACCTGGCAAGAGTTCACATTACACAGAGGGAGACACCTGCAGAGAGAGAGCACTGGGGATACCTGCAGAGGGCTGTCTCGGGTATGCTTCTAGAACTGACTGAGTAGGCCTGGTGAAAACTACCTAAGGCCAGGAAAGAACCCCCCCACCTTCCCCTAAGAAAAAAACCATCAGAGGGTAACTTCCCTCAAAAACCCTCTCCCTACATCTCCCATGGGCACCTCAGTTTCCTCAGGCAGGAGCTTGGCTCAGACCAAACACTGTGCCTGTAAATTACTCCCTGGCTTGTTAAAAAGGAAGAAACCAGACTCCCTCCCTCAAAGATCCTGGTTCAGTACCACCAGGGTTCAGTTACAGAATTTGCACTTGAACCCCCAGTCCCCCCCAACTGAGCACAGCAGGTGTATTGCATCAGCTAGCTAGACTGTCTCCAAGGGTCTTTCCAGGAGTAAAAGTCCTGACCTTTGAAGCTGGGGAGCAGGAAGGGGATTCCCACGGTGGGAAGCTGCTATCCCTCCCTCCCCGCAAACCTCCTGGGCTCTGGGCTGAGGTCCTTCTGCCTGGTGCCCTCTCCAAACACCCCCTAAGCTCTCCAGGTCCAACTCAAGTCCAGAAGAACAACTCTCAGAGGCGGAGAGCCTGCCAGACGGTGCCGGTGACCGCCGCTCCGGGATTCCCAGGAGCCGCGAAGATGGCGCTCAGTGGGCTGGGACTGCCCGGGCACTTCTGCCTCTCAGCCGGTGATTGAAAACTCGCGCCGTTTCTGGCCAATGGGCGGCGAGGTTGCGGCAACACCGTGGCGGGGAGGGAAAGGACTGGCGGGGAGCCCATCACGCGGGCCGACGAGTGGAAAGGCTGGGCTCGGGGACGCGCCCGCCCACCGGTCCTGCGGTCGGGACCATCCCGCTGCGTCCCACTCATCCACTCACTGGGGCCACTCGGTCCACGGCCTGCTTCCGCGTCCAGGACCAACCCTGAGCAATCACTTCCCTCCATCTCTTCCCCGCCCACCCGCGTCCGCTGTCGTCGCGCGACTCGCTGAGCGAGCGGGGCGGGAGACTGAGCAGCAGGCACCCCGCGCCTTCCCGGGGCTGGGATTGCGCAGAGGGCGTGCGGGGCACGCCTGGCGTGGCGGGGCCAATAGGCCTGTCCCCTGGTGCTTGGTGGCCCGCCATCGCAGCCCTTCAGGAGCTGCGCGGTGGGCGGTGGGCGGCGGGCCTGGGAAAGACATCCCGGGCCACAACCTGTGGTCGCTGAGGAGCCACAGAGACCCGCAGAGGCCCCGCCCGGCATCCCGAGGGCCAATGTCCTCCTGGTGAGCTTCACCAGCTTCCAGCTGAAGAAATGGCCCAAGCAGACAGCAAGCAGCCTGCTCCCGCGGTGGGGTCTAGTGGAACCTGGTGACCCCCATTCGTTCCTTTCCCCCCACCTGCGAATGGGCCAGCTTCCAGGAGAGGCTGATTCACATCAGTCTGCGAAGAGGAAGGGGAAGAAGGCCCTACTGGCACTGTTGGTGTTCAGGGCAGGCATTACTAGATGCAGATCTTGACCCTCTTGATGGAGGGCTCCAGAGTCAGGCGTCTCCAAACTGCTGAGCAAAAAGTGCTCTACAAGAGGCTTGAGAAAACACTTACTGTTTAAGAACCTGAATAGGAGCAGGTGCCTGCCATATTGGGTGCTATGTTTGAAAAGTTGGTGGGGTAGGAGGGGTATAATTTACCAGTGATGATGGTGACCACCCCTTTGTAATTTATGGAAAAATAGATGTTTATGTATAAGTTGATGGTGTTGGCGGAAAATCGTGAAAGCGTCTTCTAACTTGGCCTAATGTAAAATATACACTGAGAACTACAATCACTGTCCAAATTCCAGGTTGTCTGTGGAGTTTGGAGATGGTAAACTTTAAAAGCATAGTTGTGAAAACAACATGAAAAAAGAAAAGAGGAAAAACTGTTAGTTTTATCAATCACGGTTGTTACTTAAATCATCCTAAAGTGGTACAGGTGCTGTTATACTCGTATACCCATAGGTGGAGAAGAATTTACTGTACAAGGGGAGTTATTGATTCTCTTTCCTTTGTAGAATCTGGAGATATGAAAAAGGTATGAGGAGCAAGAGGCAGTAGAGAGAGAAAAAGGGCCTGTGGAAAGAGTCTACCATCCCTGGGGACAGAGAATTTGCCCTGGAATGGGACATACCTTAAGAAGCGTGCTTGGATGTACCATTGGCACTAGGCACCTGGTAGGCCACAGTGAGGAGTCTGGATACCGAGCAAGCGGATGACTAGACACTGACACTGAACGTGGCCACCACTACAATCTCTACACACTCACCCTACGACTTAGTTTGCCAGAAGATGAGGCAGAAGGAAATTCTCATTTCTATCTTCCAAATGCACATGCAAGTGCATCATCAATTCAGAGGAATTCTATTTATACCCAGACCCTTCACTGCAAACTTGACTGAGGCAATTAGCTTTTAGCTTTCTAGACTCTGAACATGAGAGGGTGGGGATGGGGACTAAACACGTCACTCCTTCCATCTGCCAGAGAAGGGCTGAACTAGAGGGCAGAACTGAAAAGCTGGGATTCTCTATTGGTTGTTGCAATAGAGGCTGCCGTGACAGGTGACATAGAAGGGAAACAATTAAGATTTCCAAGAATTTGGGGGTTTAAAGGAAAAATACACCTTTTTTTCCTGAACTCTAAAGGTGCATTTCCCCATTGAACAAGAATCACTTCACCAGTTATGAAGTTGGGATGGAGGTACCACCCCAGGCATTCAGGAAGGCACATACCACATTCTTTGTAGTTGTATTTTACGTGAGGCTTGAGATTGACTGAAATAAAAAAAGGAAGCCAGTGAGAAAAACAACAACTATTTATTTGAGCTCTCATATGTGTTTTGCACAGCCACATGACTCTCTAACAGTTTTCTATGAACAAAGTGTATTCATCATACTTTAAGGAAGCAGCACCAGATACTTTAAATTATGGGCATATTTTCTTGAAAACACCATGTTTTTTTTCTAGTGTTCCATGGGTTCCTCCTGATGATTTTCAATTGATGACTCTTGTTTGTTATTTTTCTCTTCATTGAGGATCTCATTTTTCTCTTCCATTAACGATTCATAGAAGGCCTCATTTTTCTGTTTAACATCACTAAGGATTGATTCTACAGAATAGCCAAATTCCACAAGGGGATGAACCATATCTCCTTGTTTACAAAAATGTCCTACGCTGTGCACAGCGACCAGTTTGCCAGACGCATTAAACACTGGGGAGCCAGAGGACCCACTAGAAAAACAGGTATCGTAACTAAGCGTGTCAGTACGTAAGGCCTCTGATAGGAAACTTCTTTGGGTAAACATAGGGAAAGCATTGTAAGTGGCAGTCTGGTGTGCTACCACCTCATGTTGACAATGCTCTGGGTACCTCCCTGACCGTTCATTTAGAGGAACCACAGCACACGCGTCTATTTTCTTGATCTGGCCTTCTGGGTGACCAATTATATAAATCAAACCACTAGATGGCAGAGGGGAAACTTGCCCCAACAGGCCAGGAGGAAACCCATTTCGATTTTCACTTAGTTTTAAAATGGCATAATCTAGAGGTCCTTCAGACATTTTCAATTCTGGCTCAATGGAAAACCATTCGGCAGCACAAGGGCTGAACTTTTTATAAGTGAAAGTTACCTCTGCACATTTGCTTATTACATTGGGCCACAAACTTGGATCCGTGCCTTCTCCCACCATAAGGTGCACAACATGTCGACAGGTGAAAATGTAACCACCATTGAAGACAAAGCAAGTAGCATTACCTTTCTTTCCATTATTGTTCCATTTCATGAACCCAACTGACTTACTAAGATGAATAAGATGTTCACAGGTTGCAACTGAAGTAGAATTTTCAGTCACTTTTCCAAAGTACTTTTTAAATGTGTTGAATTGTTTAAATGGTGACAGTTTTCTTCTACTCTGTTCCTCCTGAAAATACTCTCTCATCCACAGTGCCTGTTCCCTAAAATCTGGATATTTCTGCATGAATCCATTATCCAACACTTGGAAATTCTTTAGCCAGAGATCAGTTGCCTTTCCCTGGAGATTCCGATTAAGAGCATATGACATATCCTGATGGAGCCTTTGCCTAATTCGTGAGTTTTGTTTCCTATATTTCCTGGAGGAATCATAATAACTTCTAACCCTGAAAATTGTCCGGCATTTTTTGCCTTCGATATCATGCCCTAGACTTCGAGGTGTGAGAACTTGTTCTCTTTTGTGTTCTTCATCTTCGGTCTCTCCGTCTTTCTCTGGTTCGTGGACCTCGATATTAGACTGCATGTGATCCCAGGGACTGATTTCATCAGTGGCATTTTCATTCCCTTGTTTAATTTTGTGATGGGTACCTTTCCTGACAGGTGGCCTTTTAAAAATGTCCATTTCTAAGACTTTCCCAGATACTTCCTCCACCGAGGACTGTTTTCCATGGATGTTCTGATGACCTTCTATTAGGTTCCACCCTAATTCTTCCAGGTCAGACCGGAATCGGCCATCTTTGCACAGGGCTTCTTCGAGAGTCTCGCCCTTCAAGGCATAGATACAAAGTGTATTTCCCTTTGCATGAAGTTCCTTGATCTTAAGAATCTTCTTTATTGTCTTTCCAACAGCAACGACGTGAAAAAGAAAGCATTCGATGTCTGGATTTT
Source organism: Rhinolophus hipposideros (assembly GCF_964194185.1). NCBI lineage: Eukaryota > Metazoa > Chordata > Mammalia > Chiroptera > Rhinolophidae > Rhinolophus > Rhinolophus hipposideros. The sequence continues at coordinate 10,436,337 of NC_138056.1, forward strand.
CACACTGGCGTAATATCTGATCACCTTCTTTGTGGTTACTCTTTTTTTGACTCAGTGTTATTTGAAGGTGAGAACGTTCAGGTAGGCACTTGAGAGGCATTCCTAAGTTTATGTAGCCTTGAATTGTTTTTTCTTCATAAGCCATGATGACCTTATTAAAACGATTCTTCATCCTTTCACTGAAATGTTCATTTGCTCTCAGAGCTGAGTAGATATTCTCGTTGAGTTCACCATATGCGGTAAACACACTCCGGTCTGTTTTCCCGGAACTTTCATTCAAAGTAAAGGTGAAATGACATTTTTCACTGATGCTCATATTTGGGTTCTTTATTTTAAGGGTCGCTTCATGCTCACGGACTTCACTTCTAAGTTGACTGGAGCCGCTACACTCTGTTCTGTCAGACAGAGAATGACCAACAGTTGTGCCAGAACATGTCTGCTTCGTGACAGCATCCTTGAGAAAGGAAAGATTAAACTCTTAATACCAATCACCCTTAATAACAATGTTTCATGTTTTTCTAATTGTGCCATAATAGGTATGCTGAATGAAAATTACATGATATCATGGATGCTGAATGGAGGAAAATGGCAATCATTATTCCATCACCAGAGATAATCATTCTCCATTTTCTTTGCTTCTATTATTCTGTGTATGATTTCACTTTTCACGCAACAATTTATCACTGCTTTCACACGTCATTAAACAACCTTTGCAAACACAATTTGTTTCTCTCTAAAATACTTCTAATCTTCTCTTCTCTTGTTATTTAGATTATTTCTAATTTTTTCGTACTTTAAATATATCAAGGTTTTCTCCACAATAAATAAATGATTTCTCTAGGAACTATTCCCAGCAGCGAGAAAACTGGGACTAAGGTTATAAATGTGCTTCACAAGAGGTCTACTGCCAAACTGCTGTCCAGGAAAGTGGCATCAATTCACCCTGCTGTCCAATGACATCAACCAAATGGGTGACTCCTCAAAAGCATTTCAGTGTTATGATGTTAAGTGATAGCCAATTGATAGATGAAATGTCATCTGATTTGAGTGTTTTTAAAATCTGCATTTACTTACTTACTAGTAAAGTTGGACTTAGTTAAAACACCTTTTGGACATTTGCAACATCACCTTTCCAAAATTCCCACTACCAATCTGTTCATTTTCTGTTCTGTACATGGTTCCAACAGCATAAGGAAATATGATAAAATACTCTCTAAAAATCAAGGGATTGGGTAGATATTCATATGCAAACAAATACACATACTCATATACAAATCCATAAATATTCTTCTCTCTGCACTCTAAAATCCCTCATTCATATCTCGGTTTAGTATTATCATTTTGCCTATTTTTGAGTGCTGGTCAAAAACTGGTCTCTGAAGATTGATACCTGGGTTTAAAATCTTTACTCTGAAGTCCATTACTTTTGCAACTTTAAGAACGTTCGATTTCAGTTTTCTCATTTGTAAAATAGGGATGGTAATAATATTCATCACATGGAGTTGTATTAAACATTAAATGAGGTAACCCATAGGAAGTGAAAGTGCCAATTCCTGGTACACAGTAATTTCTCCATAAATATTCACTGTTATGATTTTTGCCTATCTATATTTCCAGGGATCTGAAGTGTCTCCACTGTTCATTAGCCTGGTCTAACAAGACATTTTTTGCATTGCTAATTCGTACGCTGTCATTTTATTTTATACAAGCACTAGTATGGATATTGTCCCCAAATTTATTTTGAACAACACAAGAGAAAGAATTATACTGCCAATTTTTCTTTTTTTAAGGAGGGTGCAGCTCACTGTGTTCCACGCAGGGATCGAACTGGCAACCTTGGTGTTATTAGCACCATGCTCTAACCACCTAAGCTAACCGGATACCCCATAACTGCCATTCTTTCTGAGCCATCACTTACAGGATCCCCATGTAGAGCTATGGTTAGAGTGCTGTTCCGGCCAAGAGTTATAAAAAGTAGACATACCTCTGTGACTTCACGTCTGGTACTCTGGTCATTTTCAGCAGCACTGAATGACTTGTTCTCTTCACACTTTATGGAAATCATGATGCGTTCCAAGAGAATATAACTCACTTGCACTATCGGCCAAGATGGAGAAACAAGGACTGGGTTTATCCTCCCACCTGAAATGACGGAAACAATTCAAGACAGGATATATGAAAAAACAACTTTCAAACACTGAACATCAGGCAGCCCAGAACTATGATCTCTGATCCCTAAGAGAGGGAAATCAAAAGAGGCCCGACGGGTGTCTAGCTGACTGACTCGGGAGCCTTTCCAGGCCATATCTCAGGAAGGGGAAACACAACAGAGCCTGGTGGTTTCCTTAGTTAGAAGACAAGCTGAGAGTTGTGGGAAGCCTAGGTGGCTGGAGTCTGTAGGGCAGAGTACTAGAGAGACGACAGCAGCAGCTATAGAGACAGGTGGAGAGTCGATCTGCGGTGGGCACCCTTGAAATTTCAGCCAAGTATCTGTCAGTGCGTGACAGTGATGAAACTATTGGAAGCCAGGGGAAGAGCCCTCCATTGCCCACTCAAAGGAAAGCTGGAAGAATTCTGAGGCTCATCCAGGTTGAGAATAGTTTCTGTTCTCAAAACTCAAACTGAAAAACTTCAGAATTCATGAGCTATCAGGCAGAGTATTCAGAAAGGTGTTGCCTCCACAGTGGGACAAAAGAACCCTCGGCCTAAGGCTGATCTGGTGCCACCTGACAAACTTGAAAATCAAATCGTACAAGGATAACACTGTTTCCAAGGAGAGGAACTGTGGGTGAGAACAAAGTTCGAACATGTGGATAGGAATATAAGCATTTCTAGCACCCTCAAAATATGAGACTAACCAAGCTCGATATCCAATCAAAAAATATCAGGCATAAAACAGAAGCAGGAAAATAAGGTCCATAATGAGGAGGGAAATCAATGAATGGGAACAGATCCAGGAGTGACACCTAGGACAGAACTAGTAGAGGAGAACATTCAGGCGGGAATTACCTTGGATTTTGGGCCAAATGGAGTGACAGAGACCGGATAGACTCTTCAGTCTGAAAACAAAAGAAGACGAAATGGGCAAAATATGTGAAACAGTGGCTGGTAAGGAACTGGACATCATGCATTAAGGCCAGCAACAAATGAAGTACACTGTGGTTACTCGGGGGCCTGCCTGGAGAGACACCAAGCCAGGGTGCAAGGTGGGCAGACAGGCAGAGCCCGTTGGAATTCCTGCTTTGAGGAGATAGAGCTGAGAGCTTAAGGTGGCAAGAGTTCACATTATACAGAGGGAGACATCTGCAGAGAGAGAGCACTGGGGATACCTGCAGAGGGCTGTCTCCGGTATGCTTCTAGAACTGACAGAGTAGGCCTGGTGAAAACTACCTAAGGCCAGGAAAGAATTCCCACCCTTCAAAAAACAAACAAACAAACAAACAAAAACCATCAGAGGGTAACTTCCCTCAAACCCTCTCCCTACATCTCCCATGGGCACCTCAGTTTCCTCAGGCAGGAGCTTGGCTCAGACCAAACACTGTGCCTGTAAATTTACCCCCTCTGGCTTGTTAAAAAGGAAGAAACCAGACTCTCTCCCTCCAAGATTGTGGTTCAGTATCTCTGGGGTACAGTTAAGGAATCTACACTTTAACACACACACCTCTAGTCCCCTCTCACCCCAGCTCTTTTCCCCCCTCCCCAGCAAAAACTGAGCACAGCACATTGGTTGCATCAGCTAGCTAGCTAGACTGTCTCCAAGGGTCTTTCCAGGAGTAAAAGTCCTGACCTTTGAAGCCGGGGAGCAGGAAGGGGATTCCCACGGTGGGAAGCTGCTATCCCTCCCTCCCCGCAAACCTCCTGGGCTCTGGGCTGAGGTCCTTCTGCCTGGTGCCCTCTCCAAACACGCCCTAAGCTCTCCAGGTCCAACTCAAGTCCAGAAGAACAACTCTCAGAGGCGGAGAGCCTGCCAGATGGTGCCGGTGACCGCCGCTCCGGGATTCCCAGGAGCCGCGAAGATGGCGCTCAGTGGGCTGGGACTGCCCGGGCACTTCTGCCTCTCAGCCGGTGATTGAAAACTCGCGCCGTTTCTGGCCAATGGGCGGCGAGGTTGCGGCAACACCGTGGCGGGGAGGGAAAGGACTGGCGGGGAGCCCATCACGCGGGCCGACGAGTGGAAAGGCTGGGCTCGGGGACGCGCCCGCCCACCGGTCCTGCGGTGGGGACCATCCCGCTGCGTCCCACTCATCCACTCACTGGGGCCACTCGGTCCACGGCCTGCTTCCGCGTCCAGGACCCACCCTGAGCAATCACTTCCCTCCATCTCTTCCCCGCCCACCCGCGTCCGCTGTCGTCGCGCGACTCGCTGAGCGAGCGGGGCGGGAGACTGAGCAGCAGGCACCCCGCGCCTTCCCGGGGCTGGGATTGCGCAGAGGGCGTGCGGGGCGCGCCTGGCGTGGCGGGGCCAATAGGCCTGTCCCCTGGTGCTTGGTGGCCCGCCATCGCAGCCCTTCAGGAGCTGCGCGGTGGGCGGTGGGCGGCGGGCCTGGGAAAGACATCCCGGGCCACAACCTGTGGTCGCTGCGGAGCCACAGAGACCCGCAGAGGCCCCGCCGGGCATCCCGAGGGCCAATGTCCTCCTGGTGAGCTTCACCAGCTTCCAGCTGAAGAAATGGCCCAAAGCAGACAGCAAGCAGCCTGCTCCCGCGGTGGGGTCTAGTGGAACCTGGTGACCCCCATTCGTTCCTTTCCCCCCACCTGCGAATGGGCCAGCTTCCAGGAGAGGCTGATTCACATCAGTCTGCGAAGAGGAAGGGGAAGAAGGCCCTACTGGCACTGTTGGTGTTCAGGGCAGGCATTACTAGATGCAGATCTTGACCCTTCTGATGGAGGGCTCCAGAGTCAGGCGTCTCCAAACTGCTGAGCAAAAAGTGCTCTGCAAGAAGCTTGAGAAAACACTTACTGTTTAAGACCCTGAATAGGAGCAGGTGCCTGCCATATTGGGTGCTATGTTTGAAAAGCTGGCCGGGGTGGGGGGATATAATTGACAGGTGATGATGGTGACCACCCCTTAGTAATTTATGGAAAACTAGATGTTCATGTAAAAGTGATGGTGATGTTGGAAAATTGTGGAAGTGTCTTCTAACTTGGCTTAAGGTAAAATATACCCTGAGAAGTACAATGACTGCTCTCATTCCAGGTGGTCTGTGGAGGTTGGAGATGGTATACTTTAAAAGTATAGTTGTGTGGCCATTGACCTCACCAGCTAGCCCAGGCCACAGCCAGCCCTTGCTGCCCACCAGGTCAAGGCTGGTGTCCTATAGGAAAGATGTTGAGGAAAATTTGCCTATACTTGTTGGTGTTAACTTTTGTCTATTAGCTTTTGTCTGTGCCTGCATGTGAGGTAATGGTTAGCTTAGGGTTAATAGAAGTCTGTGCTGTGATTAGGGGTTGAGTAAATCCCCTCTTTGGTCTCGTGTCCTCCTGAATATGGGAGATATGAGATGAGGTTGTTTTCTGTCTGTTTTGCCTGCATCAGCAGATGAAGAAGTAGCTAAGTTGTATCAGGATGACGCGACAGGCACATCGCCAGGCCTTGTTGCTTAACCGGATGAACTAGCCCTCTGGCCAGAGGGACAGTATTCATATCATTGACTGCCAGACCCTCCAGGAGCAGTCTAGTCCTTGAGAAGGGAGGACGGAACACAAAACTTGGCTCTGGGGTGCATCTAAAGAGAGCTATAAGACAGACCTCAGGTGGATTGGATTGGATTGATTGCTGTTTTAAGAGGTTACTATTCAGGAGATTTGCTGTTTCAGGACTGCTTTTCAGGATTAGATTGTTTCAGAGTAAGAGATCGGAAGTTACCTGAATGGACAGAGAGACTTCTTGTGTAGGTGAATTGTCATCATTTTAACATCTTTGGGAACTTGTATGCAGCTTGCAGCTTGCAGCATCAGAAGACTCCCTAACCTCTATCAGTAGCAACAGCAACAGCAGCAGCATTCTTGGGAACTAACATGCAGCAGTGGGAGATGCCTGGGATTCTCTCAGCTGCAGACCTGACAAGCTTTTGATTCCTGACTGTTCCAGTGCTGTTGTTCCTACGGTTTGGTGAGCTTTTGACATCTGCTGTAATAGTTACTATCCTATAAAGCTTATTACTGCTTTTTGGATACTCCTTACTGATGTTATTTGTGTATTTAGCCAAGAGATTTTTGACCAATAGTAAACATATGTTGAGATCTCTTAAACCTGTATGTATGTGTACTCCTTTGACATGACACTGATATCCATGTATACAGTTTAGTCTTAACCACCTTTACTTTCTGTCATTAGCACCTCGTTTGAATTGCCTTTGTCTTTTGCTATTGCTTATTGCTAAATAGATTTAGATATTGCTAAATAATCAATTAGCTCCTCTCTAGTGTGTCCTCCTCCCTCTTTCTCCCACTCATCATTACATGTCCACTCAGTACAGGGAAGCAGGCTTTCTTTGTTCTTCTTAAAATGGTTTCTCCTCCGATTTGGGAACCTTCATTTGACTGTCCTCCCAGAGAATGTGAAAATACGCATTCAGTTGGTTCTAATTGTGGGAGTAAAAGAGTTGGCCCCTCCAGGGCCTCAATGTGCCCTTAGCCTCCTGTGGATCTGTCGCCTGCCCCTGGTGTGGCATGGTGGGGCACAGCAGTGTCATGTATCTTGTTGTAGAACTGTTGTTAACATGTGACATCATAGGTCTTACTTTTTTACGTGTAAGGACGCGTAATGTCAAGTCCAGTCTTGCTGCTGTCCTGTGAGCAGTTGCTGCTAATCATGAAGCTGGCAGCAGAATGCATATTGGAAGTTCCCACCCCATGCAGTTTTCCAAAGTGGAGGGTTCTCCTGGTCCAGACAAATGGGAGAGCACTGTGGGGGGGACAGGAATCCCCCAGGCCTTGAGGCTGAGAGGGATGGGGGCAGGGGACCTAGAGTTGCCAGCACCAACTGTGATTCCCATTGCCTATTTTCTGTATTCCAGTAGAGTTTGACACAGAACAATAAATAAATAAATAAATAAATAAATAAATAAATAAATAAAGGTATAGTTGTGAATATAATATGAAAAAAAGAGGAAAAACTTTGATAGTTTTATCAAATCACAGTTGTTCCTTAAATCACCCTAAAGTGGTACAGGCGACTGAGTCCAACATATATCCATAGGTGGAGAACCAATTACTGCATTGCATTAGAGGACTTGCTGATTCGTTTTCCTTTGTAGGATCTGGAGATGTTAAAAATTTATGAGGAGCAGGAGGTGGTAGAGAGAGAAAGACGCTGTGCAAAAATCTGACATCTCCTGGGATAGAGTTTGCCCTGCAATGGAACATACCCTAAGGAAGGGTTATGCATGCTATGGGCCCTAAGTACCTTGTAGGACTTAGTAAAGAATCTGGATTTTATTATAAATGTGGCATTTATTATAAACAGAAGGCCGTGATAGGCAATTCAGATCCTCTTCCAGTGACACATGTTGATTGGCACATATAACACCAGGTGCAACGACAATCAGATGTATGACAGAGAAGTGACCTTGTAGACAGTTACTTTCTAGAGCTTTTCTTTCCTTTAGGTCTGACCTACTTCAATTTCTCTATTGGCTCCTAAGCCTCTGAGTTCACATTAATTTTCACAGTTGTCTACTGTGCAGCGTTTTGCTCCTGAAGAGAATGAGAATACTCAAGATTCAAATGAAGTCTTTTATTTTTAAAAGAATTTTAGTCTTTCAATCTAGCTAACATACTTGGTAAAGTATGCCTTCTGTGACATTTCTAAAATTACCATCATTCAAATTTGAATGTTTCTGAAATACATTTGCTCCTAATAGTAAAATATGATAAAACTCTAAAATTATTAGTAGTAACACTAAGGATAACAGGGTGTAATGGAAAGAGCTGCATGCAGCATTTGAATTAGGATCTCAGTGTACAGACTCAAGTGTCACTCTTTAGTTCTATGACCTTCGGAATTGGCTTCACCTGAAATACTTTTGCACCTGAAAGACGGATATCACCACCTTTCCCTCCCTCCAGGTGGCTGTTCACATAAAATGAGATAATGTACCTAGCACAGTACCTGCCACAATTGGATGTTATTATATTTGAACAGCCACCTGGAGGGGTGGTTCTAACACAAATAATAAAGTCACCCTCTTCCGCGTTTCTGAGAGATATGGATTAAGATGAGGGTCTTTGCATGTGCCTCTGCAAGACCTCCATTAAGGCTGCATATCCTCGTATATTAACCACGAAAACATTAACAAGAAAAGGCCACAGTAACTGTGCTATAACGTCTGGATGCATTTATGCGCTAACAGAGCTCACTCGGGGTACAGAAAAAAAAAAGGAGTCAAATTAGGCCCAACTCCAAACGACTCTTTAATAAATCAAGAGAGTGATGCTGTCTTATCCTTCCTTAAACGCAAACAGCACGGTATTAAAATCCATTTAAAAACTTCAAGATTGAAATATTACACAGCTAGCACTGATGCCGCTAATACTTTTTAGAAAGCCTGCGCAGGACAGCACCATTGGCATCAACAAAGATATGCAATGCAAGCCATTCGCGGAAAACACAGGCGAGAGGAGGAAAATAGATCCATTTCGGTGTTCTACACACAAGACGAGGCGAACCGCTTTCAGGATCGCGGCCGCTACCACCACCGACCCACAAGCATCTGAAGCAATTCCGGGCTTTACAATCGGATGTCAAAAAGAAGACCGCCTTGCTGGCATTAGGGGGCAGAGCCGGACGCTCTCCTGCTCCCTTTCTGGGGGTCATAGCTCCAACATCGGTGCTGCGCCGGGCGCGCGCACCCCGGGTCCTGGGCTCCGCCCCCCGCGCCCTGGGCTCCGCCCCCGCGCCCCTCCCCGCCGCGAGCGAGGGCCCCCCCCTAGGGTCGCGAGCCACACCCAAACCTGCACCGGCCCGGGGGCCCCGCCCCAAGCCCCAGGCGCGCGGACCGCGGCGAATCCCCGGGTTGGGGCGCCGACACTCACCGCGCTGCCCGGTAGGCGCCCTAGTCCATGTTCGAGAGTTAGTGTAACGCGGCCCCACGTGTAACACTTGCGGCGGGACCTCCTCCCGGCCCGCGCACGTCGCCGCCTGGGCGCTGGGCTGAGCTCCACGCTCCGCGGCCGCCGCTCGTCCTACGCCGCGCCTCCGGGAGGGACCGCGCCGCCGCCGCCTACCGGGAAGGAGCAAGGAGGAAACCACCCAGGAAAGCGGGAGAGCCCAGGGCAGCCGGGACGCACTGCCTGCCTGACTCTTGGGTAGTTGGTTAGTTTTTAAACATGGATTCTGGGAATTAATCCAGATATATTGAAGTTCAATAGGTCTGCGGTGAGTCACCTTTTAACAAGGGGAGGCATGAATAGACCTGCCTGAGAAACTCAGGCCAATGCTTTGCTAAGTTCCTGATGCGTCAGCATCTTCTGGCAAGCTTGTGGAGCCTGTCCTGAGCTCCCTCTGCTGACTCGGTGCGGCTGGACGGTTGCCCAGTAACTTGCATTTCTCAGGAGGTGATGCCAGTGGTGCTGGTGACCGTATTTAATGCTAATTGTTAATTTCATTGGACAAAAACTACTCAAAGTACTTTACAAATATGAACTCATTTTATCCTCATAAACAACCATAGGAGGCAGCTACAGTTACCCCTATTTCGAAGGAAACTGGCCATACAGATAAACAATTGGCCTCAAGACACAAAGCCATCAGCAGAGCCAGGATTAAACCCAAGCAGCCAGGCAGAGTGACCTTAGCCCCTAATCATAGCTTCTTTATTGTCCAAATCAGGCTTCACGACCGCCCACCCCAGCACTTCCCAGCCTTGCTCCCTTCCAGTCTCGCTTCCCGCCGCTCTCATCTGTTCTTCTGTAACCTCCCACAGCGCCTGAAGCTCCCTTATTCGCAGCTCCTGGGAAAGAGATCACCGCGGGTAGCCCCCTTCCAGAACCGCCCCAGCACTTGCGAACAGAGCCCCCAAGAACCGCGCCCAGCCCTGGGGCCAGCAGTATCTGCTGGCTTTTTTACAGCTGATGGAGTTCTGGAAGTGGCCTGCAGATGGGGCCAGAGGATAACCTTGATGTGTGGGTGGTAAGATTGACATTCATGGTGGCGAATGGCAGCACAAGTGTTGCTTTGCCCACTCTTTTCAAAAATATTTTTTTCATTTATAGTTGACATTCGATATTATATTAGTTTCAGGTATATAGCATACTGGTTAGACATTTATGTAACTTACAAAATGACCCTCCCTCCCCATAAATCTAGTACCCACTTACCCTGTGTCCCAGAAAATAAGACCTAGCCGGACAATCAGCTCTAATGCATCTCTTGGAGCAAAAATTAATACAAGACCCGGTCTTATTTTACTATAATATAAGACTGGGTGTTATATTAATTTTTGCTCCAAAAGATGCATTAGAGCTGATTGTCCGGCTAGGTCTTATTTTCGGGGAAACACGGTAGCGCCATACATAGTTAGTACAATATTATTGACTATATTTCCTATACTGTCTACTTTACATCCTCATGACTATTTTGATTCTCTGGCACCCAAGAGTTTCCTACCCCTTTAGGGGGCTACATTTGTGGCATAGAACGGAGACATGGACGTAGGAGATGTTTCATCATGTGCTCGCTGAAGGTGTACACTTTTGTCCAAAGTTGCTATAGCTCATGTTGGCTCAACCCTTTATTTCCAATTTACTTTCCTCTGGGCAAACCTGTCTCTCCATCACTCTGGGTTCTTGAAGTTTTTGTAAAAGGCATTGTGGTGGCAAATCCAGTGTGCCCAGGAAGTGCCCCAAAGGGTTGGGGAGGGAGGGAGAAAGCCTTGCCTAGTGCCTCCTGAAATCTCTTGGGCCTAGGGTGGGAGTAGAGGGAAGATGGTTCATGCTTCTTCTGGTTCCTACATTCTTGCAATCCTCAGGGCCCACCCTTCCCTCTACCCCAGTTATCTGCAGTCTTTCTTTGCCCTTTGTGATGAATAGCACATTTTCAGTCCCCACAACAGGTAGCAAAGGTAAAGTTCTGATATGCAAAGACATCCAGTAAGACTGAGTTATAGTTCAGAGAGACTCTGATGTTTGTCTCAGCATCTTTTCACTAACAGCATTTGTTGGGTTGGGGAATATATTTTGTACAGATATTTTCTATCTATATTTTCACAGCAACTAAGCAGTTCAGTGTTCATATATAACAAGATTGTCTGATCTGGCCCAAACTAAAAGTGTTACCCTTAGATATACTTCTCATGAATAATTTTAAGGAGGTCAGTGCTCAGAAAGGGATTCACAAAAGCTCTACAACATATGAGTTTGGGGCACAGGGAGATAAAACTTTGGGCTAAGTTTAGGTGAGGTCAGGGGCCAAAGAGGAAAGCAGTGTGTGTGTGTGTGTGTGTGTGTGTGTGTGTGTGTGTGTGTCTGTGTGTGTTGGGGTGGGGGCTGGTGGGCAGACTAAAGGCTGCTAGAGAGGTGCCACGATCTCCCCTGGGCAGACTAACTGCTCTGAATGGTTGGTGACCTTACCGGTTTTTAAACATTTTTATTATCACTCCTGGGCATCATTGTTAAAGTTTTTAAAAATCTCACCCCTTGACTAGGAGCCAGAAGACCTAATCTCCTTACTTGGATTTGCCTCCAAAGAAAGGAGTGAACAGGATAATTGAACACCCTGTCCTCACAGGATCGGAGTCAGCTCCTAGTCACAGGAGCCACAGGCACCTAGGAGTTGGGCACTAGGACCCTGGACTGAATTTCTTCCTGAACCCATTTCTTGAACTAATGCTGAAAGAGGAGTCTTGCCCAACTGCCAGTTTCTGTGTAATATAAGGACAACATCCTGCAAAACTGCACAGAGAGATTATCTGTTATATGATTTACAATGAGTGAGCCATTTACAGATCCCTGAAGAGCTAGTGTGACCAGCAAGGTATAAAGTTGGGTGTGCAGACAGACATGCACTAGCTTCTCCGTACTGAGGTGGTGCAGCCAAGCATGCTCCGTGTTAGGCCTGGAAGTCACTCCTGGATCAGTGCAGCACTCCTGATGAGAACTCATATGCTCTGCCTGCTCTTCGAAGTCCTCATTTTATCACCTTAGAGTCGAGTTAAGTCCTGTTTTATCCTGTACTTGTCATTGTTAATCCCCATTTGAAACCCCCATTGCTAATCTGCTTCTGATTAGCTGCATGACCTTGAACAGGATACCTTCTTTCTTTGAGTCTCAGTGTCCTCATGTGTAAAATAGAGAAAATATAATTTGGTCAGCCTAAAACGTGGGGTCCCTGAGGGTCATTGAAAGATATTTGTGGGTTTAGAAGGCTTCAGAAATCGTATTGGCAACATACTCACATGTAGAAAATAGTGGAGAATTCTAACCAAACATCAAGTGAATGGGAGCTGAAGGCCTTAAATAGGAGCAGATAAAAATGAGAGGAAAAAGATCGGGCAAATTATGTACCTAGTTAAATCTAAATGGACAGTGATAGACTCTTTGAGAATGTATAATTAAAGATTTAAAGAAGGATTCTTTAAATAGAAGTGACTCACTGCAAGGGAAATTCTATGATATGGGAACTGAAATATCCAGAGTTTGGGCTCAGAGGGCCCAGGGTAGAGAAGTAGAGGCATTTTGTCTCACTCATCACACCCTCTCTCTTCTGGATGTGAGGAGGGAGAAAGTAGGGGGATGAATCTTTTGGGAAGATATAGTCTTATTGGGGTGCAAGAGGGAAGCAGAGGGAGAATAGCTGGTACTTTATTTCGTATAAGAGTAGAGAAATTTGAATTCAGCTATGAGCACTAAGAAAAATACTACTGACTGAATAAAGAGTTAATAAGGGAATATGATAGATAAGTGAATTCATACGATTTCTGAGTTGAGGCAATATCTCTTTATACAAAACACATTATTGCTTGAACAGACACAGCGTACTTTTCAAAAGAAAAAAAGAGTATACACGGGAAGTCAATTCATTTTCACCACATTCTCTAGACACTACCTTTGCAAAGATGACCTGTGACTATACGAGCATGGTGCATAGTCACACTGTACAGTCACCGAATGGACATCACTCAGAAGCTGGAGCCCACTCAATGGCACATAACCACAACAAACAGGCATAACTCCTTTTCAGTATATTTTCACAGCAATGGAATAGTTCAGTGTTCATACATAATAAGATTGGCTAATCTGACCTAAAATAAAAATGTTATCCTTTCTCATGAATAATTTAGGAGGTCAATGAGCATGCTCAGAAAGGGATTCACAAAAGCCTACAACACATGAGTATGGGGCACAGGGAGATAAAAATTTGGGCTAAGTTTAGGTGAGCTCAGAGGCCAAAGAGAATAGCAGTGTGAGTGTGTGTGTGTGTGTGTGTGTGTGTGTGTGTGTGTGTGTGTTGGGGTGGGGTTTAGTGGGCAGACTAAAGGCTGCTAGAGAGGTGCCATGATCTCCCCTGGGCAGACCAACTGCTCTGAATGGTTCGTGACCTTACTGGTTTTTGAACATTTTTATTATCACCCCTGGGCATCATTGTTAAGGTTTTAAACATCTCACTCCTGGGCACACAGGCTAGGTGACAAGGCAAGGCTTGGCTGCCAAGAACTTCCATTTGACTGTCCCTAAATTTTCCCTGTGGTAACAGGAACTCCTTCGGGGTAAGGAAAGAAGAAATGGTTCCTTTTGACCTACTGTTTCTTCCCTGTGCCCTAAAAAGGCACAGCAAGTTCACCTTTAGAGACAGACCATTGGGATCAGCTTTAGTGCTGCCCATACTCCTGAACTGAGGCCTTCAGTCAGGTAAAAAAAAAAAAAAAAAAAAAAAAAGACTGTTTTCTGTGTCAAGAAAGATGCGTATGGAAAGCCTGAGACTTGGGTAATATTTCAGGGGACTTAGTTTCCATGCTAAAGCAGGATTGGCCCCGGGTCATCTGATTGCAAGGGCAACTGTCTGAGGCAAATCCGAGGGAAGTGATACAACGTGAGGGGTGCGATCAAGGTAGTGACCTATACACGTCTGTCTCCTTCACAACAATGATACGAAGTAAAGAAAAAAATGAAAATGAACAAGAACAAAAAATATTTGCAGCAGTACAGCAAAAACAAACAAGCAAACTACTATCATTGGGACCAACAATTTTGAGCAGAAAGATAAACCTGGAGGAAACACTTGAGGGCATAGACTGCTATGGAGATAGGAACCGAAAAAATCCTTCAAGTTTGGGGATGACAGAAGTAAGAAGTGGGTGGGCGGTGGCCTAGGATATGCTTTTATTGTGGTCCACCTAGTCAGCCCTCTTTCTTCCATCCTCATGGCCCCGGTTGTCCTAAGCCACATGACAGCTGTGGCATTTATCCACAGGTTAAAGTGGCGAGTGTCACCACTGGGGCTAGAGATGCAGAGCCAGCCCAAGAGATAGCCGATGACCACAAGAAGGGACCGGGAGCCTCTAAACTTAGGAACAAGTGCCCACTTGTGGCAGCACATCCCTGCCACCCCCCATAGTCCCCTGTATGTTTGTAAGCTGTGATAGACAAACATACAGATCAGCAGGCGTTCTCAAATACAAAATAAGGAGATAACCCCAAATCATCAAAATATCAAGTCATAATGATATTGTGTAAATCCAATTTTTTCTAATCTACCTGATCTGTTGCTTTGTATCCTGAAAGTATCCTGAATTCTCCCACTATGATTGTGGATTTACTAATTTCCCTTTTGTAGGTCTATATATTTTGTGGGTGCTTTGTGTTAGGAAGATTCATGACCTCTCGTTACCATGGACTCAAAGGGCCGCTTGCCCGCATGCATCCAGGCCAAAAAGGACACACATGAGCAGGAGTTTGTAGCGAAGAAAGTAAAGATTTATTTAAGGAGTTGATGCCAAGTCTGGAGACACAGGTGAGCTCGTGCTCCGACCCGGCTCCCCAATGGCCTCTAACAGCTGGGTTATAGAAGGGAATCATGGAACCATTAATCATGCTTAATATTGAGTTGGGGTCATGGGCTGTATGGATTGGTCGGGGCTAAGGCTAACTGATCATGGCCCCAAGTTCTGGTGTCAGTCATGGCATTGTTCAGTCCGGTTTCCAGGAGATGCAGTCTGTGGGACCATTTTGCTTTCATGAGTCTGGGGCTGCAACATAACTGAGGCCAAGGTGTTATCTTTGTTTGACTAAAACTTTACTCTACTTTGACGTTTGGTGATTACATCTTGGTCATGGCTGATAGACCTGAAGCTTTCCTCTTAAGTGAATCTGACGCTGATGAGATCCTAATGTCCTCAGGGCTTCATGATGAAAAGGAATGGACATACATTATAAGCACAGGTAGGAGGACCTGGGGAAAGAATGGAAGTGAGTCATAGTTCTACCCGGCTAAACGAAACTAGCTTGGATTAAAGCAGAATGCATGCTAAAGAAAGGAAGTTCAAATGTGGTCACACTCCCTTGTGGGAGGCCTCTGTATTTATCAGATGTTCATCTAAATTCTGTTTTGTCAGATATTGATGTTCTTACCTTGTGTGCAGTTTTACATTGTCTGGCGTATCTTTTTAATCCATGTTGTTTGTTTCAGATGAGCCTTATTGTGGACCTGATGCTTGTATCCCTCCCCAGTTTTCATATTGAAGCTCTAATGCCTGAGGTGGTGGTATTTGGAGGTGGGGCCTGTGGGAGGTGATTAGGGTGAGATGAGGTCATGAGGATGGGGCCTGCATGATGTCATTGCTGTCCTTCTATGCAACGGAAGAGAGATCAGAGCTCTCTCTCTGTCCACCATGTGAGGACATAGCGAGATGGCAGCTACCTACAAGCCAACAAAGACACCTACCCTGCTGGCATCTCGGTCTTGGACTTCACAGCCTCCAGAACTGTGAGAAATACATTTCTATTGTTTAAAACACCCAGTCTATGGTATTTCGTTATGGCAGCCCTAGCAAACTAATACATGCTTCTTGGGTTTTATTTTTAACTCAATATACAAGAGACCAGTATTTTAAGAGGTAAATGAATCAATTCACTTTTATTGTGATTATTATATTTGGGTACTTATTTTTGTCACATTTAAAAGATCTCCTTCCTATTTTCCATGTTTTCTTGTTGTTTCTTTAATCCAGATACATGATCAAGTTTGAGACTCACTGTCTTCTTGATGGAGCCATCTAGAGTCAGGTAAAGGAAGCTGCCAGGGGATTTGTGCTAAGGTAGCCTGAGCCCCAAACACTGGATGAATATCCTCTTCTGAATAGACTCCCTGCCTGAGGCACCATTTTTAAATAGGCAAATTTTATTTGCTTTCTCTTTTTTCACTTCTATATTTGCTCCTGCATTTTGAGTGCCAGGATATAACTATTTGCATTTAAACTGAATCTCCAGATTTTATTTTTTATCTACTTCTCTATCCTTCAAAATTCAAAATGATATCTTTCCTTTCTTTCTCAGACCATGCTTTCATTTGGTCAATATAACATCAGTCAGATCTTAGGAGTTTAACAATCTGATTGGACCGATTTTTACTAAGGTGTGAGTGACAACCCATCACAGTCTTTTACGGTGAACTGGAGTTTTTTAAAAGCTCATTAACTTACATAATTCTTTAATTGCTGGAATTGCATCCTTTAAAATCATTTCAAATATAAACATTAAATTCTGTGGCAGTTTACTTTTTTATGAAGAGATAGGGGCAAGCATTGGTTAACCACCCAAAGCCAATTTTATTAAGATATTTTTGTTTTATGCAATAGCTGCAGTGTCCACAACAGCCTAAGTTCCAGAGGCAGGATTGCAGGGAAGGGCCAAAAGAGGCCATTGGTATGTCTGTATTCTTCCTGATGTTTTTTCTTTCTTTCTTTCTTTTTCAGATCAGGAATTCTGAATTGGTAATATAAGTTTTCAATAATAAACTGCTTATAATAAGTTCCTGCCATGTGTTCTCTCTTTCATCTGGAATTTCCCACCACATTTTTTTTGGTCTGGTACATTCTTCCAGACTCTTACATCCTCACCTTAGTTGTTACTTCTTTTAGGAACCCTCCTGATACCAGATCTTACCCCTGACACAACCATGGCACACACAAAGGACTGAACCAACAACTAGACTCACAGGAAACACCTTCCTGAGGACCACGCTTCATGAATGATTAGCAAAGGATATAAAAAAGGCACTGCAGCAAATACCACCTCCGTAACAGAGGCCCTGAGGCCATCAGGCTCACTTCTCTAATTCATTTTCCACATGGCAGTTGTTGGAAACTAACTGTCTGAGTGGGTGAGGTCAACCTAGGGAAGCCATTTGTTTGGGATTTCACTTTTTATACCTTGCTGGTCACAAACTATGAGACTGACTTCCAGTCTTCAGTGTATTTGTGCATCATCAATCCATAAATAGCAGGTCCATAAATCCATAAATCCATAAGTAAGCACCCATACAGACTAAGTATATTCTATTGACAATTGAAGTTCCTCGTTTGTCTTCCAGATAGTATATTCAATCAATCCAGCTTCGTAAAGAGTTCTGACTCCCAGAAGTAAGAACTGCTTCTGGCTTCCCAGTTACAGGTTTCCTGGTAACCCCTGCCTTCCCCACAACCCTTATCATACATTTTGAAAGACTGAATTACCATCACCTCTCCCTCCGCCAGACTGTAAACTTCTCAGGATTGTGGCAGCATCTTTCAAAATCCTATCTGCATGTTCAACAGTTCCTGGCATATCATAAATGCCCAAGAACCACTTGTGAATGAAAGAAAGCTATATTGTGACTTCTGCTTCAATACCGAGAGAACTCTCCCAAGATGGCTAAACAGCTTCACAGGTCACAGAGGACTCATTTCTTTGGGTAGCAGGTCCATTGGTGCCATGCACATGAGGCCACAGAGAAACCAGACCGCTTTACCACTCTGTGGGATTTTTCATTCTTGGCCTGCACAGAGAGGTAAAATGGAATATTTTCTTGACGCAGGTATGTCACATAATGCTTCATCATCCGTCTCATGATGCCCTTGTTTCGGTATCTCTCCAGGGTGTGGCCCATTACTATTTCACTGGTGGCGTCCATGGCGCTCCATGTGATTGGAGTCCCCTCCGGGCCCAGCATGCAGTAAGCTGGCAGGGTCTGGACGCAGCGCTGGATGTAACGCAGGCTCCTCTCATTCTGCCCCAGATCCCAGAAGTCATTGACCAGCCCAGAATGGGACACATTCAGCCGGGAAAACTTCCAGTTCAGTTCCTCACTGTGGAAACAAACCAAGACGAACAGAACTTTGATCCCTGCTCCTATAATTTCGGGATACCACCCCATGCTAGAGCTCTCGAGCACTCATCTCCTTGATTAAATCCCCACTTTTGCAAAGTTGCTGGCTTTGACAATTGACAACCTTTATTCATCCCAGTGAACACATTTGTCCTCTCCTCACTCCAGAACGGATTTATGGAAGTTAGAAAAACGTGTACGAACTAACAATGTTGAAGAAAAGCCCCGGGATCGGGTAGCACACGTGTTTTGTACCTGTTAGGCGCATCGTCTGGGTGCTCTGCCTCATGCCAGCTTCCAGGCTTGCTCTCATTGGTGGCATTGAGTTTCATTATATCTTCCGTTACATACAGGATTAAGTTCAGATACTCCAC
Source organism: Rhinolophus hipposideros (assembly GCF_964194185.1). Classification (NCBI taxonomy): domain Eukaryota; kingdom Metazoa; phylum Chordata; class Mammalia; order Chiroptera; family Rhinolophidae; genus Rhinolophus; species Rhinolophus hipposideros. The sequence goes on from NC_138056.1 coordinate 10,455,012, forward strand.
TCTTGCTGACTTTGAAAATGCAGCTATTCTTATTCCCTCACCCAGACTTTCTTGGCAACCTGGGAAGAAAGGTAAGAAAGCAATACTGGCAGTGATTCCAAGTTCTCTGCTTTTGTGGAGTATTTGTTATACCACCGATTGCTGTCCCCTCCCAGTCCCCAGGGTTTCTGATTCAGTAAACCTGAGAATTTACATTTCTAACAAGTTGCCAGGTGATGCTTTTGGTTGTGGACCCACTTTGAGAACCACAGCTGTTACCCATTACCTCTGACTTGTTACCTTCGATTTGGAACATTTGTTTCCAGTTAATGACCCCACAATTTTTCAGGACTTCCTGTAATTTTTGAGGCTCTTTGGAGAATATACTGTATCTGTTTATGTATAGATCGTTGTCATCAATCATCTCCTGTATGGAACAGTGAAAGGTGAGATCATTCCCTTGAACGTTTTCTTTAGTTTTCATTTATCGAGAATCTCAGTGTCAGAGGCATGGCGAGGTACTGCAAGTGTTAGAGGTTTGGCAATGAGTGTATTAGGTTGGAAATTATATTGTTAAAGAATGAAACATAAAGTAGTATAACTAATTTAAAAGTATCCTTCAAGAATTTGAGAGTGCTTGTGTAAATGCAGTGTGGGGCCAGAGTCCCAGAGAATAGTTTCCAGGCTCTTGGCTTCACATGGAAATGTGCTGGCTCGCTTATTAGATGGCCATCAGCTGTAATCAGATGACCATCCACTGTGGCTGGGAGACCATCAGCTGTTACCAGCTAGCCATTAGCCACTAATATAACTGCCATGGTTATGCTGGGGGGTTAGTTGGTGGGTTGGTTGGCAGGGAGGCAGCCGGAGGATTGTGGATCCTGTGGAGCTTGCTTCCTGTGTCTCCAACCCAGCCACCAGCAAGAATATAGTGGTATGACTCCCCTGTCTATGGCTCCGTTGGTGTTCCTTTTGGGCCTCACCATGTCCTGCGTTCTTGTGCGGGGAGCGGGAGCTGAGACCCTGCTTGACATGCAGGTTACTGAATGTGGTCCCAAACAAAAACTTACTGTATTCAGGGCAATAGATATTTTAAGAGGCCTGATTTTAAAAGAATGACTGGAAATAGGAAATGTAAATATTCAAGGAATTATGAAAATATAAAAATGAACCAAAATAAAACAAAGGCAATGGTGAATAAAAATTAAAGCTGAAAATAATGAAATGGAAAATATGATTTAGTACAAAGGATATACAAAGTCATAAGCTCATTTCCCACCCCATTCTTCCACCTCTCCACCCCCCGCCCCCACCACTCCGATTCAAGCCATTGTTTCTCAGTCTAGTTGTGTAGGACACAGCTCCCTGGCCCATGCTGGTATTATGAGCCTTGTGCTCCCCTGCCAGCTGCCGGCTGCTGGCCACTCATGGAAGCCCACTGCAGCACACAGCAGCCCACAGCAGTTCATGATTGCTGCCGGCCACTCACAGTAGCACACAGCAGCCCGCGGCAGCTCACGCCAACCTCTGGCTGCTCACGGCAGCCCAGCTCCAGGGAGAGCTGTTGTTCACAATCTCAGCTGTAGAGGGCACAGCTCAGTGGCACATGTGGGAATCGAACCCGTGACGTTGGCGCCACCAGGTCGGCTCCATAAGCTCATTTTTAAATGGCCCCAAAAGGATAAACTCCTAGTAAGACTTTTAAGGAAAAACAAGAGAATAAAAGCGAAAAGCATGTACTAGAGATGTACTAGAGTACCAGTACTACTACATCTCTAGTACTAGAGTACTAAAGATGAGAAAGAAAAAGATAAGGGAACAAGAGAGTTGTAAGAGAAAGTCATAAGCTACTTCAAGGCAATATATTTACTGTTAAAAGACATGAATGATTTCTCTCAAGAATAAACTATTAAAACTGACCTTCAAATAAATAGGAAAGTCAAAGACTAATAGAAATGACTAAAACTAAAATGAAAAATCTGCCATTTAAAAATTGGCCAAAATCAGATTATTTACATTTAAATTCTACATAAACCAAAAATTACCACACAATTTCAATATAAGGCCATGGCAACGTGGGAAGATGCCCAATTCAAAATATACTGAAAAAAAGGAATAAAAGATATTTATTGAACATTTTCACTTATGTATGCAGATACAAAAAATCTGAATAAAATACCCACTAGTAAATCAAAAGAGGAGAAGATGTGAACAAGTAGAGTTTTAGAAAGGCAAGAATGGCTTAGAATCAGAAGATTTTTCAGTGTAGTAGTTAAAGGAGAAAAACTGCATGGATATATCAATTGCTAAAAAGAAAAGTAATAAGTATGAAATAAATGAAAATAATAGGAAAATATTTTGAATATGTAAAGACAGATTAAATGTAATTCCAAATGTGAATTGTTAAAGCCATCTCATTAAAATCAAGAATGAGAATGGAAACATTACTGTTGTTAGTTGGTATTATTTTCTTAGGTTCTACTACATACAATAAGGCAAGAGACTAAAAAAAAATACAAATATGAGAAAAGAAGAAACAAATTATCTTTGACTATTACAGTATTATGTATTTACAAAATCCAAGAGACTGACAAAAACCACATAAACCAATAGGATCTTAAAGAATCTTGTGGCATGTTTTGAAATTTAGAACATAAATAAAAATCAATAGCAAAGTAATAATACTCAGAAATGGAAAAGGAAAAACAATTCTACCAACAGTAGCGACAAATAGCACAAAAGATAAGTTTAATAAATAAGTTTAATGGAAAGTCATTTGGCTTACCCAAGAAAAACATTAAAATTTTACCAAATGTATAAAACAGGAACTGAGAAAATTGAGACACATATCATGGTTTTAGATGAAAAGATTTAGTGTTATGAAAATATTAACCCTTCCACAATTGTTTTAAAAAGTTAATCCAGTTCCAGTTACAATTGCAGTAGGTAGTTGGGATAGTTTGTGGGAAACTGGAAAACTTAGTTTAAGTCCATACAGCTCATAAGCCCATAAGAAAAAAAAAAAAACACCAAAATTAAAAAAATCAACAGTGGAGGGAGATTTTCTTTATCAGGCATTAAAACTTACCATAAAGCCACAGAAATATCATAAGAAATTACTAGAAACAAATAGATACAAAAACATTTAAATGTGTTATGTGACATAAGAGATGTTTAAGTTTCAGTGGAATTATTTATTTAATAAATAGTACTAGCATAATTAGCTAGCCATATGGAAGAAAGCTATAAAAGCTTCTTATTTTTTTATTATTAGTTTCAGGTGTATAAAACAACATAATGATTAGATATTTACACCCCTCACAAAGTGATAACCCCCCCAATCTCCTACCCCTCTGAGATCATATATATCTATTACTATACCATTGACTATATTCCCTATGCTGTTCTCCACATCCCATGATTATGTATTATATATATAAAAATATATATAATTATAGTTGACATTTGATATTATTCTATATCAGCTTGAGGTGCACAGTGCACTACAAGGCAGCTACACAATCTATGAAGTGATCCCCCCGATAAGTTTGTCCAATGCTATGCCCAAATTTTTAGTCAAATGAGAACAGTTCTCAAGGCCTTAAAATGTATGTTTTGTTGTAGAACGGTAATATTCATATGAGTGCCCCTAGTCTTTCTTCCTTACCTGAAGATTAGACTCAACTTCACCTCCTTTGTTTCTTAGCCTTCCTGCCCTCCAACTCCCATCCAGGAGCTCTCCGTCATTGCCATAGTATGTATTTTTTAAAGTGGGGGTCAAAACATTGAGAAAGTAGAGGGAAAATTAAATTATAGCAGAGTAACAGGAAAAAAAGAGGGAGCAATAGAAACATAAGAAGTGCCTGGGCTAGGGCTAGTTGGGGGTATTTAGGGAGGGAAATGAATAAGGAAGCACCAGCAAACTGCACAAATGAAGAAATGCAAAAAGAATGTGATTTTTACATGAGGGCTGTACATCCCCTTCACTGTGTTTGAGAGACGTGTGCAAAGACTAAAAGAATCTTAATTAATGTTATTTAAAAACATATTCCAGATGAAATGAAGATTAAAATGTTAAAAGTAAAAATTACCTTATTGTAAGAAAAAATAGGAAAATATTTGTATAACTGTGGAGTAGGAAAACCTTCCCAACTAGAAAAAGGACACTCAGAAGTCATAGTGAAAAAGATAACATTTGATTACATGAAAATTAAAATTTCTGCTTGTCAGAATCTCCATTTATGGTACTAGACTTACGGGTGACCACTTCATAATTATATAAATGTCTAATTACCATGTTGTACACCTGAAACTAACATAATATTGTATGTCAATTGTAATTGGAAAAAAATTGTAAAAGAGCTCTATCTAGAAAATAAAGATAATTGTAAATTGGGAAATTTTAGCATATACCTCAAGTGTTCATATCCCTAATATTCAAAATATTCTTGTAGAATTTTAATAATCATGCAAAAACCCAGTATAAAAGTGGTCAAAGGATATGACAAGATGATTAGGAGTAAACCCCAAATGCCTGAGAAACATATGAAAATGTGTTTAATCTTTTCATAGGGAGACGCAAATTAAATCTAGAATAAGATGCCATTTTTCATCCATGAGTTTGGAATAAATTGAGGGATAACACCCAAGGCTGCTGAGAATGTGGGGAAATAGTTCTTCCGTTTACTGCTAACAGAAATAAAATTGGAGCAATCTTTTGGGAAAGTAATCTGGCAAGAAACTACTGGACTTTGAAACACAACATGCCCTTTGACTTGTTTATAGACCTTCAGTCCTATTGAGATATATTCCAGGATGTAAACATATGTGTGCAAGGATGTTTACTGAAGCATGTTTGTACTGGAAGAAAACTGAGCAATTTGAATAGAGTAATAGGAGAATAGCTAAGTTACAGTGCATTCACTCTATGGAAAATTACACAGCTATTAGAAAGGAGGTAGTGCTATATTCATTGACCCAAAAGGATGTCCATGCTGAATTAAAGGCAAATTGAAAAGTTATGAAGAAAGGGAGTTCCTTTCTAGTTGCTAGATGGGATGCTGCTCCATTCATGAACTGCTTAATAAAGCCAATTAGATCTTTAAGAAAAAGTTATGCAACTATAGATAACAAATACGCTGTATTTGTCAGTATGAGCAAGACACTGATTATCTCAAGCAGTGGGAAAAGAGGAGAAAGGGGGAAATGAGAGGTTATTAATCTCTTAAAACAACACTGGATTGTTCCACTTGTATCATCGGCATGTATTACCTTGATGATTAAAAAGTAACAAAGAAAAAGTTTAAACCTTGTCTAGATCCCCACCCCCACAGAGTCTTATTCATTACATCTGGGTAAGATCTTAAAACCTGTAGTTTAAATGATCATCCCACTTGACTTGAATGCAGGGTGAACCCTCTATTTTTCAAACAAGAAAACTGAAGTTCAGTAAAAAGATTGTGCCTTTCCAAGGTCAACTAGTAAGTGGCCAAATGAGATATAGGGCTAGCCCAATGTTAGTTCTACTTTTCCTAGCTACTCCTCCAAGGTTTTGAGGAAGTTAACAGACTTTTTGGTTACGTGGTGATGGAAGGAGAACTGACTCTGGGTGGTGAGCACACAATGTGATATATAGATGATGTAATACAGAATTGTACAGTGGAAACCTATGTAACTTTACTAACCATTGTCACCCCCATAAATGTTAATTAAAAATAAATAAAATAAAATTTTCTTTGAGCATTTTTTAATGGAAAATGTTAGTTACACAAAAGCAGAAAAAGTTTCATACATATATAAAATTAACCCCCCTATACTCATGACCCAGCTTCAACAATTTTCTATTTATGACCAATCTTGTTTCAATTGTACCCTCTGTTGTACCCTCCAATGGATTATTTCATCCTTAAATACTTCAGTTGTTCACAGAATTTTGACTTTTTTTAAAAAAAATAACACCCCTGATATTTGTGGAGAACTTACTTGGAGCGTCTCTGAATAAAGTTTCTGCATGTAAATTTGAATTTTTGTAACACTACAAAGTAATGTGGTATTTGGTCAGATGAATAAAGGAAGATAGTTCAACTTCAAAAGACAATTTGGGATCAAGTGATTTTCTATGTACCTTATACTTTGAAGGAAAATTTAAGGAATGTATAAAAACTGATTTGGTATTAAAAAAAATCAGTCATAATTTCATGACAATTGGATTGCTTTTTAATACTGAAAGGAACATGGTATGCTATGGAATTAAGAGAGGTGAATATAGTTCAAAATAAATTGTATTATCTTACATCTTCCCAATTTTTGTCATATAGATATACCATGGCACTTTAATATATTTAGTATTTTTATTTATTACCTCACTTTTTAAAAAAACTAGCCTTGCTCAAAGCAATGAATATGTGACATTATGGGTTTGAGGCTATAGTTATATTTCTCCAATACACATCGTAAATATGAAATTAATTGAAATAAAAAGAAATCTTTGACCATATGTCACCTTTTGACCACATTTAGCATACCACACTTTGAAGAAACTGGGCTATGGGATTTCATATGCTGAGTGTCAGTCCTCACACCCAGATTGCCAGGAAGCCAGGAGACCAAATGCACATCCTTAGGAAAAGTGTCAAGAAGGAAGATGTGGAGCGCGTCCAGCCCAGCCTGGTTCCCTGGTTTCCTCACCGGAGGTCCCTTCATTACTTTCTGTACCCCAGGCCTAATTCGGATTACTTTATTATTTTCAGACTCAGCTTCCGTACCCACAATAAAGCCTACTGGCCTTGGAGCGTCAGTGCACTGACTAGATGTCCACGGCACTGGGAAGTTCATAAGCTTTAGGGCAAAAATAGATCCAGGCTTGCAACTCTTTCAGTTTAATCACTCTTTGTATGACCTCAGCCATTAACAACTGTAATATTTACAATCACGTGCTGTATACTAAGTTTTTGATATACAGCCTCTCATTTAAACTTCGTCATTCTATGTCGAAGGTACTCTTTTTTATTTAAATTAATTTATTTTCCAATTAGAGTTGACATATATGAGTTTCAGTACAACAAAGTGATTAGACATTTATATACCTTATCAAGTGATCACCCTGATAAGTTTAGTACCCAGCTGACACAATACGTAGTTATTACAATATTATTGATTATGTCCCCTATACTGTTCTTTATAGCCTCATGACTATTTTTATAACTGACAATGTATACTTCTTAATTCCTTTCAAGGAAGGTACTCTTATTATCCCCACTTTACAGATGATAAAACTGAGGCTCAGAGAACTTCCTGTGGTCACATAGCTAGTAAAATTGGCCGTCATTCAAGTTTGAATTCAGGTCATATTAGCCAAAGCCAAAGACAAATGCATAAGGGGTACTTTTGTACATGATTGTTAGTTTTGAGGTTATAATTGTTTTAGGATAGATTTCTGGAAATGGAACTGCTAGTTAAAGGGTAAGAATAATTCTGAGATTCTTGATACATGCTGTCCAATTGCTTTCTAGAAAAAATGTAATTATTCTTATATCCATAAAAAGTCCATGGGAGAATACATGATAGTGGTTGTCTTTATTCTTCATAATTAATAGTAGCTGAAATTTGTTGTTCATTTCCACTTGCAAGTCATTGTGCTAGTTGTTTATATGTGTTATGCCATTTAATTCTGAGAATAATCCTCAGACAAGGTATGTTGTAGCGAACTCTTTTTTTAATTTTATTTCTATATTTATTGCCTTTATTTTCTGCTTTAACTTATGGTCTCTTGCAGCCACATGACGTATTATCGCTCGGCATAGTTTTCTCATCTCTAAATTGGAGATATTCACTTGATAAGGTTGTTCTGAGGACATTCGCTAACAGGAGAAGTGTCTCCACCTGGTTGACACATAGTCCTTACAAGTCCCTTCCTGATTCCTGTGAGGCATTTTTACTAGAGGACTTCTGCCTGGTTTTTGTTTCTAAGTGGCTGTTCTGATGTCCAGGACACCTATGTCTCCCTCTAGGCTGGCCTTTTTTCAGCCCCTGTCACTGACCTCCCAATCAGCCCTTAATTTGCATCAGATCAGAGGTGAGCTGCCAGTGCCAGTCTTCTTCTCTTCCCTCTCCTTTTCACGCCTCCCTCCTCTTTCTCCTCCTCCCCCTCACATCCTGCTCTTGTAGCTGAGTTCTATGCTTTGACAGGAAGGGTGGGGATATGGAGCTCATCCCAGGTACCAAGTACTGAAGGCGTGTCTTTAAACTATTCCAATTTCTCTTTTACCTTACACAAGCAACCATGGTGTCTTGGAACTGGGTCGGCTCCCCTTTGGAGCTGACAGGTCCACCTGTCCAGGTCTGTGCGCCTACCTGCTTTTGAGGCCGGACAACGACTGTCCGATACTCAGGCCAGGAGTCTACCAGCACCTCCAAGTTGAAGGGGTTTCCATGGTTGATGTGATAAACAGTGCCATACACCTGAAGGAGGAACAGAAGGGACTAGGAGAGACTGGGAAGGTCGCACGGGCATCCTCAGAGATGGGCACTTGGATGAGATGAGGAAGAGAGAAACGGAGGCTAGGAGAGGGTACCCGGACCAAGTCAGTGATGAGATACATGAGCCCTGTCCCCAGGACCATATCTATGGAAGTGAAGGCACCAGCAAGCAGGTGGAAGAACTCACAGGCGTCCTCATGATAACAAACAGCCAGTGTGCACTAATTGGGTACTTGCTGTATTCTTAGTACATACATCATATGCAATTTAGTGCTGACAATAACTTCAAGAGGAAGGTGCTCATATTATCTCTCTTTCACAGATGAAGGGACCAAGGCACAGAAAGGTAAAGTAACATGCCCAAAGGCACACAATTAGCGAGTGGCAGGGTTGGAATGCTACCCGTCCAGTCTGTCTGCAAATCCTATGCCCTTAGCCACCCTCCTCCACTGCCTCCCCAAGTGAATGACAAAACCTGCAGAATGGCCCAGTTGCCTCCTCCTGAGAAGAAGCAGCAGCTCTAGAGGTGCCTTCCCCTCCATCCTCTTTTGCAGCTCCAACCCCCTTACAGAAGGCAGGAGGAGAAGCAGAATTATGAGCTTGGTATCTTCCTGTCCTCAACACCCCATTTCCCTTCCCCAACCTCCTGCTACCCTCTCACCTTCAGGGATTCAGGGATGCTTCTGGCCAAGGATTTGTATAAGGTCAGCAGCTTTGAGGAATCTCGCAGCAGAAGCATTTTGTGGGGCACTTCAGTCTTTGAGCTCTTCAAGGAGAAACCTTGAAAAGATTAGAAGTAAAGGGAGAGGACCAAAGGAATTACAAATGCACTTTACACATATTCACCAAGTAATCCTCATGTGGATGTCATCATCACTCTCCTTTTGAAGACACCAAAGCTTAGAGAGACTAAGTAACTTCAAGTTCATCCACAAATGAGAGAGGCAGAGTCAGATTTTGAAACCACAGATGAATGAGTCTGAAACCCCTCCACCACCACCATAACAATCCTTTTCTTATATCTTGGTCACCAGATGCCTGACAAGCCTTCTTTTATCATGGATAGAGAATATTAGCCCTTCAAGGACAGTTAGGAAAGGAAACTTAGAGCAGGGCTTGACAAAGATTTTCTTAAAAGTGTTTTAGACCATTTCAGAAGTTGTCTCGGTTTCATTACAAGATTTTAAAAACAAGGAAAAGTTTTGACACGAAACCATTGAAGTTCAGTTGAAACGACATTCGCAATTCTCAGAAATGGGCCAAGAATTTAACAATCATTTGGAGAAGGTCATCAGCGTTAACTGATAGTGGTTCAAAGCTCAGGCTGGGTTCGAATTTTAGCTCTGCCTCCGATTTCTTTGTCAAGTTGGTCTCAAAATGTTTTCTAATCAGTAAACTGGAGATGAGAGGGCATGCTTTTCAGAGGTATGGTATTACACCATGTAGTGCCTATGAAACACTTAGCATCATGCCTGGCACAAAGTAATTACCATATGTTAGTTTTGTGTGTTGGTTAAATTATCAACATGCTATTTTATAGATTTAGGCTTTATATCCAGTGATGTGAAAAATAAAAAATGTGAAGAACTTATCAAGTTGATTAGTGTAAGAGGAAAAACCCATGAATCAGACATCTGAAGCAGTCATTACCAATTAGCTAATATAGATGTTTACATTTTTTTTATACCCATGGAGATGAAAATAGTTAACAAATATGTTTGTTACATATATATTTTCTTTGCTTGGGCTAAAGTCTTGCTAAAGATACACTATGTTCTATAGCTTCATGAAATAGTATGAAAACGAAAGCTTCCTATTGCCTGAACTCAGGATTTCACAATGTTTGAATGTTTAAGTAAACAAAACTGTGTCTCTGACACGAGTCTTTTTTTGCTGTTCTTGTAGCTGTCAGACAAATCTACTGTTGTTTTTCTTCACCTGCAAATACTTTTCTTGCTCTTTGTTTCTTCCCCAATTTATCTAAAATTACCCAATCTCATGTTTTTCACTATTATTTTCTCCTTGAAACTTTCAGTCAAGGTTTTTAGAAGTTTTAATTCAAGATTCACTGTGCTAACTGGTTGTGTCTCACCTAAGCAACAAAGGAAAATTAATTTTCAAGATGTAGGATAGCTCTCAGAATTCAAGGAAAAACTTAACTCCCAAACTTGCTGAGGAATCAGGCAGCCTTGTCTAGCTGGGTATGGAAATCAATGGCTGGTTTCTTTAGGACATTGTTATAAGGATGAATCAGTTCCATCCTCTCCATACATGTGCCACAAGCCTCACGATTCAGCTTCCAAAGGTCTGATCAGACTAGTGTGGGACTCATGCCCACCACCAGTAGGTCAGGGAAGGGTAGAGAACCGTGACTGACAGGGCCACTATAACTATAGGCAATGGGAAAAATGAAGTGTGTTAACAGAGAAGTGGAGAACAAATGCTAATGGCAGGCAAAATTTAATTAATTAATTAATTAAAATAAATAGTTTGCTGCAACATACCTTGTAGGAGTATTCTCAGAATTAAATGGCATAACACGTATAAACAATTAGCACAATGACTTGCAAGTGGAAATGAACAACAAATTTCAGCTACTATTAATTAAGAAGAATAAAGACAACCACTATAAAGTATGCTCCCGTGGACTTTTTATGGATATAAGAATAATTACATTTTTTCTAGAAAGCAATTGGACAGCAAGTATCAAGAATCTCAGAATTACTCTTACCCTTTAACCCAGCAGTTCCATTTCCAGAATTCTATCCTAAAACAATTATAACCTCAAAACTAACAATCATGCACAAAAGTACCCCATATGCATTTGTTTTTTAATAATAGCAAAATGTTGGAAGCACCCTAAATTTTCAAAATATAGGAATGGTTAAATAAATGATGGCATATTTACATCATAAGATAGATACAGATCTTAAAGTTAGGTTTAAAAATATTTCTTAATGGTAATGAAATTTGCCATTATATAATGTTAAAAGAAGAAAGTAGTAAACAGAATTGTTGACTCAATGTGATTGAAGTTACATATGATATATAAAGATGTTAATAATGCTTCACTAGGGCAGTAAAATTTTGGGTAATTTTAGTTTTATACTTTTTTGAATTTCCAGTATAGACAATAATCCTGCATTACTTTTATAATTGAAGAAAACAATTTTATTTAAAAAATGTTTTGACTCTGTATTCAGTGAGCAAGACACGGATTAAATATGATAAAGAGGTTTTTGTTTTTTGTGGGTTTTTTTTTTGCTCCTGATGCCCCCTGCCCCCCACCTCCCCTGTTTTTAAGCCGTTGTTTCTCAATCTAGCTTTAGGACACAGCTCCCTGGTCCATAGCGGTATTATGAGCCTCGTGCTTCCTGGCTGAGGGAGTCAGTCTCCGGTCGTGCTCCAACTTCCTGAGCCACCGGGCTGCCCAGATAGAGAGGTTTTATAAAATTTTTTATGGTAACATTTGCCCTTAAGTACAAAAGTTAGGCTATCCTTCAGGAAAATATTATATATTATATATAAAAATATTATATACACAAATATAACACATGTATATTATATAATGTTACATACATAGATCACGGAAATTTTTCCTTTTAATGAGCTTTCCTCCAAATCTCTATTATTAATATCTTAATCCAAGGCTCTGAGCAAGGTTATGGGTCTTGGGCCCTTGTCATTCACCTTGGACTTGGGGCTGTCCCAATTCCAGAGGAAAATCCCAATTTCTCAGCCTTTCCTCCCTCTTGCCAATATACATACAGACTCTTGAAAAAGAATATACTCAAAACAGTTCTTTTTCTTACATCTACACTTTAAGTTTCTTCAAAGACTTTTTGGAGTTAGAAAAGATGTTGAAAAAAATAAACAAGTGGCATACATTTATTTCTGCATACTGTCAGGCGTATACATACAAGGTTGACAATTAAGTTCGTAAAGTTGTTGCAATGATGTTGCTAACCAGCAGGATTATTCATTATAAATAATGACAACTAGACAAACGGTTAACCAAGTTTACTACTTGGAAGTGCTGAAAAGGCTGAGTGAAAAAGTTAGCCGACCTGAACTTTTCGCCAACAATCATGGGTCTCGCATCACGACAATGCACCAGCTCACACAGCCTGTCTGTGAGTTGTTAGCCAGTAAACAAATAAGTATATTGGAACACCCTCCGTCCTCACCTGATCTGACCCCAAATGACTTCTTTCTTTACACGAAGATACAGAAAAACTGAAAGAGACATTTTGATGACATTCAGGACATCAAGGGTAATAATACCACAACAGCTCTGATGGCCATTCCAGAAAAAGAGTTCCAAAATTGCTTTGAAGGGTGGCTCTACGCTGGCATAGCTTCCCAAGGAGAGTACTTTGAACGTGGCCATAGTGATATTCAGCAATGAGGTATGTAACACTTTTTCTAGGATGAGTTCGTGAACTTAATTGTCCGACCTCCTGTATTGCCCACAGGTAATGTGGCAGACACTGTTGTAAATTGTTTTTCATATCTTAAATTTCTTAGTCCCTAAAGCAACCTTATGAATGAGGTACTATTATTATCTATAAATAAGGAAATGAGGGCAGAAGAGAGATTATGCCGCAAATTACCTAACCAATAAGTAAACAATTTAGGAATCAAACCTGAAAATCGAGTTCTTAATCCCATGCTCTTAGTCACCACACTATACAGGAGAACACAGAAGCAGAAAGTAGGTGTCGTGCAGAGTGTCTTGCGGGGTCTCATCTCCTGCTCCCCACATAAGAACGCAGGATATGGCGAAGCCAACAAGGAACATCCATGGAGCCATAGATAGGGGAATCATACCACTATAGTCTCGCTGGTGGCTGGGTTGGAGACACAGGAAGCAGGTGTCATACTATCGGCAACCTGCCATCCGTTTCTCTCTGCCAACCAACCTCACTTGTTAGCTGCAATCCACCGTGCTAACTGCAATCTGCTCTTGCTAGCTCAGCCACCATCTTCTTGCTAACCCCCATTTTCTGCTATCGTAGCCATGGCTCACTGGTTTCAGCTGACGGCCAACTAGCCACAGCTGATGGCCATCCAATCACAGTTGATGGCCATTTACTATCCGAGTGAGCAATTTTCCATGTGAGGGTGAAAGCCTGGAAACTGTACTCCTAGCTCTGTCCCCACAGCAAAATAAAAGATGCTTTGTAGAATAGTGTATAACTTTTGGGAGTGGGGTATGTTTATTGGTTTACCACATCCCCTTCCTGCAATGACTTCTTTTAGCCACAGCTGTATGCAGCCCAGTAGCCATACTTTGTACCACATTTCCCTGCTATTCTGGCATTATTGCCTGGACAGAGGATGAACGCAATCTGAGTTAAGGTAAAAAATTCTATACCTCAGGGATTTAAAGTAAGATTCGGGGTGTCCTTGTGGTCACAATTTCAGGGGTCTATACCAAAGGGGCTCTGATGTGAGGCTTGTTAGATGTTAGTTTTGGACCAGCAGAGAAAGCAAGTCTAGAAAGAGGAAAAGGAAACAAAACACGCAGAGCGAAACTGAGAGGAGACCTAGGGAAAGCATGTCTTGGGTGTAACTTGACAGATTTGTAGGCTGGTATTCCACAATTGGGCTGGCTGTCCTTGGGTTCCGAATTTCCTTCCAAACTAAGAGATTCCTTCTCAAATATTTCTTCTTTTATTTATACTAAAAAGAAAATAAAAAATAAAGGCTTCTGCTGCCTATAACCCAAAGAATCTTAACTAATGTGCAAAATTCCAGAACCCTCAATAGCTGCTGAAAATTTTTATGTATTTCCTCCAGACTTTCTTTCAGTTATTATCTTTTTAATCATGATTGAGAACGTCCTCTGTTTGCAAGTTGGAATAACTTCCCTTTGCATTTATAGTGGTAATAAAAGACTTTCTTCGTGTTGCCATCTAGACTTCATAAGCATCTTTTCTACTCCTGATAATATTTTGTGGCTTCTTTATTTTCTACATAATTTTTCTTTTCTTCTTCTTGAGTGTCCACAGGCTAGTTAGACACATTCTATTTATTCTTGGTCCATTTAAATAGTCTCTGTCAGTGATATTCCCTCTCTCAGATCCTTTTTCTCTTCTCCTTGCATTTTACAGGACATTGTCTGAGTGTATAAGAGGAGGGGAGTGGCTTGTGCAAATTTATGGCAGGAGATAAGACTTGGGTTTGTTTGGCTGGTAATCCTGTGGTATTTCAAGATCCCATTCACCTGATAGCTTCTTGCCCTTCTGGCACTAATAGATGGGGTACTGATGGACCATCTTTTGAGTCACACGATGCTCCTTGGGAATAGGCTACCTCTCTCTTACTGACATGGTGTACCTTAGGTCAGACCCCTGGCTGCAGACCCTGTAGTTTCCACCATGTCCTTCCTTAGCCCCTCTTACCTAGGATACCTGTCCTGTCCCAATCGACACCGTATCCTTAGCACATGAAAACTGAAAACTGCTGGGGAGGCTGTAAACTTGTTCATCTCCTCTCTGCAGCACCTAGGGCAAGGGTACTGATGGAAGCCCATTAACAATGTCTATTTACCTGTTCTAAATCAGTTATCAAACTACTAGATAATGTTTATGTTCCTACCTTGACAAATATACTTGTATAACAGCACAATTAAAAAAAAAATCTAGCGGGCTGGCTGGGTGGCTCAGGCGGTTAGAGCTCCATGCTCCTAACTCCGAAGGCTGCCGGTTGGATTCCCACATGGGCCAGTGGGCTCTCAACCACAAGGTTGCCAGTTCGATTCCTCGAGTCCCTCAAGGGATGGTGGGCTGCGCCCCCTGCAACTAGCAACGGCAACTGGGCCTGGAGCTGAGCTGCACCCTCCACAACTAAGATTGAAAGGACAACAACTTGACTTGGAAAAAAGGCCTGGAAGGACACACTGTACCCCAATAAAGTCCTGTTCCCCTTCCCCAATAAAATCTTTTTAAAAAAAATCTAGTAAGTATGTTTTAATATGATTAAAAGTTAACAATGTATCAAAGATGCCTGGATTTAATTATGTTGAATATGATTGGCTGTTCTGTATGATAAACTAGTGATATTTAAATGAGTGATAAAATAAGGGTCTATGTAACTTATCAGTTATTATATAGTTATATAATAAAATGCATTTTCCTTACGTTCATTTAATCAAAATTAAATATGGTGTTATAAGCAATTTTTCACATATTTTGTGTTCTTTTGACATTATTGACAAATGAGATAAACTTTCTTGAATCATTATAGTTCTTATATTGATTTTTACTAATTTAAATTTGGAGAAACCTTGCTCTGCTGAGGCAATATCAACTGGTATTAAATTTTTAAAATAAATACCTAAATTTAAAAATCAATCATGAATTTTTTATTTATTTAAAACTTTGTTGGAAGTCATTTTATTATATGACTCTTTGAACAGATGAATCCTTTTCATTAGAGACAATGCTTTGTTCAACTGCTTGTTTTTTTCTTTATTAGTTTCAGGTATACAAAACAATGTAATAATTAGACATTTACACCCATCACAAAGTGATAACTCCCTCCTCCAATCTACTACCCTTCTGACATCATATATAACTGTTACAGTTCCACTGAATATTTCTTATGCTGTACTCCACATCCTGTGAATATATATGTAATATATATATAATTATATGAATTATATATGAATTATATATATATAATTATATATATGAATATATATATATATATAATTATAGTTGACATTCATTATTCAGCTTCAGCTTCAGGTGTACACTGTAGTTGTCAGGCTTTTATATACAGAGGATGCCAAAAAAATTTATACACATTTTAAGCAAGAAAAAAACTATCAAAATTGTAATACTCAATATATGCCAATAACAAAAGATGAATACAAGTCATGTGTATACATTTTTTTGGCACCCCCAATATATTTTTCAGACATTGTAGTAAGGTAGGTTATATGAGATAAATTATTATTGTAGAGATATCTCAAAAGATTTTGATTTTATTATACAAATCACAATCATATTATTATTTTTATATTACTATTTTTACCATCTTTAAAGTAAGAACTAGATTCTTAAAATAAGATAAAAAATTGATGTCATACTTCATGCATGTTCCTTCTACATCTACATGAATACAAATTACAGAGCAATATTAATTATTTAATATTGCAAAATGTGTCTTATCTCCTTTATGCAATTGTTGCAAATACGGTAGTAATTCATTAGACCCTCAAGAGTCATGACTTGGAATACAAAGAAAATGGACACTTGGAGCTTATGTAATAATGTATTGCATTCAAGCTATCTGAGAGGAAGGATTTAGTAAGTTAAGGAATTTGCCTTTTTTTCTTACAGTGTTTCAGTAATGGCACAACCTACAAAACCTTCATGGCATTTGGATGGTAGCCTTTCATTTAAAAAATGTGGAGAAGCAATTTCCAGGGCCCTGAACAGTGTTAGTCCCAAAACAGAGTTTTAAAGGTGTACATTGTACTTACTATGTCAGCCCCAAGAATTGGCCCAAGTGGTGGAGGAGCTCATGTGTTGTTAAAGAAATTTATTTTTGTGATCCCTCTAAAATATGGTGCCCAGGCCTGGGTTCCGTTTTTTCCGGATACATTAGCTTCAAGGTCTCCCTCTGATTTTGATGTACCAAGTGCACTCGAATGGTCTGCACCCCAGGTTGTACAGGGAGTTCCACAATAATCACTCTCTCACAGTTACCAAGTGAAGTGGAGTCAGGAATCTCTCACCTGTGGCACTACCCTTACTCATCTAACACTCCTTTTCTTCTCCAAAGCAAAAACCCACACGGGAAAAATCACAGGTCTGATGGCTAGGCTCCTCCCTCTCCCTTTTCCACCTTCTCTCTCAGAGTCCTAGACCACTGAAAGGGTCTCCTCCTTGTCATATCCCCTTTTCTTCCATTGCGCAACCAATCACATGGCTTTGATGACATAAGCAAAGGGAAGATGTCTATGAGAAGAGTATTCCAAGTTTGGAATTTGATAAGATAAATGGGGGAGGAGAAAAAAAACCTTAGCTTCACAGTCCTGTTTTTGGAAACCAGAAACTAAACATTAATTCCTTCTTCTTTATTGCCTTTCTTTTCTAACAAGAGCCATATCTCTCCCAAACATATGGATGCTCCAGATTAATACTATTTAATAATGACACATATTCATATGGCCTGAAATCCTGCGAACAGTCTTGCAGGGTTTGTATAATTGCCTACCTTTGACAGATAAAGAGGCTAAGATTCAGGTTAATTTGCCTAAAGTTACCCAATGAGTTGAATGGTGGAGCTAAACTACGTTTGAATAAATGACTAAGTGAATGGAATTCTTGAAAACATGTATAAATCAGATGAATACTAAATGGATGACTAGCAAATGTACTGCTATCATATAAAGACACTTCATCAGTGAGGGTTATTGGTGGCAAGCAACTCTCTGGCTAATTAAAGTTAAAAAAAAAGAATTCATTGTGGTGGAAGAGATCTTAGAACAAGCTTTGGGAACAGAGAGTAACTAAATAAAGTTCTGGAGGCCCAGGAAGCAAGAAGTATAGCATCACTCCCTCAGGATTCAGCATCCCCAGTAAAAGTATCTGGCTGATCTTGCCTGGATACCAGGGGCTTGGAGGAATAAATTATTTTCTTGAACAAGAACTTGATATTATTAGGAAAAGGAGATGGATGCTGAGCAACCAGATAAAACAATAAATACTGACGCACGGACAATCATGGCAGAGAAAATAATACTTTGAAAACATGCAATAAGTTTCAGAAAGTGTGCTTAGTACTTCCCTTGTATTATCTTATTTCATCCTCACAATAGCTCTATGAGGTAGAAGTATTATTGTTTATATGTCATAGCTCTGTAACTTGAGGCCATGGGAGTTGAAATTGCTCACTCGACAGTACATAGATCCTGGGCTGCAACCCAGGCACAATCCCCCAAAGTTCTATGTTTTAACTATGATTTTATACTCTCTCTCTACCAATGGTGGGCAGGAGAAACTCACAGGAGAAGGGCGGAGGCAGCAGCCTGGACACCAACTTCCTTTCAGCTTGTTTACTAATCTCCCAGAAATACTGGACCCAGAACCTTGTGGAATTCAGTACATTTATACTAACCTAGCTTGATTTGAAAATATTTTTCTATTTCTCACCCCTTGAATGAAGCACTGTCTTATACTTTTGGGAATTCATTTTCAATAGGAATAGTTGAACAAAAATATCTCTAAGTATTTATCTACTTATACCTTTGGGGGTTCCCTGGTCATTCAGGCTTCCACATGAATGAGGAAACTGGCAGATAAGTGGTCCTAAACAGCCGATGGAAGTGACAAGCAGGAAAATATTGTTTGCCTTCACACCTCCCTTGGAGGCTCTTGGCAAAGGTTTTGGAGCCATGGTCCCTGGAACCAGACTATGTAGATTGTGATCTTGAGCAAGCTACTTAATCTCTCTGTATCTCAATTTCCTTTTCTATGAAATGTGGACAATAGAAATTTTCTATGAAATGAGGACAATGCTTACTACCTCAAAGGGTGGTTGTGAGGATCAAGTAAAACAATGTTAATCAGTTCGAATGTGCCTGGTATATTGCTAGTATAAGTGTTAGCCATGGCTATTCGAAACCTATAGTCAGGCAACTTGGGGACATCTTTGAATTTCTGTCAATTACATTCTCACTGTCTAGGAATTGCATGTCCATAAGTAGATTTAAAAGTCTTCCCTGGCAAATAGCAAATCCTTCCTTATGCAGCATGAGGGGAGGGTAGAGATAGGACTGGGCATATAATAAAACCCGTTGCAGAATTTGTTATTGAGAAATATATTTCATTTTATGGAAAGAATAGGGTTGAGGGAGCCGACTTTAGAAGGTGAGAGACCATGAGAGCCCAATCAAAAGTAAGTACATTCATTAATAGAGAGAGACATTTGGTTTTACAGATGCTAAAATGCCATAATGAAAACCTCAAGTGAAATAACAGTTACCAATTTACATATTTTTCCCTTAACATAATTAAGATTATTGATGTATCCTCCAGTGGGTCAGTCCATAAACCTAGATCTCATCCTTCATACTTCTCAACCAATCACCAAGTTCTGCCAATCCTACCTTTGAAATATCTCAGATCTATCCACCTCTTTCCATCACAATGGCTATTGCACTAGCTCAGAAGGCCATCATCTCTTGTGTGTATCCCTCCAAAAGACGTCTGCCTAACTTGTCAATGGATTCCCTTCATTTTTGTGATTAATTAGGAACTTCTTCACAGGGTTGATAAATCCCTTCCCACCTGACACCCTCTTTTACCCTCCCATCTAGACTCCAGTCATACTTGAGTTCCTCAATTAGGTCCTCCAAAGTGCTGTACTCTTTCTTGCTCTGAGAAGTCCCAGATGCTATCCCTCTGCTGGGAGCGTGGTCCTCACCAGCTCCAATATCCCAACTCTCCTTTACTGGGCTGGCTCGTCAAGAGATTTGGCTTAATTATCACATTTTCCAGGAGGGCTCTCTTGAACCTCACAGCCTAGGACTGTCTAAATGAGTGGGTACTCAACCAGTATTTGTTAAGTAAATAAAGGAACGGCAAATAAATGGTTTATTGTATCTAGCTACATTCAATAAAGATCTAAAGGCAATTATTTCTATTTGTCTTTTTCTGCACAAAAATCAATACAGTTGACTCTTGAACAACATGAGGGTTAGGGGTGCTGACCTTCTGCATAGTCGAAAATTCATGTATAATTTTTTTCTTTTTTAAAAATTTTTATTAAATTTATTGAAGTGACATTGGTTAGTAAAATTATATAGGTTTCAAGTGTACATTTCTATAATACATCATCTATATATTTCATTGTGTGTTCACTACCCAGAGTCAGTTCTACTTCCATCACCAGATATTTGACCTCTTTTTACCTCGTGTATAATTTTGGACTCCTTCAAAACTTAACTACTGATAGCCTACTGATGATCAGAAGCCTTACCAATAACATAAATAGTTGATTAACACATATTTTGTATATTATATGTACTATATACTATGTTCCTACAATAAAGTAAGCTAGAGAAGAGACAATTTATTCAGAAAACCATAAGGAAGAAAAAATACATTTACAATACTGTACTGTATTTATCGACATGTTATCTATTTATAAGATGAACTGTCTGTCAGTCAGTACCTACATCAATATTGTCTTACAGGATACAAAACACTAGATGTTATACGTATTACAGTGTTTCCCTGAAAA
This sequence comes from Rhinolophus hipposideros, assembly GCF_964194185.1. NCBI lineage: Eukaryota > Metazoa > Chordata > Mammalia > Chiroptera > Rhinolophidae > Rhinolophus > Rhinolophus hipposideros. Next base: position 10,475,730 of record NC_138056.1, read on the forward strand.
TAAGACCTAGCCGGACAATCAGCTCTAATGTGTCTTTTGGAGCAAAAATTAATATAAGACCTGGTCTTTTAATGGCTTGAGAAATTACTTATGCAATACTTAGTGTGGGATACAAAATTGTGTCATCTCAACTACACACAGTGCAATCTCAACTATGTAAAAAAAATTGTGCATTTACTGGAAGAAAGTAGAGCAATATTTTTTAAAAAGAGAATGACTTAATAGATGATATAACTATATGCAATTTTATGAACAAATTACTCATATAAAATTACAAATCTGTAAAAATTCTTTGATAGATTGTGTGAACAATTTTTGGTTCAAAAATCGGAATTACTAAAACTGTAAGGCCCAAAGCCTTACACATCACACACCTACATAGTTAGTGCTAAATCCTCAGTGATGGTTTTTAATATGTAATCTGAAGGAAATGAAATAGGTTTGGAAGAAGATATAATGGCCAAGGGTAGGGACTCACTCACTGAAGCATCATGGTGTCATTAAAAGAACTTGGTCTTTGGCTTCAGATCGAGGCATCGCTGCTGGCTAGTTTTGTGACCCTGGGGAAGATGTTAATACTCTCTCAACATCGTCTTCTTTATCTGTGTGAAAATAACTTGCTTTTCTCATTTAATGAATGATGAAAATGTGTGAAGTTGCTCCACATCATTTTAGAAAGTGAGTAAAATTTTGATAACTTATTTTCTCTTTCCTCTTTCTCAAAGTCTCCAAAAATGTTAATGTAGATCAGACTCTTAGGTAGCTTTTTATAAACTATAGATTCCCAAGCATTCTGGGAGAGGCTGATTCAGTTCATTTGGAGAATTCCTGTATTTTTAACAAGCAATCCCAGATGCTCTTGATGTGGACGATGTGAGCAGCACAATTTAAGAAACTATTTCTACCTCTATACCTCTCTAAAACTAATTCCAGCCCCTCCCCAAATTTTGTCTAGCAATTGTTTATTTTTCCTGTGTTTACAATTACCCCTCCCTCATCTATCTCCATTCACTTCAAACAACACAAAGGACAAAATGTATGAAACTCAGTTTTTGTACTAACAGCAAATTCGCCCATGTGTTCTCAGCTTTGCCCAGTCATATGGTTGAAGGCATCGGGCCAGCATTTTCCAGTGAAGTCAAATTTTTCAAGTCTTTTGTTTTCCCTAATGATACTATTTAAATAATGTTGCAGCTGGGCAACTGTCACCAGCTCCTTAACATGGCTTTTTTACTACTGTTTTGGAATAGCCAATCAGGTACAAGTGCTAATGTATAAGTTAAAAACTTCACATGGAAATGTCTTATAATTGAAGAGGTTGCTTAATATAAAACACATTCCCAATCTTCCTGTGACCCCCAAAACCTCTGACTTCATATCACAGGACAGAAGCTCAAATTTGCTCTAAGAAACCAACTACTTCTTGGATCTTTCACCTGACTTAGTTCAAGTTTAGTGTGGATGAGAATATAAGTTGGTGGTAGCTGAAGCCTCTCCATTGCCACAATGAATGACTGCCGAAGGTAGTATGCATACAGGTCTACAAAGAAACTTCAGGTAAGTAGAATTGTTTTGGACAGCTAAAGCCTTGTTTACTCTAAGCTTTTCAATTAATTAGGTTCTAAAGAATTTGTACTTGTGAATTCATTTTTCTTTCTCTTTGCAAACCCTTAAAAGCAGCACTCACCAGAGTCCCAATATTGAGAACCAATTCCTCAAAAAACTGTAGGTCCTGGAGTGAAAAACTCCTTTAAAAACCTACAAAGCCAGTGTGTGTTATTTTAAACTGGTAAGCTATCCAAATCCTTTCCTTGAATGATAAATTATTAACATACATGTACTTTTCCCTGCCTCCCTCCAGATACCCATAGTAACACTATGAGTAAAGATAACAATCAGCATTTAAAAAAAGATGGAAGAAGAAATGACTCTGGGTGGTGAACACACAATGCAATGTATAGATGATAGATTATAGGATTGTACACTTGAAACATAATTTTACTAACCAATGTCACCCCAATAAATTTAATAAAAATTAAAAAAAGGTAAGAATCAGCATTCTCCCAGCCTTCAATTCATGGTTCTAAAGTGTAACTTGTCCATTTGCGTAGAAAACCCCTTCCATCTTTAAATGCTGAACCATATGGCTAAGATGAAATTTTACCCTTTCCTGTTGCTCTCTGACAAATTTCTCTCCGGTCAGCTCTTGTGCCATCCTGGTGATGTCTATGACACCTGCAACACCCAGTCCCTTATTGACTCCTCTATTGACCTGAAGTTGAAGCCAACAGCCATGTATCCAGAACTGATATACTTCTGAAATCCTCACTTCTAATAGGCTAATTTCTGAAGCTAATCTCCTATTCTTTGAATACATTTCCCCTGTCTATTACCATTGCTGTTCTTTGACCTCATAAAGTGCTTTCATCCCTTTCTCTCGCCAACTTTTCCCACTTGATTGGTCTCCATCTTCATTTACTTCCTTCTCTCCCCTAGATTCCACAATTTAAATTCAGTTTAAAATGTTTCATTCCCTTTTTCTCAAATACTTTGCCCCTTATCTTCTTTGCTGCTCTATGACTGGAAAAGTCTAACCCTGGTTCATTTCAATTTGTCTTCTATGCTACTGGTATCTGGATGCTGAGCTCATACATGTGGATGAATATTACTCCCAAATGATGGTTTCCATCTGCCCCTGGTCCTAAGCAATGCCTGGCATTCTCTCCATATATTCGTAGTCTGTATTTTCTCCCACTAACACCAAACCCCATTCAAACCCTAATAGTTTCTCATAAAACTATTCTTTTTTTCTCTACCCTTTCTGGCACACTCTCTCACCCTACTCATTTCCAACAGATGGCTTGCCATTCTAGTTCTTTCAGAAAATAGATTTTTAAGGATAACTTGTCAACTTCCTGCTCTTTTTTCTAACCCCAGGTGCTCATGTACATATACCTAGAATCATACCTAAACTAAAATATTTCTTTTCCATCTTGTAGAAGAGGTATTTCTGTCCCAAACTGATCCTAATAACTACACTTAGAGACATGGTTGAAGATTAAATGAGTTAATAAACATAAATGATTTGAAGCAGTGCCTGGTTAGCATACCCATCATCCCAGACGGTGCTGCAAACATACTGGCTTGTTCTACTATAAGAAAAGGGCATGCGGACTATTTTTACACAAGAAGAAACTAGGAGGTTGGATTCCAAGCCTACTGCTTATATGCTCTAAGAAACAGAACTCAGGGAGACATTAATCAATCACGCAGAACAAACCATCCAAAGGCTTTACTAAACAAAGAGATTCCATTATGGCACAGGTTGTGCCTTACAAAGGTTAAAGACAAACCTGTCCCTATTCTTGTGTCTTACAGAAGTTAAACAAAACTTACCATTCTTCATCTTTTCTCTTTTCTCCCATACCAATAAATTTTCCACAGAAGCAAGAAAACACATGTAAACTCTAGTCTGGGAGGTGGAGGGAGTCTCTGTTCCACAATTAATTAAAGACAGTCATTCGGTTTGTGGGGTAGCCTTTCTTATTTACTCTCTGCTAAATAAACTTACCTTTACTCTAACTCTGTATCCAAGGACCCTCTTTTCCCTGTAACTGTTCTAGAGCTCTGGTTTGCCTGAAAATGTCAATGTTGTGTTAATAAATTTATTGAAGCAAGTTACATATAGCAGCATCTTTGAAGCTGCAGTTTTGTTCAGTTATGTTCCCGTTCTATAGAATCGTCCCCTTGATTAGTTTGAGAGTCCTCAACATTTTCTTCAGAATCACATATATACACAACCTATCATCACACTAAACACTTCATACATTCATGTTGTGACTTGAGGTAATAATCCTCAGGAAAACCTACAAAAAAGGTATTATTAGCCTCATTTTATTGATGAAGAAAGTGAAGTTTAGAGAGAGTCTCAAGGAAAGTGACCTATACCTAAAGTGACCCAGGTAGCAAATAGAGGAGCCAAGGTTTGAGTTCTGGTTTATTTGAATCCAAAAACCATGTTCTTAATCACTGTCCTTCGTTTTGATTTGATTCTGGCTAAACACACACACACACACACACACACACACACACACACAATGGGTACTGGATTTTCCAGGATTGTTACGATGGAAAAAAAATAATGGTTCCCCTATAAGCCATCAAAATTACTTTGAATTTCTTGTATTTGTTGGTGTTTTAGAATATATGGTACCCTTATATAATGCTTTTAAGTATCATATACTTTAATCAGATATATGTAATATAAATATATACTATATAATTAGATACATAGATATTCATGTGTATAAGATTAGAAGTTCATATGTGTATCTTATTTATATACTACTTTGTTTCAGAAAGAGTTTGAGTTGGGTATACACACAAGTATTTATACACAGCCATTCACCTATCCATCTTTATATTACTAATTTGGGATTAGGTCATATATTTTCTTGACTTTATAGCATGAACATTTTCCTATGTCAGTAAGTATACTTTGAAGACATAATTTTAATGGCTGCCTGGTAGTACATTATTTGTTCTATAGAATGGTCATTACCTTAACCATTTCTCCATAATAGATTTTGGATCATTTCTAAATTTACAGTATTATAATACTACAGTGGATTTACTTGTGTTTATATCTTTATAGATGTCTATTATTTGTTCCTTGGGATGAGTTTCTAGAAGTGGAATTATTGAATAAAAGGATTTTCTCTATTTTTAAGGTTGCTAGGATATAATTCCTAGATTTTGACAATTTATACTTGGGGAGTATCACTGCTATTCAAACTTTCCCCTCCTGTGACCTCCTTAGGAAAAAAGGACTACACATAATATGGTTCTTAGTATCTTTTCCAGAAGATCTTTCTTTTATGATGGCTAAAAATACTACTAATACTATGACAACATTAGAACAAGTGTTTCAATGCCTGGGGTGCTTGAGAGGCACCAGGGACAGTTTCTGAAGAGATGCATTATTTTTCATTTGCATCTGAACAGCTGAAGACATTCACTTTCCAGCTCTTGGCTTGATTTGAACAAATGGGCCACGTGGAGATTCATTTCAGGGTACTTCTCACCATGGCATTGTAGTGAGATCCCCAAGGAGCCCCGAGGTCCAGTTGCAGCCCTGGGCTTTAGTTTCTCATTTGTAAAATGTAAGGTTTGGACTAGATAACTGCTAAAGCCTTTTACTTCTGACAATGTGTGGTGTCCTAGGTGATTTCTCCTTCCTCCTCTTGCTGGCACCTGTCTTATCTCTCCAGGTACTTTTGTTTGTGTGTGTGTGTTTTTTCTTAGATCATCTTCCTGACGGAAGGGGGCTGAGGTACTGCCCAAGATGTTAGTGCTTCACGAACCCCAGAAGCTGCAGCTTCTGTATGAATCCTTGGAAAAGCACATCCCTGAATCCTTGAAGGTGAGGGAGTAGGGGGTGATCTGGAGCGAGAGGGATGCTGTACGAGAAGGATAGATCCAGGGCTCAGAACCTTCCCTGGGCAGATGGGAGTACAAGTCTAAAGTCAGAGAGTCTTTCTGCAGGGATGATCTTAACACCCATATCCATTCACCTACTTCACTTCTTTTAGGGCCTCTTAAACATCTTTTGGCTCCCTTCTAGTGCTATCTCTAGTGGATTTCCTTTTCTGCCTCAGGCTATTGCAATGTGTCCCTGTTTTCAATATTACCGTCCTGCCTGCAGCTTGGTGACCGGCGTCATCTATCTGACACAAATATGATCGTATCACTCCCTGGCTTTAAAATGTCAGTAGTGGCCCACGTCCAAGGCTTAAAGTCTATAGCCCTGAGTTGGGTTTACATAGGTTTATCACCAAGTACCTTTTCTACTGCGTCTCCCAACATCCCCTACCATATGCCACATGCTGCAATCACCGAGCCCCTCACAGGTCAGCCGGTATGATAAATTCCACCGCACCTTGAAGTATTCACTCGTGCTTCTTCTCCTACCTGAAATGACTTGCCGTCCTTCTCTCTTTATTTTGCCAGGAAAAGACTTTACGTATGCCTCAGGACCCAACTCAAACATTGTTTCTTCTGTACGCCTCCCACCATTCCTAGATAGGTGGTGCATTTCCTGCTTGGGACGCCACACCACTAAGTGCATACATGTCAGAGCATATGTCCCATTATGATCAGACTATCTATTTCTCTATACATCTACACTTAACTTGAAGGCAGTGACAATTATCACATTCACTTTTGAATTCTCTATACTCGACACACATCTGATATAAAATAGATGCCAAATAAACGGTACGGTATCGTCTGAAATGAAAAAATGGGGAAAAATTGTATGAAGTCTTAAACAACAAAATGAATGAATGTCAGGGTACCCAGTTCCTAATGACTTGGCTATGAACTTGGACTTTCATGGACCCCTACTGGGCCTTTGTACAGCATACTTTCCAATAAATAGTCCAATGAACCATTTTGGAATCACTAGTTCTATTCTGTCAAGTCTTCCTAACCCCTGGTTTTATTTCCCATACCACATCCAAGATTCTATCTCCCAGAAAATCTTTAACCTCTCCTGTTTTGTTTTGTTGTAGGTATATGGTGCCCTTTTCAACATTAAAAATAAAAACCCATTCAACATGGAGGTGCTGGTAGATGCCTGGCCAGATTATCAGATAGTCATTACTCGGCCTCAGGAAGAGGTAAGAGCACAAGCTACCGAATACCAGGCCAGTCACATTCAGGATGTTCAGTGTGACAATGAGAGAGCTGAAGCTGGGGGCTGGGGAGAAGAGCCTTGGCACCCCTGATTCATCTAGGTTTTGGAAAGTCTGCTTTGTGGAGAGGGTAGGACAGCAATATAAGGCATGGGAGTAAACCAAATAGTCAATAATCCATGTCTTGTAAATAACATCAGGATCCCATCTAGACAGTTCTTTTCCACTAAGATTCTGATCACATGTGTACATCTCAATATAGATGCCTATGGCTGGAAACAGTTAGGAAATATTTTTCTTTCCCTGTGACTAAATGAACATAACCCAATAATACTTGAATCAGTGTTGGGTTTGAGATTTAAATCTTCCAAGTGACTAGTATGACCTTGGGAAGACTGCTGCTTTCTCCACTATAAAAAGAGAAGTTGACAAAATTACTATGTGGGAGAATTGTTAAATAATAGATAAATCATGTATATTTAATAAGAATGTCTTCCCCATCTTCCAGGTTAGGAGAGCATAAGTAGTGAATCCCTTCTTTCCTAGAGTAGGGACATTTTACCCCCACCCCATTTACATAGTGATCAGGGGAATTAGAACACAACATCACCTACAGTAACCCCCAGAACCCCCAGGGAAGTATCAGCAGCAGAACTAAGCAGGTATGCAGTGGCAGACTTGGCCTTCTACTCCAGGTGCTGTTGTGGGCTCTGGCATGATGGCTTTTTCTAAAAGTCATCTTTATTCATGTGTACATCGAGTGCCAATCACCATGCCAGCCCCAGAGTGCTGGGTCAGAATTAGCTTAGGTATCCTCTCCTCACGGACCCAGAATCTTGACCCCCAACTGTGTTCCCCATACTTCTCTCCATTCCAGAGGCACCCTTCTCTTTTAGACCCTTAATACCCACTGTTTTTGGTGTACCATCTATTCTAGACAATGGGGCGACTTACTCCCCTCCCAAGGGCATCCAACTTCAGTGCACCATCAGAAAGGGACCACCCTCAGTGTGTCAATAGTGATTTATTTTTCAAGAGATTCCAAGGCCATTTTTGTGTGCTTCTCTCAGAAAAAACAAACAAACAAACAAATAAACAAACAAAAACAAAACCCCCAAAAAAGAGGGTATCAAGCAATTGAGTCTCTAGCACTCCAGATATATGCAAGATCATTTTGTAAATTGTAGTGCTATGTAACTATGACTGCTATTTGTTATATCAGGAGATGAAGGATGAGCTGGATCATTACACCAACACTTACCACATTTTTACCAAAGCTCCTGACAAGATACAGGAAGTCCTGGCATGCCCCCAGGTTATCAATTGGGAACAAGCCTTCCAGATCCAAGGTAACTGGTCTGAGTTAAAATGCAAAGAACCCCTGGTTCATTCACAGCTGATGTGGAAGTGATGATGCAGTGTCTATCTTTCTCCTCTCTCCAGGTTGCCAAGAGAGCTTGGATGAAGCAATAAGGAAGGTTGCAGCTTCAAAATCAGTGCAGGTGGATTACACAAGGACCAAACTCTTCAGGCTAGAAATGCCAAGGATGCTCAAGACATTAAGTGATGGCAAGGCAGATTTGATGAAGCAAGTTAATATGCCCACAGAGGATAAAAGTCAAAAGTGAGATTTGACTTTTTGCTTCCCAAATTCCTGGTAGAATCATTCAGTTGCCCTAAGAGCAAGTCTTGAATATGTAGGCTTTGAGACTAAATTGTGATAAGATACACAGTTCCATGGGGAAAGGAAGGGAAATAAGTTATCTAATGTTTGCTGACCATGGGCAGGGCCTTCATTAGATGAGGTCCTTTACATACATTAACTCATTTTGGTCTCAGAAGAGTCCTCCTGTGAGGGTATCGGACAACATGGTGGCACTGAAAAATCTTTACTAAAACTATTTATTTTTTGCAAAAATACTACACGCTATACAAAGTATCCCAGTTTTCAAAATAAGATGTGAAAATTTGCCCACTTGGATTCTCCACAATCTTCCTGACCAGGTGTAAATATTCTTAACATTTGTTGTGGATACTTTCAGTACGCTGTGAGTTTCTTTGTTGTTTTTTCTTTTTGTAAAAATAACATATGCACATACTGTACTGAAAAACTTGCTTTTTTCCACTCAGAAATATGTACTATATATCTTTCATGTAAGTTCACACAGATACCTTACGTTTATTTTGACAGCTGCATAGATTTCCTTAATAGGGAGATACATCATTATGTACTCCCGTATCAACACACTTTTGATTTATCTCCAGTTCTTCCTTATAACAAAAATTCAGTAACAAATGTCTTTATACATAGATCATTACACAAGTTGTATAAATATTTCTGAAAGATAGACTCCTAGAATAGAAATGGTTGGATCAAAAATATGTATATTAAATGAAAGATATTACCAGATTGGATGGTAAGACTTTGATGCATTTAATATGTGATAGCATAACATATGGAACAACCTAAGTGTCCATCAGTAGCGTCCATTCATTAAGGTATAATCCAAACATAGGAATGATATGCAGCCATTAACAAGAATGAACCAGCTCTATATGAACTGATAAGAAAAGTGTTCCAAAATATATTGCTATGTGAAAAAAAGAAACAAGTAAGGCAGACAGAACAGTGTACACAATATGAATACCTCTAGAAGGTTACATAGATATATTGTGTCACTAGTTGCCTCTGGCGAAGGTAACTGGGCAGTAGGGGATCAGAGAAAGCAGAAATCATTATTGTCAGTTAATTTATGTTTTACAATTGTATTACTAATTCAAAAAAATAAATAAAACCTGAATACTCACACATACAATTGAGTTAGCCAGGAGAGCTAGAAATATTCAAATCTGGCTTTGGCCCAGCTTGTTTCCATGAGAATCTTAACAGAATCATATGCACGGGGGAAAATGGTAAATGGGGATGGCAATCCGGAATGGAGTACTTGTCCTAAGGTGAGTCTTCCTTCCCTCTAAGCCCGAATGCATATCTTAGTATCTTGCCACTCTAGGTTTGCCTATGCTGCAGGAGGAGGGCAGGTGAGAATGCTTGAAATCTTTGAGGAAGCCGGACCAGGATCAGGTCAGGCATGGAAGAGAGCAAAAAGAAAGCCTCACCTATGTATAGACAATTTAGTGCCCAGTGACCTACCCACTGGCAAACATAGAGTGACTTTGAACCTGACAAATTCCTTAAAACTCTTCCTCTCTGTGGATGGGTAAAACTTCTTTGGGATCTTCTACCTGCCCCAACCTCTTCTACCCACAGAGAATGTTGTTCTGATTTTGCAGATGAGAAAACTGAGTCTCAGATATCTTATCCAATTAAAATCCTGATTGTTACCACCCCCAAAATCCAATGTCTTCCATATACTGGTGCTTCTTCAACTTCATTTTGGGGTACTTCCCTAGAGGGATGTTGTGATGGGCTTTGGGGTGCATGAAGTTGTAAGATGAACATGGCTCTCATCCTCCTGGACATGCATTTTATGGATATATCTGTTGAAAGAAATATCATCTCGTATATTTAGATATTTTGTGGAGTAGAATTCAAACTTCAGCAATGTGGGAGGTCGCTGTGGTCTAATCCTTGCTATTTTAGAAACATGTACTCATTTTCCTCTTCCTTGGGGTATTTGCTTGGATTTTTTTGAAGTATACTGTGCTACGTCATGCCAACTTCATGCTGTGAAATGCGTCGTAAAACACATAGGGTTTTGTCCCTCTCAATTATTTGGAAAGATTTGGAAGCAAACATAGAAATAGTACTTTTTGTGTGTGTGCATGTTTCCTCTATGCTGTGAGATCCTCAAGAAAAGGGATGGTGTCATATTTATTGTGTGAAATCCTGATATTTGGTAAATGTTGGCTGAATAAATGCTCATTTTCTTTTCTTGACAGCAAAATAAACGTTCGGAGTATCATGTTGGATCCCTTACATGCAGGGCTTGTGAATGAGCAGTGGGACTTTGGGAAAAATGAAAGGAGCTTGAAATATATTGAACGCTGCCTCCAGAATTTTCCAGGATTTGGTATACTGGGTCCAGAGGAGCTCCCTGTCTCTTGGGTTGTGATGGAACAGTCCTGTGAGTTAAGAATGGGTTATACTGTCCCTAAATACCGAGGCCAAGGCAACATGTGGAAAATGGGCTATTACTTTGTGGAGTATCTTAGTCAGAAAAAAATACCATTTTATTTACATATGGCAGAAAGTAAAGAAAAAGCCCATGAATTACTGAGAATTTTTGGATTTAACATTTGTCCTTGTGGCTGGCATCAGTGGCAATGTACCCCCAAGAAATATTGCTGATTGGTGCCATTGTCCGTTCTGAGTCTTTCTTATTAGTGAAAATGCATCAGTACAAACACAAATGTGGTAATCAAGATTAGCACAAAAAAGCATCCAATTATCTGGGGTCCATGCATTACTTAAGCCACTCTCATATAATATTTTTGTCTTTCTCCTCCTCCATAATATAGAAAATTAGAAGCTTGATCCTTTGATGCTATTCTTTTCCTTTAGGGTGACAGACATTTCAGAATTAAAATCACACAATGTCAGTCATTAATGCCAAGGTAATCCTTTAAAAGTAATATTTTCTACATGGGAGGAAGGTTGGTGGGATAGGTAAGAAAGGTAAAGGGATTAGGAAGTACAAATTGGTAGTTACAAAATAATCACGGGGATGTGAAATATGGTATGGGGAATATAGTCAATAATATTGTAAAAACTACAGTGTCAGATGGGTACTAGACTTATTGGGGGATCACTTCATAAATTATATAAATGTCTAACCACTATGCTGTACACCTGAAATTAACATAAAATTATATTGAATGTCAACTATAATTAAAAATACATATATAGCCACAGGATATAAAATACAGCATAGGAAATATAGTCAATGGCATTGTAATAGTTACGATGGTGTCAGATGGGTAATATGCTTGAGGGGTTATCACTTTGTGAGGGGTGTAAATATCTAATCACTATGTTGTTTTGTACACGAAACTAATAATAATAAAAAATAAAAGCAATAATAAAAAAATAAAAGCAATATTTTCTTCTTTGAAGAAGACTTCTTTCATGAAAGAATCTTACTTTTTCATGCTTCTAAGTTTGAAAATAAAAAGTCTGCTCTGGTATCGTCCCCTTCCTCTTACAAAGTTTTCCAAAGGACCATTCAAAAGCCCTCAGCATCATTGTTCTTGATCCTTGATGCCCTCTAAAGAGCTTTGAGATACTCTACTGAATTAAAATATGTGGCTGTCAGTGAAAGTTTGGTTTTTTGACTAGCTTTTTATTACAAGGGCTTTGTAGGTTGAGTTGTGTGGCTTAACTTTATATTCTCAAGATGATTTGTATATCTATGCTGTGTTAATTTCCTATTGTTGTAACAAATTACCACAAATTTAGTGGCTTAAAGCAACAAAATCTTATTATCTTATATTTCTGGTAGTCAGACATCCAAAATGGGTCTTATGGAATAAAAAATCAAAGTGTCAGCAAAGCCACTTCCTTCTGGAGGCTTTTAGGGGAGAATCCATTTCCTCATCTCTCCAGTTGGTAGAGGCCATCCTCATTCCCTGGCTTATGGCCCTGCATTACACTATCTTTTCTCCCTTTACTTCCATCATCTTCACATAGCCTTCTGCTTTTCTGCATTCAAATCTCCCAACCTGCCTCTTACAACGACACTGATGATTAGACTTGGAGCCCACTTGGATAATCCAGGATAGTCTCCTCATCTCAACATCCTTAATTTAGTCACCTCTGCAAAATCCCTTTTGTCATATCGTAATTTAAAGTTCAAAGATTCTAAGCATTAGCATCTGGATATCACAGGGGTCATTATTCAGCCTACAAAATAACATCAAGTTTATGTTCTCCATGAGTAAAGTCACCTCATACTTCTAATCTGAGACTGACTAACATTTCTATATTCTAGGTCCAGATTCATGGGAGAAAGAACTTACTCTAGTTTGAGATCTGTGTCTATCTAAAATCCTCTCAACTACGACTTAGAGGTCAAGGTCATATGTAACATTGGTGTTCAGGTCCCATTCATGTAAGGGATTTGGGGGAGAAGGCACCCTAGCAAATGTTTACTTAAATCTAAATAAAACAGAATCAATATCTTCATCTTTAAAATGTGCTTGGCCCTTGAAAATAGGTGCCCACTTAGACTGGTAAATGGTGACATAGCCAACCTATAATAATAGACCTCTGTCTTAACAGCTCTGTGACTCTGTGATCATTGTCTGAGCAGCAATAGGCTTCCAGCCACCCTGCCTATACATAGAGGTAGCAACTTAGGAACTCAGCTCCAATCTGGACTCCACTTTTCCTGCCCTAATTTACATTCCAGGACATGGCGCTTCTTGTGATTGATCCCTCTGGCAGCCATGGCATAGCTTGGCTATATAACAAAAGTAGAAAGCTTTGATTTGAGATAGTGTCTATCCAAAGAAATATAAAACACTCATTCAGAAAGATATATGCACCCCTATGATCACTGTAGCACTATCCACAATAGCCAAAATATATAAAGAATGAAAATGCCCATCAGTAGACGATTGGATACAGAAATTGTGGTACATACATAGGATGGAATATTACTCTGCCATGAAAAATAGTGAAATCTTACCACTTGCAACAACATGGAGGACCTAGAAGGTATTATGCTAAGTGAAATAAGTCAAATGGAGAAAGACAAATACCATAAGATCTCACTTACATGTAAAATATAAAGAACAAAATAAATGAACAAATTTAATAAAGATTAAAAAAACAGTACCAAAGTAATCACAAAGACACAATAAAAAGATGAAGAAATGGCTACATGATAATAATATCTTATACCTAGGTACCACTTAATAGGTTCCAGGCAGTATTATAAGTGTTTCATATATTTTAACTCATTTAGTGCTCAAAACTGCCCTGAGAGTTAGGCATGGTTATTACAGAAGAGAAAAACCACGCTAGAGAGTATTACATCTCTTGTCTAAAGCCGCGCAATCAGTAAGTGGCCAATCCAGGAACTGAATTCATTTATGTGGCTCTCAAGCTGGTATTCTTAACCTCTGGGATATAACCTGTGACAGATGGCTAAAGTTTAATAATCATTGATAAATGAGTTGAAGTATGGGTTCCTGACTATTGTCTCAGTTTCCTTACCTGTGATTGGAAATAATGACAGTTTTATTTCGTAGAATTTTGTTAGTATTAAAGGAAATAACCTAAATGAAATGCATGTCACTGTATAGCTTAGAAGAGTAAAACTACTTATTAGACATTCTGCCTATTTGGGTTTGGAATAATTATCATAGACCAATATCAGAATCTGGAAAAAAGCATTCTCTTGGTGACTATGATCCATCATGTAATTCTGTACCTGGATCCTCCCCATTTTGGAGAAATCCACCAGAGAGTCAGCCAGCTTAGTTTATACTCCTTTAGCCAAACAACTCCTACTCACTCTACAGATAGAATTGAGTAAGTCTCAGGTACTTACCCTAATGCCGCAGGCTGCCTTCTAGATTTAGGTTGGCTGAATGGCTTCACTTAGGAAAGTTCTAACGTGAAATGCTGAACTCAGAGATACGGAGTCTTTATAGACATCCCTGGGATCCATTCTAGCATCCTGGATCCCATGCAATACTAAAACTAAAAGATTACTCAAAACTTATTTCTTCAGGAAACACATAGTAAATAAAGTGTGTACATTTTTCTTTGCCTTTGACTTCTGTACCCTAGCTAATAATTATTAAAAGAAGATGACCAGACTCCAAAGCACAAACTGTTGCTAAAAATTTACCAAATTGTTTAATTAAGACTGTGTAGGTTCAAAGACCATCGATCAGCTTGAGCTACTCTGAGCAAAACCAAAATATTTTAATGTGTTAAAAATAAACAGGTCACAAGAGGAGGCACTCGTGCCAATCCCCACCAAGACGTAATACCTGGACTGCAGTTTCAGCCTCTTCCAGGACTGGAACTTTAAACCAATTAGTCTGGAATTTCCAGGTCAGCACTGATGAGATAAAGTGCCCCATAAGACATTCTGACTTTCCCCAGGGGAAGGTGACCTTGACTAAAATAATCCACTCTTTTAACTTTCTTGTCCTGCCATGTTTCTGCCTATAAAAACCTTCCACTTTGTACAAGTCCTCAGGAAACCTTTCTATTTACTAGACGGGATGCTTCCCAATTCATGAATATTCAATAAAGCCAATTAGATCTTTACATTTTCTTGGTTGGACTTTTTTTCTAACATAAATAAAACTATCGAGATGTGTATTCTCAAATACAGGAATGCAGATTAAAACAAGGAAAAAGGATAGACTCTAAAAATGGAAAGTTGCCAGGGACTCGGCGATCATTTTTTCTCCACGCTTTGCTTTCTCCATGTAGTAGCATTAAATATAGTCAGTGTTGTGTAACAATCACCATTATCTGTGCCCAAAACTTCATTATCCCCAACATGAACTTTGTACCCAATAAACAATAACACGCCGTTACCCCTGCCCCCTAGCTTCTGGAAAACTTTATTCTACTTTCAGTCTTTGAATTTGCCTATTTTAGGTATGACATATAAGTGCAATTTTATCATGTTTGTTCTTCTGTGTCTGGCTTATTTCACTTAATATAATGTTCTCAAGCTCCATTCATGTTGTAGCATGTATCTAAATTTCATTCTTTTTGTGGCCGTATAATATTCCGTTGTATGTTTACACCACATTTTGTTTATCCCATCATCTCTTAATGGACAGTTGGGTTGTTTGCACATTTTGCCTATTGTACATAAGGCTTCTAAGAACATAGTGTACAAATATCTGTTTGATTTCCTGCTTTCGGTTCTTTGGGGTGTATAACTAGGAGTGTGATTGATGGGTCTTATGATAGTTCTATTTAACTTTTTCCCAGTTTTATTGAGGTATAATTGACTTACAGCACTGTATAAGTTGAAGGTGTACAGCATAATGGTTTGACTTACATACATTGTGAAATGATTACCATAATAAATTTAATTAGCATCCATAATCTCACATAGATACAAAAAGAGAAAAAAAAATTTTTCCTTGTCATGAGAAAAATTAGGATTCACTTTCTTAACAACTTTCAAATATACCATACAGCACTGTTAACTGTACTTAACTATACAGCACTGTTAATTGTACATTACATCCCTAGTTTTGTACTTGCTGACTGCCTTCATACAATTCCTCCTTCCCCTATCCGCTGCCTCTGATAACCACAAATCTAATCTTTTTCTATGTTTTTTTGTTTGTTTTTTGTTTTTGTTATATATGATCTCACATATAAGTGAGATCATACAGTATTTGTCTTTCTTTGTCTGACTTATTTCACTTAGTATAATGGCCCTGAGGTCTATCCATGTTGTCACAAATGGCAAATGGAAGGATTTTCTTCTTTTTTATGGCTGAATAATATTATAACATATTATATCAGTGTAAATTTTATTATATATATATATAATGATACTATAAACATGCGGTATAGCTATCTCTTTGATGTAGTATTTTTGCTCCCCAGACAGGCTGGGGTGGGGATGGAGTGTAGTAGACCAGGCTCTAAGGCTACACTCTTTGTTTCATGTTTCATGACCCAAATCAGGCCAACCTGTGGCCCTCTGAGTTCCTTGTTCAGATTGCTCTGCAGAAAGCTGCTTGTCAGGACTACTACTTGTACTTTGAAAGTAGGAACTCAGGCTGCCAAGATCTGAGTGCAGAATGTTGCAAGCCCCTTCCCCTACTCCATCATAACCAGATTCCCAGTGGTCAAGCACCAGAGATTCCCCCACAATCCCCATGGGGCAAGACTAGAGTGAGGCTCCACATTACGGGGTGGGAGCACTGGATGTTATCCCTGGGCTCTTTTCCTACTGGAGGAACCGTAGGCTCAGGGGAGACCTCTCCATGTGGTACTGCACTGAGCAGGGGTGATGTCTTGTCCATGAATAGTTGTTAGTTGTTATTCCTTTTTGTGGGAACAAAGTCAGGAGTGACCTATATCTCCATCTTGGTGCCACCACTTCTCTTTAACTTTTTGAGAAACTGCCAGACTTGTCCATAGTGGCTGTACCATTTCACATTCTCACCAGCAAAGCACAAGGATTCTAATTTCTCCACTAAAATAAAAAACAAAAACAAGAAACAAAAAACAACTGTAGCCATCCTGATAATATAGGGAAAGGGTATGAGGACGATTTTTACAAAAGAAAAAACTAGGAAATTGTGTTCCAAGCCTACTGCCTACATGCTCCAAGACTCAGGACTCAGGGAGACGTCCATCAGTCACACAGAATAAACCATCCAAAGGCTATTAAGCAAAGAGGTTCCATTATGGCCATTCCTGTAGTTAAGCCTACCACAAACAAGCCATAGATTGTGCCTTACAAAAGTTGAAGATAAACCTGTCCCTATTCTTGCATCTTACAGAAGTTAAAGATAAATTTACCATTGTTCTTTTTTAGTCCTTTCCCCCATACCAAGGAATAGTCCATAGAAGCAAGAAAACACATATGAACCCTAGCCCAGGGGATGGAGAGGCTCTGTCTTCCACTTGTGATTAGAGACAGTTACTCTGTGGGGTGGCCTTTCTTTTCCTTTCTTTCTAACTCTCTGCTAAATAAACTTACATTCACTTTAAACTCTATATCAGCGCACGTTTGAATTCTTTCCTGTGTGAAGCCAAGAACCTTCTTAAACTAGGGGCTGAGTCCCCACTCTGGGAAATTCGATCCATAGGCATCACTAGTAAGTAAGAAATGTTATTTTGTCGTGGTTTTGATTGCATTTCCATAATGACTAATGATGTTGAGCATCTTTTCATGTGCTTATTGGTCATTTCTAAAGACAGGCTTTTGAATCATAGTTCTAAATTTTTACATTTTTGCCATTCAAGAGACCACCTCAGATGGAGAATTACACGTCTTAACTCACTACTCCAATTCCTGAGTGTAATCTCTAAACGGACCAGCCAAGTGCTCTTTGCTGGCCCAGTGAATTATGGCAAGTCTCACAGCTCAAATATGAGACTGCAGGGTAAGTACCAGATCCCACCCTGCAGTATAGCAAGTATGGGAGAGAGAAAGAAGTTAGCAGAGAAGAAGAAATTATTCTGATCTGGAAATAAGTACCAAAAACAAACAGATTTTTTAAACTTATTTTATCTCACTTCAATTAGAGTAAAACCACTGAATGCAATAATCAACAAAATACCTCAATATATTAAACTATATCGAGTATATATATATATATATATATATATATATATATATATATATATATATATATATATATATATATGCTGACTCTCCTGCAGAAAGCAGTGTGTTCAGCTGGACTTGCTTCACTTTTCATTTTCAGATGGGCATGGGGAACAATTAGGAACGTTCAGTCTTTCTCCTTATTCGTGTTATAAGTTAAGCACGTCTTTATTCTGCCAGGGCTTAATAAGTCCATCCCTTTTGGAGAGAAAAAAAGACAAGGGAATTGCTCATCTTTGTTGTTCCTAACAATTTATGCTTCTCTTCCTCAATTTTTTTAGAAAGATTCTCCAGGGAGGGAGGGAACTTTGAGGCAGCACTTTTGGGAGAATAAAGAAAGCATTGGACTGTTGGTGGAGGGGTATGGAGAGCTAGTGGGAAAGCTTCAGTAAGTTGAGAAGTGCATCACATTTTTCAGTAAGGTGAAAACCATCACTTTTCTTAGCAATTTCCCTTACTTATTTGACATTTCCACAAGGGAGTGACAAGACAGACAAAGTCAGGGCCTCAAAACAGTCTATAAAGAGAGATTATGTCACATTATATCTCAAAATACAACACATCCTAATGATTAAGAGATGATGGCTTGAGGCTCAGAGACTAGGTTCAAGTCTGCAGTTCTCTCTCTCGTTAGCTATGTGACTCAAGATAAGACACTTAAACTCTGAGTCTCAGTGTCCTCATACGTAGAATGGGACAATAATATCAACTTATAAGAATGTTGTCATGATCAAATTAGGTAAAATATGCAAAGTTTCTAGCATATAGAAAGTGCTCAAAAATGGTTGTTTGATGATGGTGTTGTTATAATAGATATTGAATAAGTATTAGCATCTTTCTATCCCCACTAAACCCCCAAGTTCTTTCTTAGTGGCCATGATGGGTGCTAGAATCCTGGTCATAACATGTTTCAGAAGCCTAAGTTCCCCTCAATTAATTAATTTATCCATCTATATTTCTACTCGTTCAACAAATAAATTTTAAGTCCTGGCTAAAGTCATATATTATGCTTGATCTTGGGGATACAAAGAAGAATAAAAGATAGTCTGGGATTAAACAGCCGACCATCTCATGAGTGGGCTGGCCTTATTTCTGTTTCTCTCCTCAGTTTTCATGGAGTATTTTTTCTGCTTTTTCTACTGCCTTCTAGCTGTTTTTACTTAATTTCCACCTTTGAATTTCCATAGTCTATGGAAATTCCATAGTCTATGATGGGCTTTTTAGGGCTCTCTGCTAAGGTCTACTTTCTTATTTCCATCCTCTTCTTAGGTTGAATCGATTTCATGGATTCAATAGTGGGTATTGCCAACATGCACAATTCTTCACTCCTTTCCCCCCTGACTGCCAGACCACAGTAAATAACTACATAACGGACATTTCCACCAAACACCTCAGGCACCTCAACCAAACATATCTGGAATTGAGCTCAGCACCTTCTTCTCACATCCCATTAGCCAGGGATCTTTATATTGGCGACTGGTATTACTGTCACTCCTTTGCTTAAGCAAGAAAGCTGTGAGTCATCCCTGGCTTCTCCTTCTCCCTCCCTACCAAATCAAACCCATTACTAAGCATTTTTTTGGTTCTACTTCTTAACAATATATTCACTCCATCGATTTTTTTCCATCCTCAGTGCAACAATTTTAGTCCAAGAAACAATGATTTCCTACCTGAATTTCCAGAACAGCTTTTAAATTAGTCGCCCCATTTTTCACTCCTGCTCTTCAAAAGTAGTCTATTCACTGTAGCCAGTACAATATTCTTAAAATGTTAATCAGTTAGTTATTTAAATATCTTCAGTGCCTTCTCATATCCAAAGTCTTTTGGATTTCTTTACATTCCTTACATTCCTTCCAAGTCACTATGTGAGGCAGTTGTTACGTCACCTCTCTCCCTCACTCTCCGCCCTCTGACCATGCTTGCTTCCTACATTTCTTCAAGTAGAATTTTCTCTTCAGTCTCAGTTCTCAGTTGCAGCTGTAGTTCCCTTTGTCTGGCTAACTCCTACCCACTGTTCAGTCTCAGCAAAATGTCACTTTCTTGGTGAAGCCTTCTCTTCTGGGAAGCCTCCAGAGAGTTTCCCATGTAATATGTTCCTATGGTACACACAGCTCTCTTTTATGACACTTGTTACGCTTATATTGACTTGTTCAACATTTTTCTTTTTCATTGGAAGTCATGAAAACCCAGACCATATCTATTGTCTACCGATATATCCCCAGAATCTAGCACAATTCTAATCATGTAACAGGTGATTAATCAGTATTTGCTGAATAAATAAAAGAGACTTTCCTCTGAAGGATGCCAAGAAGGAATTATGAAAGAATGTGTTGGCATGTCTTCCAAGGCCAAGTTAAAACTAGGGGACTGGTCAAAGAACCTGGGATTGGAGTGTTTGGAGAGCATGGGTACAACAGATGTGAGAAAAGGCAAGGTGTCATTATAATTATCAGAGTTCCTGGAATTTGACTGAAATATGATTAAAGTCGGGGGAGATGGTAGCTTATGGAACTCAAAAAAAAAGGGGGAAAGGAAAATGTAATGACCCCAGACCCCTGGAAAGGTTGGGATTGTTGAGGAAAACCTATGATGCTGTAGGGATCACCATGGCTCATTGTCAAAGTGACCTTGTTCAGGCAAGGAAGTTTTTACTTGAGGCAGAGAAAGATCTAGCATTTGGTTCAGAATTCCAGTGAGGAAATGTACTAGCCCAGCTAGAGGATTTGGGGCAGTGGCACTTGACCCACAGCTAATACATGGGACCATGGAGATGACTGGAGACGATTCTCATAGCAGCGGCAGCCTATGGCCAACTTGTCGTGGTGTGTTCCTCTGAAATTTCCTTACATTCTCACCAAAATGGTACTCTAGGGAATTATATGAGTTTCTAATATGTTTCTAATAGATCTTCCTCTCCATATTTGGAGTAATACAGCCCAATTTACCTGCAACAAATAACGTTGCCTGTTATAATGGGCCCGAGGGAAATCAAGACTTCCCCTCCTCTATTTTTCTTACTATTCCCTTTCTACTCTCTTATCTTTTTTTTTTTGTCTTCTCTTGCCCTTCTCTCATTTTTTTCTTCCTTCTTTCCCCCCCATTCCATGCCAGGTTCAACAGCAAGGCTGAATCTAGGCTCCCTGCATGGTGGGGCTGCGGCACTGTCTGTTCTCCCTGCATGCAGCAGGTCAGTCTTGCTAAGAGGCTTGTGAGTTCTATGTGCTCGTGTGCCCTCTGAATTGGGCTCTATGGCAGCCCTGGGCTCAGGCCTGGCCAAGGCTGAGGCCGCAGGTGTCCATTGCTGAAAAGGCCCCAAAAAGCTATAGACAGATAAGTCAGATTATTTAGCAATATCCAGGAACACATGGGGGCCACAATGTTTCTCATGATATTCTGATGATGTGATCATACTATAAAACCCTCACTTGGCTGTTCTCAAGCTGATGTGTGAGGGGCACACTCCTACTCATAACAACTCTGGGTAGAGACGAGCAAAGAAAATGTTGACCTGATCTCAGTCTGAAGCATCTACCATTCAACCCTCAAGATAATCAACTTGAGGATAATGAGACATACTACTACTACTACTACTACTACTACTACTACTACTACTACTAAGAATAAGAATAGAAGAAGAGGAAGAAGAAAAAGAAGAAGAAGAAGAAGAAGAAGAAGAAGAAGAAGAAGAAGAAGAAGAAGAAGAGGAAGAGGAAGAGGAAGAGGAAGAGGAAAGAGAAGGAGAAGGAGAAGGAGAAGGAGAATATCTTTTTTGAGCTCATGCTGTGTGTCAGTATCAATGCTAGATGCCTTATTTCTATTAATTTACTTCTACCCATTAAGATTTAGCAACGTAAGCAAAGACTCCAAAGCCTAGAGGCGATTTGGATTGCCTTGTGAACTGATTTGCCCAATGTCATGAGGCTTCCAGTCTTTAAAATAACAGAGGAAGAACACTTACTGAGCACTTATCGAATGACAGGTTCTACTCCAAAGCACTTCACAAGTATTAACTCATTTAGTCCTCACAGTAACCCTATGAGACAGATGCTGTTATTACCCCAGTTTTGTATATAAAGAAAATTAAGCATAGAGAATGGCAAATGCAGGTCTTTCAAGCCAGACTAACTAGATTTACGCCCCATTATTCTTATCCTCTATTCTATACAGGGATAAACGTTTACCATTTAGGCTTTCTTGGTTTTTTAATTTGAGGCTTAAGTAGGAGAACGAATGTATAATTCTTGTCACACAGTCTGTGCTTAATTAAAGTCCATGACACATTCACCATTAATAAATACCCCAACTAGATCAGTTTCCTCTGAGATATGTTCTCGTCGTATGCTGTAGTTCTCCTCCATATACCTTATCCCAAAGTCAATGAAATACTTGTGCCATTATTTGTTAAATGCTTGTCCCCTTCCCAACACTGGAAAGTAAATTCCATGAAGGCAAAGAATATGTTGAAACTTTAGTCCCAAGATCTAGCCAGTGACTTATCAGTTAATTCCTGCTGAATGAATGAATAATGGACGAATATAAATAATAAGGAAGGGAGGGAGGGAGGAAGGAAGGAAGGAAGGAAGGGAAAAAACTTCATAGTGTAGTTGTGAAGATGACATAAGAAAAGATATAGCTAAGCCTAATATGTAGTGTACAGCACAGGGAATATAGTCAATAATATTGTAATAATTTTGCACAGTGACAGATAGTCACTAGACTTAGTGTGGTGATCACATTGAAAGGTATGTTAATATCAAGTCACTATATTGTACACCCCAAACTAATATAATATTGTATGCCCACTATACTTTAATGAAAACTTTTTTAAAAAAAAAGAACTCTTAGTCTGTACATCACATCTGAACAGCAGCTGTGTCTTGCTTCTGCTGCAGGTACTTGTGAAAGGGGAGGGGAGAAAAGAGGTATTTCCCAGAGAAATTCACTTATCTTCCAATTCTTAGCTGGCTGGTTTCACAGCTCAGAGTGCTTTGAGTAATGGCAGATGTTTAGGACCAGAAAGCAGTTCCCCCTCATTGCTTTCTGCTTCCCCATTGAAGCAGAACGAATCAGAAGGCTACTGTTGGATGTGGATAAGAATTTCTCAGCCCACTTATGTTGAGAATTATGCCAGAGGAAAAGAAATCTCTTTCATATTAGAAACCTGCATCAGGCACCTACCATGTATAGGGCAATATCCTAGTTCTGCGAGAAGTTCTCGACTTGCTAAAGTCAGGCTTTTGTTCTGAATTGGCAAATAAATGTGTACAGATTTGGTAGATGGGTAACAGAAAATAAAACAGTCTTTGGGGAGGAATATGCTGGTTGGGTGACACTTATACAGCACATTGTGTAGATATACCATGCAAACTTTATCTTATTTTTATCCTTAGTAACATTCTAAGGTAGTCAGAATTTTTCCTCCCATCAATGATAATGAGGGAACTCAAGTGCTCTCATGTAAATTTCAAAGGGACAAGGTAGAATCTAGCACAAGGACTACAACACAGATGACATTAAGTGTTAATTTAAAACCATAAAAAAGAAATGTGATTTTAAAAATCTCAGCTGGACTGTCATTTTCTACCCCTTTCATTTTAAGGCTCTCCCATATGGTAAAATAATGATAGATAAGTATTTATGTAAATTATCTTTATAGAGAGACACTGAGATTCTGTCCAGTACATTCCCATAAGTTAATCTTGCTTTACAAAAGTTCCTGGACACCAAAAGTCGACCAGGGATGAACTTGAAAACAACAGTCAGGAAAGTAGGTAGCTAAATGGGTTTTGACAACAGTCACTTTCTCCTGATATTTATAGGGGTTTGCAAATCCAAGTTGAACACAATTTGAGTCTAACAAGAAAACTTTTCTCCATATTTCCTAACAGAAAGAGTTAGCCAGTGCTTCCCAGGAGTATGGCAATTGGAATCTAACACCGTCCTCTTTTCTATGGCCAGTTCTAGTGCAACCTCCGTTAAGGACCCGATAACCTTCCACTTGGGAGTAATACCTCCCTCTTGTGAAATCTCATAGGGTTTAGGCAGAATACTTGATATACCACAGCCTTTGTCCACCATTTTTAGTCAGCATCTTATGATCCAATTGTTTTAATAATCCCAATTTGATACAGTGAATCAAAAATATAGAAATATTTTTTACATTCTGTAGTAATATACACTATATACACCAGACCCTTAGGTTTAAGGATGGGATAGGGCTCAAAAAGAGGTGAGGATTGGGACTAGAGTAAAGGGTAATTGAATCAGTTTTAAATATTATGTGGTAATAAAAACGAAAAGAATAACGATCTATGTTTTAGGCCACAGCACAATGGCTGCTTTAAAATGTCATAAAATCTATAGCACTTTAACTGCACACATATGAAGTAATTTAGTTCTTTCTACGTGGCATTTTTAGTTATGTTCATGTTTTATTTCCCTTATTAGATCATGAGTTCTTAGACAATAGAAAATCTATCTATTAATATTCTAATTTATTCTAAGCTCATAGTAGCTCAGATAGTTGCTCAGAGAGCCAGTCAGTGTCCAAACAGAGAAGTCGAACTGGTTAGTTATAGGGATTCAGCCTTCTGTAGGTGTGTGTCCTAGTTAAGCAGCTTCTATAAGACTGTTTCTTCCCATCTGACACTGAAGATTGAAGTACTCAGGGAAGGTAGTTGGGAAAGGAAAATGAATTTAAAGTGGGAGGCATCATAAACAAGCTGAAATCCACAGCACAAGCTGGAGCTCACCGGGACAGATATGTTGCCAGTTCTTGTTGACTTTGACCTTGAGAAAATGGGTGTCCTGCAGAAGCTAGTTCCTTCGTTAGGAAGCTAAACACCCTATCCCAGATGACAGAGAAGCTGAAGGCAAATCCAGGGGACAGTGAAGTACTTGCTAGCCCAGCCACTGCCTCATGTCACAAAGTTAGCTACCAAATGCCTTTTGCTTCCATTTTGCTCTCCCAATCTCCCGTAGGACCACCCTAACTGGAAATGTGCAGGGAAGGGAATTCCAGGAAATCTAGTCCAGCCTAGCCGAGGTGAAACCTTACCAAGACACTACAGCAAGTTCTCAATCAGTATTTATTGAGTGAAGGAATAAATGAGTGAATGAATAGATTGATACTCAGATTTGTAGGCTAGTCACGAAGCCCACTGAACTTATAATGAAGCTGTACCAAAATATTACTAAAGAAACCCCACAAAACCCCAAACAGTAAGGAGAGAATTTATCTGAAAGGATTATTGTAAGAGGAAGGTTCTGCTGTAATAGAAAGAGGGGGACAATGTCAACCCAGAGAACACTCAGACCATAAGATCTACAAATATCTGAAAGGTCAGGCAGAAACAGCTCTCCTTTTACAAAGAGGAGGAAGCAGGGTGCATAGAGTATCATTGTAATAAAGATAGGCTTTCTCTTGCTAATGTTGCCCCAGGCTGGGGGGGTGGGGGTGGGTGGAGTCAAAGTTCAGAGTCCTGTGTAGAGGAGAGAAGCTTAGTTAAAGTTTGGTCAACTCTGTGAACACTGTTGACACATCAGAATTTTGTTCTGGTCCATCAGTGAGGTTAAATCACCAAGCTAACCATTTATGAGGGAAGCATAAACAGGATTAGAGGGAATCTTGTGGGGGAAGTGGGATGAAAGAACTCAGAGTGTTTTACCCAGAGTTCAGCCTCTTCTTGGTAGGGGCTAAGAAGGGAGTTATACGAGGTGTGATCGAAAAATACAGTGAATGTTTAAATAAAAAATGTATTACAGTAAAAGACACACTGTCATTAACCCCCCCTCAAAATACTCCCCCTCACTTCAAACACTTATCCCATCGTTCTTGCCACTTTCTGAAGCAGTTCTGGAAGTCCTCTTTCGTGTCTTTACTTCATCTTCCACTATGACAACACTCTGTCACACATTGCTTCCGATATGGCAATTTCTGTCAAAATGAAAACATTACAGTGTGTCCTCATCCACCTTATTTACCATACCTGGCACTGTGCAACTTCTGGCTCTTTCCCAAAGTCAAAATGACCGTGAAGGATAAGTATTTTCAATCAATTCAGGACATCAAGACAGACACTGCAGTACAACTAAAGACACTCACGAAAGGTGACTTCCAGAGCTGCTTCAGAAAGTGGCCAGAACTATGGAATAAGTGTATTTGAAGCAAGGGGGAGTATTTTGAAGGGGATTAAAGGAAATGTGTCTTTTACTCTAATAAATTTTTTAATTTACACATTTTTTGATCCTGCCTCGTATGCTGACTCAACCCAAGGGAATGAGAGACACTTAACCCACCTTTAGTTAACAAGCATTTGTTCTGAAATGCCGGTGGTGATACACAGTTTAGTTAATCACTTATGAGACAAAGACTAGGAATTTGGAGGGTCAGGGTCTGTTTTTTTCATAGGTAAACAATGGGGACATCTGTGAGTCTTAAGTCACTTCTTTGCAGTGAGCTGTTTCAGCAAAGTCAGCAGAGGAATTTCTTTAACTATTGCTGGTTTCCAGGATGACAGCACTTGGGTAAAAATCAACATTGTCAGATGTCAGAGAATTGCATCTCCTGAAATATACTTTGACCTCAGCCTTTTGGCCTGACTTGAGAACTAGCACCACAAATCCTCTTGCTTTCCTGATTTAAAGTGTATTGTTGAGGATTTTAACTACATCAATGATTCTGAATATGGCTGCACAAGAAAGTCATTTGGAGAAGTGTTGGAGAGGATGTGGATTACATGGAACGCTCCTACACTGCTATGGGAATATAAAACAGTGTAGTCACTTTGGGAAAACAAGTCGGCACTTTCTTATAAAGTTAAATATATGCTTATTATGTGTATATGATCATATAAACGCCCTTGTAAGCATTTACCTAAGAGGAACAGAAGGGTATGTTCAAATATTTGTGCATGAATGTTCACAGTAGCTTTACTCATAATCACTCTAAACTAGAAACAACCCAAATGTATTTCAACAGGTGACAAGATAAACAAACTCGGGTAGATTCTTGCAATGGAACACTGGAAAAAAACCAAACCTTTGATATACGCAACAATTTGAATTAGTCTCAAAAGCATTTTGATAGCAAACTAAGAATAATTTCAGAAAGTTACATACTAAACAGCTCCTCTTATTTGATATTCTGTAATGGAAAAGCCATGGGCCAGAAATCAGATTAATGATTGCTAAGAGCTAGGAGTAAGAGAAGGAGATGGATTGCAAAGGGACTTAAGTAAACTTTTGGGGGTATTCAAATTGTCTATATTATTATTATGGTGCTAGTTATGCAAATTCATGTTTCTAAAAACTATCAAAGTATCTACTTAAAGTTGGTAAATGTTACTGTATGAGAATTATATCTCAATTAAGCTGAACAACAATAATAAAAATAGTCTGGAGAACTTTTTAAAATATATATAATTCCAGATTTCATATTCCCTTAAGACCTTCTAAATAAAAAATAGTGCTACGGGAGAGTTAGTATGTCCCTAGGCAGACAGGGAGGTCCCTGGTGGAATAAACAAAGACAGTCATATCCTAAAACTTCAGGTTTTAAAATCACTCCTTCGCTCCAGGACATAATGTAACAAGGCCTTGAGGTTAATCATAAAATTCATTTTGGCCTGACAAATGGAGCAGATCTGATAGATAAGAGTGGGTTACTCTGCTAATTCCTTTAGGATGGGCAAGCAGAACAAACCTGGTAGACAAATTTCATTAGAAGGCGCCAGTTTCCTTCTTTAAACAAGTCCCCTTCTTCAAACAGCTCCCCTTCCCCAAGCAGGCAAGAGAAGGTATAAAAGTAAGAGCTTTTGCCTCAGTCATGGGCACCCCCCAATTCGGACCCCCCCCCCCCAGAAGCTGTAATCTCTTCTCCTGCCTCTAATAAATTATCCTCTTTTTAAAACTTTTTGCCTCTCCCTGGTCTGTGTTTCCATTCTTTGGCTTTACGAGACACGATCTGGGCCCACACTCAGAAACTGCTGGCAGATCCAACATCACCTACATCAATATAGCAGGGGCAAGTTTAAGTAATTTTTAAATTTTTCAGATGGCTCTAACACGTAGTTCAGTTTGGAAAATGTTTCACTACATCATTTATTTGTCTACTATATAAGGGCTCATAGAAAAAGATTTTTTTCTTTTTCTTTGGCTCCAGAAGCAAGAAATTATATGCTTTATTTAAGTTATAGTGATAGCAATAATTAAAATGGCTGACACACACTGAGGACTACTCTGTGTCAGTCACTCTGCTAAAGATTTAAAATTTATTATCTCACTTACCATATGCCACATTACATGGATTACCCCATTTAATACTCAGTACAAATTCTTGCGCAGAAGAAGGGTTTTTTTTGGATGACAGGGTGGGTTGACTATTGCTTCTGCTAATGATAATAATAAACAGGGCAATAATAATCATAATCATTAATTGAGTGCTTACTATGTCTCAGACACTGTTCTAAGAACCTTACATGTATTGATTTATTTGTCACAACTACTCTATGGGACAGGTCATTGCCATTTATAGATGAGGAAGCCAAGGTACAGAGGAGTTAAGTAAATTGTCCAAGGTCATACAGCTTCTAAGTGGCAACATCAGGCTTGTCATAAATGAAAACTTAATCTATAAGATGTTCATATATGCTTAGAGAATATTCTCGTTTGTTAATCTCAGTGAATCCTTAATTATTGAAATTCTGGGTGATATAAAAATTAAAATTAAAATTTCAAAAATATTTTTAAACGTTTAAAAAATATTGAAAATAATTTCAGAAAGAGGCACCTGTGCTTTCTGCCAATCTTATCCTTCATTGGAATTAATGAGGAGTTTAGTGAATGGGGCACCAATGAAGTGGCTTTGATAAAGGCCAGACCAAAAGCTAGAACTGCTTATCATGTCTTCTCATTCCTGGATGGTTGTCGATCCTCTCTTTAGCCTAAGGTACCTGCCAAGATGTTCTGATTACAAGGCCCACAGTGCTGCAGATTCTAGAGAAATCGTTGAGGAGGAGCTTCCCTGAGTCCTTGAACGTGAGAGTGGAGCATTCTTAGGGAATAAAGGACTAGCAACTGCCTATGAAAGAGGTGAGAAAGAGAATAAGTGTTCACTGAGCACCTGTTCTGTCAGGCATTCACTCACTTTGCAACTCGTTTAGGTCACATCACCTTGCTGCACATCAGGTGTATTATATCCATGTAACCAAAGAAGAAAGGGAGGCTAGTCATATGACTTGACCAAAGTCACACCAGTAGTGAGTGGCAATGCTATGATTTGAACCTACTGTTCAAATGATTTGAACCTATCTTTGCTGTGTGATGACCCAAAACCATCTCCTTGTTCCCTACCAAGAATTATGTTAGATAACACTGGGAGTTATTCCAAGAATTGCAAAGTTGACTGAAACTAACATATTGATGCTTAATTTATTTTTTCTAAACAATCAAGTGACTGATGAAAGGTTAACTATTATGATTCTTCTTTGAAATTAATAACAGGTTGTTGTATATTTTGTCAAACCTGAAAGGATAATGTTTAATTTGTGGTGAGACAGAAATTTAGTTTTAGAAATGGATCAATGATCTTGTACCATAGAGTTTTTTTTTTCTTTAACAATATATGGTGCAAAGGGACTAAAATATTACCAGGGATAAAAAGTGTCATTGCATTATGATTAAGGTATCAGTTCACCAAGAAGACATAAAAAATGCTGAAATGTACCTAACATGCTAAACACCTAAAATGCTGAAATATACCTAACAACAAAGGCTCAAAGTACATGAAGCAAAAATTGATAAAACTGAAAGAAGAAATAGATAAATACACAAGTATAATTAAAGACTTCAACACTTCTTTATCAGTAATTTATAGAATAGACATAAAACCTCTAAGTACATAGAAGAACTGAACAATACTATGAGCCAGTTTGAACTAATTGACATTTATATAATACTTTCCTTAATAACAGCAGATTACATCTTTTTTTCAAATGCACATTAAACATTTACCAAAATAGACCATATTTTAAAGAACTTTAAAGGAATTGAAATCATATCAAATATGTCCTTGAACAATATGAAATTAAACTTAAAATTTTTTAAATCTGAGAAGTGTCTAAAAATATTTAGATAGTTAGAAATTATACAACATACTTCTAAATAAACCATGTTTTAAAATCAGAGGAAAAATTAGAAAATATTTTAAGTGAATGAAAATGGAAGAACAATATATCAAAAGTTTTGGGATATAACTAAAGCAGTGATAAGTGGGAAATACATAGTATTAAATACTTATACTAAAAAGAATAGTGGTCTCAAATCAATGCTTTAAGTTTTCACCTTAAAAACTAGAAGAAAAAAAACCACCAGATTAAGTTAACCCCAAAGCAAACAGAATTAAGGAAAATGTAAGATAAGAGCTAAACCCAATGAATTTGAGAGGAGAAAAACAATTGAGAAAATCAATGAATCCAAAATCTGGTTCTTTGAAAAGATCACTAACCAAACTGATCAAGAAATAAAGAGAGAAGATACAAATTATCAACATCACGAATGAAATAGGGGACATCACTACAAACCCAATAGACATTATAAGGATAATAAGGACATACTATTATCAACACTATGCCCATAATTTTCACAAATTATGGTCTGTGAAAAGCACAAATTACCAAAGGCCACTGAAGAAGAAATATACAACCTAAATTGTTTCATATATATTGGAGAAAGTGATTTCATAATTTAAAACTTTCCAACAAAGAAAACTCCATGCCCAGATGCTTTTAGTGAGAATTTCTACTACACATACAAGTAAGAAATCATACCAATTCTTGCAGAATAGAACAGAGAAGAGAATACTTCCCAACTCATTTTATGAGTACAGAATTACTGATACCAAAACCAGAAATGGATATTATAAGAAAACTATAGAACAATATCCCTTATGAACATAGATGAAAAACTCCTCAACAAAATATCAATTCAACTCCATCAATATATTGCAAGAATAATATGTCATAACCAAGGGGAATTTATCTTGATAATGCAAGGCAGGTTCAATATTCAAAAATCAATCAATGTAATTCATCATATCAGCAGACAGAAAAGCCATATGATCTTCTCTTAATAGATGTAGAAAAAGTATGTGACAACATGCAATATTCCTAATGAAAATAAAACTCTCAGCAAACTAGGAATAGAAAGAAATTTATTCAACCTGATAAGAAGCATACACAAATAACCTGCACCTAACGTAATACTAAATAGTGATAGACTGAAGATTCCCTCTGAGGTCAGTAACAAGGCAAGGATTATTCATCCTTATGATTTCTACTCAACATGATATTGGGTATCCTAGCCAGTGCAATAAGAAAAAAAAAAGGAATATATATTGGAAAGAAAGAAATAAAACAGAGTTCATTCTCTGAGGGCATGATTGTTTGATGTAAAAAATCCTAAGAAATCTACAAAAAACAAAAAGCTGCTAGATATAATACTAAGTTTAGCGAGGTCATAGGATTCAAGGTCAATATACCAAATACAAAAATTGATTGTATTTTTATAAACTAGCAATGAACAATTGGTATTCAAAACTAAAAATCAGTACCATTTATAACAGCACCAAAAACAGAGACAACAAAACCCTTAGGTATAAACCCTGTTAGTTTACAAAGCTTGCCTCTAAAATAAATGCCATTTGCTTTTGCTGATGAATCATGCATCTGGACTCCATAGGGAAGCATGAGCACTCTGTATGATTCAGTATGCTGATGGGAAATCTGGAAGAAATAACATGATATCCTACCTTTTGTGCTCTGACACCTTGTGTAGGGATCTTTTGTAGACTAAGCCACAGGCAGTTAGTATAAACTAATACACCGATCCTTCTAACTATCGTAGGGTAGGATAACTACCCAGGAGGCAGGGTTTGGAGTCAGACTGCTTTGATTCCACAAATTCAGTTTTCTGGGTAACATTGCAAAAGTTAAAACATCTGTGAGTCTCAGTGTTCTTGCTCAAACTTTTACAGGGTTATCATTACTTCACAGAGTTGTTGGGAAGATTAAATAAAACGATATGATAAAATTAACAGCCAACATGTCTTGAACACTTACTAAGTATCAGGAAGTACACCAAGTGCTTTACATGAACTCAAACATCTTACTTGAATCATAAAAACAGAGAATCACTGCCTCTCAGACTTGAATTAATTCTCAGACTTGAGCCAGTTTACAGACCTGGAACCCCTTGAATGAAAGGAAGAATAAGTACCCTTGAGGGAGAATCATGCCACTGTCAAAAATGTATACTGTCCGTCTTCCTCCCCGTCTTCTCCAAAGGGATCTACCACCTTTAATCAGGATGACTGCGCATTTTCAGGAAAGGAATTAATCAGACTTTCCTTTACTAGATATGGATTAAACGCTTGCCTGTTCTACCTTTAATTACTACCAAAAAGAATGACTCCAGATCAACTGTGCTAAAACTAAAGTCATCTGGTTTGGTAGGATCACCTAATATTTGTCTATGCTAATTCTTAATGGCCTTCAACTGGCAATCCTAGTCAATGAATGAATGCATCCTACAGCTAACTACCTTTTATTTTTTTTCGGAGGGGAAGGTAGTAAATCAGTTAGATTCTCTGTGCACTAAGATGGTTTCATCTTGAGAGGCTGCTTTAACGTTTTCTAGGTTAAATTTTTTTTTTCTGCCTCTATAGGGCAGATTGCTGGGATTTGAATTATTCTTTACTCCTTGTGTTAAATTGATCTCAACTTTTGTGAGACAACTCTCGACACTACTCTTAGCCCAACTCTATTGTGAGGCCAAGTAAGCCTCAATATCAGCTCCTCAACTTTAATGAATAATTGGTTTTTCTCTCCACTCAATTGATTCTTTGATGACATAGATTTTCCCATAAATAGAAATCCAGACTATTTCTATGAATGGTTTTTGTTACAAAGATGTAGCTTAAAACCCATCCCATTCAATACTCACTAAAGTCTCATGTGAGAGAAATATTTGTGTCATGACCTGAAAAACTGCCTATCAATTTCTCCAAATAGTGGATACAAAATCGGTTTATGTCAACTCCAATTCATTCCATTTGTAGTGGCTGCCTGGATCACTATGTTCTCACTTAGTGATGCTAGCACATGCATAGAAAAGAGAAGTGATCTCACCTAGTTTTAATCTAGTGCATATGAATGTTACTGGTCCCAAACACCAATGTTCAAAATTTGTAACCTCTTTACTTTTCCTAAAAAAGTTTCTATATTGAACCTTTGCTGATGGCAGAAATTTAATAATTTTATAAAAGCTCAGTAAGTCAAAGTTTGCCTCCTCCTCTTTCTCCTGAGTCTGACATAAACACGTCATGAATAGGGTGTAAAAGCACAGGCTGAGGTGTGGTCCTTGGTCATTGAAATGTTCATCATTCCATTGGCCCTTGGTTTTCGGCATCTTCTGTGCTACCTGCTAAGGCACCATGTTTCTACTGCACTTAGGTCCTGATGTCCTGTCTGGCACGCACGGCTGCTTCCCGTCTCCCCACAACCACAGGGCCCCTTCCATCTGAAGGGTCTCTCTTTCTTTATCTCTTCAGTGAACAAATGTTTGTGGAAAAGGTTAAACAGATTGCCCCGTGTGTGACGCTCTCGGACTTTGTTCACCAAACCCGTGCTCATAACACTATGCAGGCAGAAGCTCATTTAACCTTTCCAGAAAGTCATTTGGATATGTGTAAGGGAAAAAAAAGTCTTTAAACAGCAGTTGACCTTTTGCCCCTTCAAATAGCACCCCTTTAAAATATTCCTTCAAAAATTCATAATAACAGGCATATCTGCACAGATTTATACAAAATAAATGTTCCATGAAGAATAAACTGTTAAAGTAAAAAGTTTAGAAAAAAAGTGACATGTCCAGCAACAGAAGATAGAGAAATTAAATTAGAATTCTTTCATATAATATTATGCAGTCATTAAAAATGATTATGTGGTCAGAAGCATGACGGGATAAGAGATAGCCCTGGTCTCTCCCACTGAAGTTACAAGTTGAATTGTTATAATTCAACAAAGGAGTCCCTGCTCAACACATAGACATGTGTGAGAGATCTGCGCATTGAAACAACTGAAGGTAGGCCACTGGGGTGAGCAGGGGAGGAGGAGAGGGAGAAGAGCAGAGACAGGTGCTCTCACTGCGGGTCATAGGAGAGGGGAGGAATCAGGTTGCAGCATGCACTCTCTGCAGCCCTAAAGATCAGAAAGGTAGAATAAACATCTGGCCTGAGTGGTCATCACACACTGTGGCTTAACCCAGTGACCCAGGCAGAGATGGAACACAGAGGTGTGGCAGCTGTGGCCAGCAGCCACCATTGCCAGGCAGAAAACAAAGCCATGGAATCTGGCTGCATCCCCTTACACTCTGAGAGCTAGCAGGAGACCAGACAGAAGCTGTGGGAGGGAGTGTCAGGTTACAGAGCACACTGTTTGCAGCCCTGAGAGTTAGAGAGGCAGGTTCTAGAACTGGAGAAGTAGAAGTTCCTTCCTGAGCAGCAAACATACGCGGCTGCCAATCCCGCCAGTGATAGGGGTGGAGATACAGAAGTGAGACAGCTAAGGTCTGGCAGTTGCCATTACTGCAGGGGAACAAAGCCACTGTCATGTGGGGTGGCCTGCGGGGTTTCAGCTCCTGCTCTCCACATAAGAACGCAGGACATGGTGAGACCAAAAAGGAACACCCACGGAGCCATAGATAGGGGAGTCACACCACTATATTCTCACTGGCGGCTGGGTTGGAGACACAGGAAACAGGAGCCACACGATCTGCAACCTGCTGTCCACTTCTCTGTCAACCCACCAGCCCCACTTGCTAATTGCAACCCGCCCTGCTAACTGCAATCCATGCTTGCCAGCCACCATCTTCTTACTAGCCCCCATTTGCTGCTAGCGTAGCCACGGCAGTTATATTAATGGCCAATGGCTCACTGGTTACAGCTGATGGCCAACTAGCCACAGTTGATGGCCATCCAATCACAGTTGATCGCCATTTACTACACAAGTGAGCACCTTTTCACGTGAGAGCGAGAGCCTGGAAACTGCACTCCTGGCTCTGTCCCCACAGCCACAAACACACTATAACGTCTCTCCCAACCCACCCCACCCCCCACCCATTGCGGCTGACCCCAATAAGGGCATCTGGGACACCTCTGGCACTGCAGCACTGCCAGTAGCATCTGGTTGCAAGGGGAGGTGCTGAGATTTCACAGGCTCAGAACCACATCACTCATCAAGTTCCCTCACAGGGGTGATGCCCTGAGACCTAGGCGATCTGGTCACAGTGGGGACGCCCACCTACCCAGGAAATACAAGGCATTTCCCTCCACCCCTCAGAGATCTGAGAAGCCAGAGCAGTGCCAGGGAAAATTTAAAAACTTGCATTTCAGGGCCACCTAATGGAAAACAAAAGGAAGATCTCTTCATATCAATCTGCTAAATAGAGAAATGTCACTCTAAAAAAAAAAAAATGCAAGGCACACTTTATTCCCATAAATGCTTAGGCAGAGAAATAATCCATCCAATATAATGAATCACCAAGGTAACAAGGCAGCTCAAAAAGAAAAGGAAAAATCTCCAGAAAATAAACTTAAAGACATGGAAATATGCGCTTTAAATGACAGAGAATTCAAGATTGCAGGTCTGAAAAACTTAGTGAGATACAAACTATGACTCCTTCAACACAAGACACAGAAAGGAAGGCCTGGATTCCATAAGAACTGGCACCAGATTTTCTGCTTCATGTAAGGTCCACCTTACAAGCCTCAATTCAGCAGTTTCTGGAGGAGACTTACCTAAATTCACTCTGTAAGATACTGCTGAACTGATCACATCAGAGGGGAATTTCTTCATTGAGAAATTGTTCCTGGAGACACCTGTGAAGATTGGTGTAGAGGCAGCTCCCCAGGTGAGGAGTCATGCCTTTCTCCCTCCACCTCAAAAGAGATAATCATTGCTTTGTGACAGTCTCTCCACTTTAGTGACACAAAATACTCACATTGTGTTCTGCTCAATATCATACACCCAAGGAAAATTAACAAGTTCAACTTACAAAACATATATCTAGCACCTACTCTGTAAAAGGCAACTTCTTAGGTACTATGAAAAATTTCTTGCAGTTTTCTGATCTGAACTGAGAAATGAATAAGGAGAGATTTGGGCACTTTCTGGAAGCAGGTGGGTGAAAGAAGCATTTAATGTGTAGAGACACTGCAAACGTGACCATACTTAATTTTTCTGGTTATATTATAAGTTTTTCCCCTGCCTGACTGATACGAAGGTTGTTGTACTTAAAGTCAGAGTAAATAAGTAGATAAATAAAAACAACAATACAATCAGATTTCATTTATTTAAATTGTATAAAAAATTATTTTTTATTCAATTTATTGGGGTGACATTGGTTAGTAAAATTATGTAGGATGCAAATGTACAATTCTATAATACATCATCTATAATTGCATTGTGTGCTCACCACCAAAAGTCAGTTTTCCTGATCTCCGTTACCCTCTTCTACCACTCCCCTCCCCCCTTCCCCTCTGGTAACCACTAAACTGTTGTCTGTGTCTATGAGTTTTCGTTCCTTTGTTTGTGTTGTTTCTTTGTTGCCTTCAGTTTTACATCCCACATATGAGTGAAATCATTTGGTCCACAACTCTTTCTGTCTGACTTATTTCACTTAGCATGATAATCTCAGCATCCATCTATGTTGTTGCAAATGATAGTATTTCATCTTTTATGGCTGAGTAATATTCCATTGTATCTACTCATATATACTACATCTTCTTTACCCAAATATCTATTGAAGGACATTTCAGTTGTTTCCATGGCTTGGCTCATGTGAATAATGCTGCGATGAACACATATATCTTTATGAATAAGTGTTTTCAATTTTATTGTACACTTGAAAACCAGAAGAGGGATTACTGGGTCATATGGTAACTCTAAATTTTTTGAGGAACCTCCATACTGTTTTCCATAGTGGCTGTACCAATTTTCATTCCCAACAGCAGTGCATGAAGGTTCTTTTTTCTCCACAGCCCCTTCAAAACCTGTTATTATTAGTTTGGTGCAAAAGTAATTGCGGTTGAAAAGGTTGAAAATAATTGCAAAAACCGCAATTACTTTTGCACCAATCTAACACTTGTCTTATTGAAGATAGCCATTCTAACAGGTGTAAGGTGGTATGGCATTGTGGTTTCAATGTGCATTTCCCTAATAGCTGGTGAAGTTGAGCCTCTTTTCATATATCTGTTGGGTTTTTGTTATGTCTTCTTGGGATAAGTGTCTGTTCAGGTCCTCTGTCCATTTTTTAAAGAATTGTTTGTTTTTCTGTTGTTGTTGAGTTGTATCAGTTCTTTCCATGTTTTGGATATTAGCCCCTTATCATTTGTTGTTTGCAAATATCTTCTATTCAGTTGGTTGCCTCTTTGTTTTGTTGATGGTTTCTTTTGCTGTGGAAAACCTTTTTAGTTTGATATAGTCTCATTCATTTATTTTTACTTTTACTTCCATTGCCTTTGAGGTCAAATTCATAAAATTCTCTCTGAACCCAACTCAATAAGTTTAGTACCTATGCTTTCTTCTATGCAATTTATTGTTTCAGATCTTATGTTCAAGTCTTTGATCCATTTTCTGTTAATTTTGGTATATTGTGACAGATAACAGTCTAGTTTTATTCTCTTGCACATGGCTTTCCAATATTCCTATTGCCATTTATTAAAAGGGCTTTTTCCCTCTACTGTATGTTTTCGGTTCCTTTGTTGAAAACTATCTGCCCATATACATAGGGTGCCAAAATAATGTATACATTTTTAAGAAAGAAAAAAACTATTAAAATTGTGATAATATATACTGATAAAAAAAGATGAATACAAGTCACATTTGACTTCTGCAATTACAAGAGGTGCTCAAAGTGGTTCCCATCAGTGTCCAGACACTTGTGATTATGGCGAACTATTGCTCGAGTAACGCTGACTGTCTCTTAAAATGTGTATACATTTTTTGGCACCCCCAGTGTGTGTGTGTGTGTGTGTGTGTGTGTGTGTGTGTATATAGTTAATTTCTGGGTCTCAATTCTGTTCCACTGGTCTATAACTCTGTTTTCAGCCAACACCATGTTGTTTTGATTATTTTCGTTCTGAAGTATAATTTAAAGTCAGGGAGTGTGATACTTCCAGCCTTGCTCTTTTTTCTCAGGATTGCTTTGGCTATTCAGGGTCTTCTGTGGTTCCATACAAATGTGATGATTTTTAAAATCTATTTCTTCAAAAAAAGTGCATTGGGGTTTTGATGGGGATTACATTAAATCTGTATTGCTTTCGGTTTGACAATTAAGTTTGTGAACTTGTTGCAAGGATGTTGCTAACCTTTTTTGATATCAGAGAGATTATTCATTATGATTTGTACCAACTGGACAAACAGTTAACCAAGTTTACTATTTGGAAGTGCTGAAAAGGCTGCATGAAAAAGTTAGATGACCTGAACTTTTCACCAACAATTCATGGCTCTGGCATCATGATAATGCACCAGCTCACACAGCACTGTGAGCGAGTTTTTAGCCAGTAAACAAATAACTGTATTGGAACACCCTCTGTACTCACCTGATCTGGCCCCCAATATCTTCTTTCTTTACCCAAAGATAAAAGAAATATTGAAAGGAAAACATTTTGATGACATTCAGGACATCAAGTGTAATACAATGACAGCTCTAATGGCCATTTCAGAAAAAGAGTTCCAAAATTGCTTTGAAGGGTGGACTAGGCGCTGGTATTGGTGCATAGCTTCCAGGAGTACTTTGAAGGTGACTGCAGTGATATTCAGCAATGAGGTGTATAGCACTTTTTCTAGGATGAGTTTGGGAACTTAACTGTCAGATCTCATATGTTCACTTTAATTATGTTGATTCTTCCAATCCATGAACATAGAATATCTTTCTATTTCTTTGTGTCTTCTTCAATTTCTTTTATTAAAAGAAATGTATAGGTCCTTCAAATTCTTTGTTAAGTTTATTCCTAGGCTATTTTATATTTTGCAATTGCAAAAGGAATTTTTTTTTTTATTTCTTGTTCTAAAATGTCATTGTTAGTATAAAGGAATGCAATGGAGTTTTCTACATTGATTTTTGTATCCTGCAACCTTACTGTATTTGTTTATTGTATCTAATAGTTTTTTGGTGGAGTCTTTAGGGTTTTGTATATAAAGAATTATGTCTTTATTGGATAAATGTTTTCAGATTTTTTGGGTAGATACCCAGGAAAGGGATTGCTGAGTCATATGGTAATGCTATTCTTAATTTTTTGAGGAACCTCCACACTGCCTTCCATAGTGGCTGCACTGTTCTGCATTCCCATCAACAATGTATGAGGTTCCTTTATCTCCACAGCCTCTCCAACACTTGTTATTTGTCTTGTTGATAACCATTCTAACTGGTGTGAGGTGATATCTCATTGTGGTTTTTATTTGCATTTCTCTGATGATTAGTGATGTTGAGCATTTTTTCATGTCTATTGGCCATTTGTATCTCTTTTTGGAGAAATGTCTATTCAGATCCTCTGTCCATTTTTTAATTGG
>NC_138056.1:10515541-10719380 GCF_964194185.1 Rhinolophus hipposideros
ACATCACTGCAAATCATTTCTATATCTCCTGGGTCTACCACCTTGCTAGGCAATTGGTAGGCACATAGCAAATAAGAAAGCAGAAGTGTATTCATTCCACATCGGACCCCTTACCTGCTCCTGAGGGCGGACGACTACTGTATTACAATCAGGCCACTTGTCCACCAGGACCTTTAGCTTGAATGGGTTTCCTTGGTTCATGTGGAAGACGGTCCCATAAACCTACAGCAACCCAAGAAAGTGGGAGGGTAAGTACATTAGGAAAGGATGAAAAAGTGTCCTGTTTGATCAGGACAATAAATTCTTTCTGTGAGTTCGTGAAATTTAATGCAAAGAACCAAATAGGGCACCTAGGTCAAACAATCTCCTTGTCCTACAGGTCAAATGAGAAGACTTTTTTCTTCCCCTCCAATATGAATCATACATGCATATAGGAAAATATTTGGACAAATAAAATTCATGATTGTAAGAATACCACTATTTTAGCATTTCGTCTTTTCCCACACTTTCTCCTATTCATACACATAGAGATACATAATTGAACAGAAATAAGATGATCTGATACATGTTTTTCCCCACTAAATTTACTGTGGCATATTTTTATGTTCATAAACACATAATTTTCAGTTGTTTTCTAATGGCTGCATTGGATTCCATTACATGAATGTATCACCATTTCATTTATTCATTTGGTTATTGACGGTTATTTCAGCTGTTTCCAACTTTTCACTTTAACAAATAATTCTTTATAGAACATGCTTGCACAGAAATCTCTGCATAGGCATTTGATATTTTTTAGAATATACAGAAAACTAATTGTTGGTTCAAAGATTATGTTTAAAATTATATAACACATATGTCCATATTACCTTCTGGAAAGGTCAAATGAACTCCCACCAGCAAGCTGAGGCTACAGCACAGTGCTCAAGAGAATGGGGTGTGGGGTCCCCTGCCTGGCAGCAACCTTGGATCCCTAACCCCACCACGTTGTACAGGCTATTGAGAGAGAAGGAGAAGTGGGGAAAGAATGAATTATGTCAAGCCTGTGAACATGAAGTGTCCGTGTGGTTTGGTGCTTGGGAATATGGCAGCATGGGCCTTATGACAATTGTGAACACAAATCCACAGATACCAGCAAGGAAACATGCCAGTGACCAAAGGTCCAAAAGATGGTAGACATTTAATGGCTTCCCCAGGGACAGATGAAGTCCAAGGACTATATCAGTATCCTTCCCTCCTGCCACCTTCTACCTCACTAAAGTAGTGACTTTAATTTTAGATTACTTGATTTGGAGCCATTTATTTTTGGTAGTAATTAAAGAACAAACAAGTTATTACATTAGTCTCTTTCCAAAACGTGATATGAAGCCAAAGGATCTATAAATAAAATAATGTAAATAAAATAGTATTTTCTCCTATACTGAAAGAAGTGAATAACGAATCTACTAAGCATTGAGGGAGGTGAATACATTTATCTGATCTAATATGTGTGCATGTTATAAAAGTATCATATAAAACAGGAGAAATCAGGTCTCTATTTCCACAAAAAAGTTTCAGGGACAATGATTGTTACACATACACAAACACACACACACACACACTGGTGCAGACCCTATACCTTTGGTTGTTAAAGAAAAGCACAAGTAAGGACCTGAGCCTATCAGTAGAGTTGCCCTTGCTTGCACACTTCTGGATGTAGGTATTGACGTGTATGTTCTTTTTAACCCTGAGATTTCTGATCAATTTTACTAGGTTAAGGGAGATACTGGGATCCGGCCACAAAATAGCCTGATATGCAGTAGTTCAGAGCAATTGGGAAATTTAAGTCAAACTAGGAATTGACTTATTAATTTCAAAGAAGACTCATGATGGTCAACGTTTCACCTGGCAAAGTAGTCTCTTAGGGGGAACAAATTAAACATTATATGTAGTCTTGCCTTTGGAAAAAAACTCTGGGCAAATTTCCAGGGCTCTTATGGAATGTTCCTTGGAAAGGAGTGAGGAATACTTTTTGAATCACAGAGCACAGGGCAAAAGACTGTGGTAGGTCTCAGATATACCTATGTTCTTACAAAGCATTGCAACTCACGACATCTGTGTAATACAGGGCACATGACTTAACTGAGCCTCCACCTTCTTATTCAGTAACATGGATATCAGAGCAAATATCTTGTAGGATATTAAATGAGAGAAAATATGCAACAGTGCCTACAGAATTGGTACTCAACAAATTTTATTCTATTTTCCTCTTCTTTCACAGGAAGTTTCTATTCCTTCCCTCCCTGAAAATTTTCAACTGTTACCTTTAAGGATTCAGGAAGACTCTTCCTCAAATATGTCTCCAACATCTGAAGCATCTGGGCACCTTGTAATGGGAACATCATGGCAGATATCTTAGCCTAGAGAGATAAACAAGAAACAACCAGGAATGAGAAGAGCTGAAAGAGATTCAGAAACAAAAGGAGCAAGTTCTATACTAATGCACCGGTCCCTCTTAAGGTCTCTTTAGTGGTGTCACCTTCACTAGGTTCTCACCATCTCCAAGGAAGGACAAGAATGGCAGAAAGCACAGGGGGCACCTTTTGGAATTTTGTAGTTCACCTTCTCACACATCGGTGAATTCCAGACATCAGTTTCACGTTATGGTAACAAGCACATTTTAAAAATATAATGTCTTTTGAAATTTAGTTGCTATCGGTGATTTTCCTGACTCTACCAGTATTAAGCTGTGTAACCTTGGGAAAGTTACTTAGTCTCTCTGTGCTTTGGTTTCCTCAGAGTAGATGGATTAACAGCACTAATCAACTTCCAGAATTTGTGTGGATTAAATGAATTAATACATTAAAATGAGTAAGTAGGTGCTTAGAAGAGTAGGTTTCATATGGTAAGCACTGAGCATGTTATTTTATTACTACTACCAGTCTTCCTCCTCTCTCTCTGCTCTTCCTTGTATTTCTTTTTCTTCTCCTCCTCTATACCCCCTCCTCCTTCTCCCCACTTGTGTACAAATGCTGTACATTGTATGATACTTTGATGCAGCCTTTTTAATGGAGGGCATTTTGACATGGTCTAAAATATAAACAACTAACCTTTTCTTCTTTTTTTTAAATTGCCAAGTCATAGTCCCCGCTGGTACCCTCATCCTGTCAGTGAGCCTCACCCTGTTTCTGAGTCTTACTCCATCTCTAAGCCTCCCTCTTGGATCTGTGATACATATTGTACAGAGCACTAGGTAGTATAAAAATAGCATTTTTTTTTACCTATTTGACCCACTGTATCAAATTGAGATTACCAAAACATTCCATAAAACCCCAACAATATGAAAAAAGGGGGAGAAAAGAGGCTGTATCAAGTTTCGATTTTGGAACTGTGATCGTTGGAGGAGTCCGTTACTTGTAAGTGAGAGGATATTGAATTAAAATCCCTGGGGCTGCGATGCAACACTCCAGGCCAGAAGAGTGTAACTTTGTGATTTTAGAAAAGGAGGGAGGAAACCTCCGCTTTTGGCCAAGATTGGATACCAGGATCTCGATTTACCTTTTCTTGGACAGGGGGCAGTGCCAAACAATGATACCCCCCAAAAAAGGAAAGCAGAAAATGTGAGACGTCTGATTGCATCAGCTTATTGTCTGAAGGCTGCAAGGAAATGGAACCTGACCCTAGCACACGGGTCTCACTGATTTGAGCATACAGAGATTGGAGTTTGGGGAAGCCAGGGTAGAGCTTCACACAGAGAGAAAGTAGAAAGAGAGAGAGGTAGAGCTAGAACTAGAGCTAGAGCTAGCTAGCTAGCTAGCTAGATAATAGATAGAGACCTGGAGCTCTTCGGGGAGAGTGATCTCCTAGAATCTTTGGCACATTACTGACCTGTGTAAGGGGAAGCTACCTTAGACTTTGTCTTAGGGGAATAAGCACTGCAAAGGGGCAGGTGGAACACTTCATAGGTCTCACACAAAGCTGTGAATAGTTTGTGTTTCCCACAGCCTGGAGTGGAAAGTTCTCAGAACATAAGTCTATTGAGTAAGATGCTCTGGATTAGCAAGAGGGTTAAATTTGGCCATGTCTGCTGAAGATCCATTCTAACACTAGTTAAAAGAAAACCTTGAAATGATCCATCTGATTGCAATTAGTTAGATGTGCACCAGAACAAAATGCAATGCTCTCAGTAAATAGAGCAACATCTATCAACTAACAGTATATAATTCACATTTTCTAGCATCCAAAAAACAAAACAAAACAAAAACAACAACAAAAATGCTAAGCGTGAAAAGAAATGGGAAAATGTGATTCCCTAACCAGCTGAAAAGCACAGGTCAGTAAGTATTGACTCAGAAGGGACATTTGCAGACTTTATGGTCAAAATGTTTTCCTTATTGTATTGGTGTTTCTCCCCCTATTGGAATAGTCTCTTTCCCCCACTTCCATGCAATAACACTTGCAAATAAGGTTTCTTCTTACCTAAAGAAATTTTAAAAATAGGGAGATGCAGAGATATTGGAATTAGCAAATGTGGATATTAAATAGCTATAATAACATTGCTCCTCATGTTTAACAAGATGGAGGAAAACATGAACAATGAAGAAAAAAATGAAGGATATAAAAGAGACCCTGATGGAGCTTACAGAACTGAAAAAAATACGCCTAAAATGAAATATACATTGGGTGTTATTATAAGTTCATCAGACATTACAGAAAAAAAGGTCGGTGAAACTAAAGATACAGCAATTGAAACTATCTATAATGTTACACAGAGGGAAATAAAAAAGATCATAGGACTGATTATTGCTAATATGTCACCATCTTCTCTAAATTGATGTATACTTTGTAATTAGTTATAAAACA
The DNA here is from genome assembly GCF_964194185.1 of Rhinolophus hipposideros. Lineage (NCBI taxonomy): Eukaryota > Metazoa > Chordata > Mammalia > Chiroptera > Rhinolophidae > Rhinolophus > Rhinolophus hipposideros. The sequence goes on from NC_138056.1 coordinate 10,520,384, forward strand.
CCCAAAAATTAATTGTAAAAAATTGCAAGCTGATTTTAAAATTTATGTGACTTCAAAGCTTACTAGAAAGCTACAGTAATCATGATAGCGAGGTTTTAGTATAAGGATCAACAAATAAATCAATGAAATGACATTGAGGGTCCAGAAATAGACATTTGTGGTCAATTGGATTTCTACAAAGATGTCTAGACAATTAAATAAAGATAGGATAGTCCTAAATAAAGATAAGGATAATCAGCAACAAATGGTGCTGATTTTTAATTTTTAACAATGATTTCTTGATAGACTCAGGTGGTTGTAAATTTCTGAAGGTAGATGTTAGAAGAAAGTCATTGCTGTCTGTACTTATTTACCCCTCTGCTACTTTCTGCCTTCTCACCCGCCCCCGGGTCCTTTATCTAAAATAGCTCCCAAGACAGATCAACTTCTGGTCAAAATGGCAGGCTAAGAAGGTCCTGGGCTCAATTCTTCTCGGACACACCAAAACTACCACTATGTAGAGCAACTATCTCTGCAAACAATCCGAAGACTAGTGGAACAGATGCTCTATAACTGGAGAATATTAAGGAGGATGTGAAGGAAAAGCCACATTAAGACAGATAGGCGGGGCAGAGTCGGGTATGCTCAGGACCCACACCCTGGGTGTGACATGCCATGAGTAGGAAGGATATTACGGCCACAGATTTCCCCCAGTGATCCAAGTGTCTAAGACCCACATCAGGCTTCCCAGCCTGAGGGACCCGGACTGGCACTAGGAAGGGGAGCCCATAAAACACCTAGTTTTAAGGACAAGCCAGGCATCTGAGGGAGCTGAGGAGCTGTGGGAACCTGAGTGTCCACTCTTACAGGGCCCACACACAAATTCAGTCCCAATGAGTTTCAGTGCAGAGACAGCAGTTTGAAAAGCATATGCGAAGCAGATCCAGTGACTGTTTCGGGGGCATGTGCTGAAGGGGCTGGAATCTGTTGGAGCTTTCTCTGGGGACCATGTGGGTGCCACTTATCTTGGTTTGTTTCATTTTGCTCTCCTTCCACCTAGACAGCCCCAGGTTGGTTGGGATCAGATCTGGCACTCTCCATGAAACTGCTACTAACAGTAGCCGTACTTCCCTAGGTGTGAACTCCTCTGGGGAAGAAAGCACATCTTATTCATTATCTTGTCCATTATGCTTATCATTATCCCTGGCTCATAATATGCCTTTAATAAGTGGATGGTGAATCAATGAATGCATGAAATGCTTATATGAACCTTTCTGTCTGGTTGTTCCACTGTCCAAAGCATAGATAGATTGATTAATTAACAATTCAAGCAACATATGTGTATTGACTGCATAATACATGCTGGGCGTGAGAAAGGTTTTCAGCTACTTTATGCTAAGTTATGTCTTGAAGAAAAATCCAGACCAGACCAATGTAGAAATAACTTTGTCAGATATTTGAAGGTCTTAGGACTGTGAAAATAGAAATTTCTGAAAGCTAATCTTATCTTTTATTCAGAGGCAACTCACAAGGAAGATACATGAGTGTAACATGCACGGAGCGTTTGATGTCAAAGCTGTGGGGTGTGATGCTACCATATTTCCTGAAAGTGTAGAATTCATACCACCCTCAAAGGATGTACACACAAACTAACAACCGAGGATGGTGCCGAATGACGAGGGTGGACTGAAAATGACTGAGACTGCGATTCTGACACATTCACTGTGAGATGGCGAATTAAGCCACAGGCAACTTCCTTGTGAGTGAATTTCAGAATATTTAACTCAGTCATTCCAAAAGCAGAAAATTAACAGAAAGAAAACAGTTCAAACGGAAAAAAGCTCTAAACAGAATTAGATAAAGTCACACAAACATAAGCACGCTCTGAGCAAAATCCCAATGTCCAGCGAGAGGGAAAGGTAATATATGATCTATTGGGGTGAAGCAACTCTATGACACTCACATAATACCTATATGTATGGACACATGGGGAAAGTGTTAAAAGAAAATGAGAGAATGTAGGACATAAAACAGTCCATAGAGCGCACAGACGAACATAAATTTAAACAGAACACAAACAAATAAAAAAAAACAGATTGTGGTAGTAGCAGCATAGGAGAACTCTTTAAAGTAAATTTGCTTACTATACGACTTAAAAAAATGATAAATCTGGTTAGAAATCTTGTCTTTATTCATCTACTTATTTCCTCTCTGACTTTAAGTACAACAACCTTCTCATCAGCCAGGCAAAAAAACCTTATAACATAGCCGGAAGGATTAAGTATGGTCACGTTTGCAGTACCTCCACACATTCAGTGTTCCATTCACCCACCCGCTTCCAAAAGTGCCCAAATCTCTCCTCATTCATTTATCAGTTCAGATTAGAAACCTGCAAGAAGTTTTTGTAGCACCTAACTAGTTGCCGTTTACAGAGTAGGTGCTAGATGTATGTTTTTTAAGTTGAACTTACTCATTTTCCTTAGGTATATGATATTGAGCAGAGCACAGTATGAGCATTTTGATTTGTGTCACTTACGTGGAGACGTCGCCACAAAGCAGTGATTATCTCTTTTGAGGTGCGGAGAGAAGTGCATGAGTCGTCACCCAGGGAGCTGCCTCTACACCAATCTTCACAGTTGTCCCCAGGAACAAATGAGAAGAACAGACTTCTAGGTGAAGAAATTTCCCCCTGATGTGGTCAGTTCTGCAGTACCTTACAGAGTGCAATTTGGCGTGCCTCTTTCAGAAACTGCTGAGCTTAGGCTTCTAAGGTGGACCTTACACAAAGTGAAAAATTTCTGGTGTTAGCCCTTACGCAATCCAGCCCTTCCTTTCGGAGCCTCGTGTGGAAGGACCTGCTTCTGCAAGGTTCACAGGTTGACAATGTGCCATCGGAGCTATTTTTTCCCAAAACGCCAGGCTGCTCTTTGCTCCCACAGGCTTTGCCATTACTCTGCAATGTTTGTGAACCAACAAGCCAGATACTGGAAGGGGAGTCAGATTGTGTAGGGAATAGATGCCTTCTTCCTCCCCTTTCCACTCTCAAATATCTGCAAGAAGAGCAAGGTAGTAGGCAAGATACGGATGAGATCTGATTTGCAGAATCTGATCTCTTTCCTTACACGTATGCAGAACAGGAAATCACTTACATGGAGAGACTAAAGCTGTGAGGACTCTCTCTTTGTAGGATAAGCTCTGCCCTCTCATGGCCCATTCTAAGGCTGCAGTGAAACAACTAGAGAACAACCCTGTGAGCACTTCTTAGACTCCCTTTTATAGAGAAGGAAACTGAGGTTCAGTGTGGCTGAATTAGATAGAATGTAAACCCAGAGCCTCTTCACACGAACATGCCCACAACCCCACATTACACTTGCTGTACCATTCACAGAAAAAAGAGAATTGTTCTTAGAAATGATACTTTGAGTCCCAACTCCCATTTGAAACAACTAAGGAGGAAATCTACCACTACTTCTTGTCTTCATCACCCTTACCCTTGTTTACCAGGTAAGTGGGTAGTTTCATTATGGAGGAAAGAAGAATCACTCTAATCAGAGGAGCACAGACAGGGGTGGCTAGTGTCTAGAGAGAAAGTCCGAAAAGCTGGTGTGCCCCCCTTCAGCCCATGGACCAGCACAGCACAAGTTTGCACATATTTTTTTCCCACCCTCTCTAGGAGTCTTGCCCTTCCTGGAGTATTAGTTCTCAGTCTTCTCTCCTGGGGTTGGTGGCATTATAACCATTCATTATTATTTCTGCAAGGCCAAGGCCATTGAAACTATTCTGTCACTATCAGCAGACCGGATACCCTGGCCCCAGCTGGGTCCATATATCACAAAGGTTGACTACAACAAAAGAGTTCTATGCCCCAGTACTAGAAACGAGACCTCTGGTCTTCTGTTTCCTTTAGCCCTCGACCTTAGTCAGATGTAGGGTCTCTGCTGCCCTCCCTTGTAATTTAACCTAGGCTGTTAACCTCTCTGGGTTGCTTCCCCAGCTGTCAAGAGTATTTTCATACCAGGTAACCAAGGATTTTTTCTGCTTTTCCTTGACTCTGGTTATCATTCTTGTTTTTTTTTACGAGACAGTGCATGTAGATTTTTTTATGAACATGAGATCAGATACAAAGGTTCAGGAGCACTGGTGTCAGTCTGCCTAACATAATGGCTCTGACATGGCCAAACTAACAGGGCTGATATCCTGACTGCTCCATTTAGAAGGTGTGATCCAACAATAGGGTGATTGTTTAAATAAAAAAAGAAATTATTACAGTAAAAGACACATTGCCACTAATCCTTCTCAAAATGCTCTCCCTCGCTTTGAACACACTCATCCCATTTTTCTTGCCACTTTCTGAAACAGTTCTGGGAATCCTCTTTTGTGAGTGTCTTCAGTTGCGCTGTCATGGCTGCCTCGATGTCCTGAATCATTCTGACTTTGCGGAATACCCAGAAGTCACACAGTGCCAGATTTGGTGAATAAGGTAATGTTTCTATTTGATAGAAATTGGTGTATACCAGAAATGATTGTGACACAGATCGTTGTCATGATGTAGGATGATTTACTGCACACTTCAAAACACACCTTCTCTCAACCATAGCTCACACCCGACGGACTGCACCAAACAAGTTGGAATTTGTCAGACACTGTTACTAAGGTTCAAGGTACCACTTCCCCGTATTGAAGATCCCTGCCTTTCCATTGGACAGCACTTGGCAGCAGCATTCACTGTATTTTGTGATCTCAACAGAAGAACTCCGCATCACATGGCATCTATGATGGCAATTTCTTTCCAATAAAAACATTATGGTGTGTCCTCATCTTCCTTATTCACCATGCATCGTCTGGCTCTTCCCCAAAGTCAAATTGACCGTGAAAGGTAAAGGTTTTGAATCAATTCAGGACATTGAGGCAGCCACAATAGCACTAAAAGGATTGATATCAGGGTCTTGAATAGCGATCTGCACTCCCTTGTTCATTGCAGCCTTATTCACAATAGTCAAGATGTGGAAGCAACCTAAATGTTTTTCAACAGATGAACAGATAAAGAAAATGTGGTATATACATAGAATGGGACATTATTCATCCTTTAGAAAAAGAAGGAAACTGCAATATGTGAAAACATGGATGAAACTTGAGGACATTATGCTGAATGAAATAAGCTAGTCACAGAAGGACAAACAGTGCATGATTCCACTTTATGAGGTATCTAATGATACTCATAGAAGCTTACCAGGAGCTGGGGAGAGGGAAAGATGATGAGCTGCTATTCAATGGGTAAAATTGTCTGTTATGCAAGATGAAAAATTTCCAGAGATCTATTGTACAACGCAGTGCTTATACATAATACTTCACTTTACACTTAAATATTTGTTAAGATATCATATTATTATTTTTCAACCACAATTACATAAATAAATATTACAAATCAATCAGAGACAAAAAGACACATTTTGTACAGAGAACAATGACAAGAATTGCGGTTGACTTGTCATCACTACAAGTCAGAATGCTTTAGACCAATGTCATAAAAAGTGCGTCAGGGAAAAATATCATGTAATTCCATGTGCGTTGAAAATATCCTTCAAAAGTTTAGGTAAAATAAAGCCATTTTCAGATAAAGATAAACACCTAACATACTTCATCACTACAATCTGTGCTCTTTCATGTTTTTACCACAGTCACTAGCCAGCAGAAACAAAGCTAGCACCAACAGCCAGACTTGCAACTGTGACTAACTGAGTCCTACCAGCTCACAGACAACCCCCAGCTGACGGGAGCCACATGGGTGATTTTGCTGCTAGGAGGGATGAGGTGAAGAATCACCAGCTGAGTCCAGTTCGAATCCCTTACCCACAAAATTGTGAGCTAATACATTTTTGCTATTTTAAGACACTGTTCCGGGATGGTTTGAAAACCTAACGATCAAACCAGACAGAGTGAATGCTAAGCACTTATTCAAGATCTCACTGAATCTTTAAACGGTTTTAGCTCTTGAGTGCCCTTGTAATCCTCATTTTTATCCATAAGAAACTGATTCACAGAGAGGTTGTTAGTTGCCCTAAATCAAACAACTGGTTAGAGGCCCAACCAGGTCACATGTTTAGCTCCAGAGAGATATTCTTAACCACTGAATGCCTCTGTTGTAAATATGACAGAATGATAAAACAGAGATGAGAGAGAGGGAAAGCTGTGCTCCCATACACATGCTTGCTAATAGATCCTGGAGAATAAATCATGAGTCCTTAGCTGTTAAGAAATAACATTACTCCTGCTTTCCTTTATAAATCCCACACATTGCCATTTCCAAGTTCTAATTCACTGTGGAGGTGGTGGCAGCTGAGGGAAAGGATGGACAGCAGGCTGAGTGTCAGGGGCTTGGAGTAAAGATATTATATATGGAACAGACAGCTGTTATTCAACATGAAGAGTGACCCTACAGTATAGACATGGGAGATCTCAGCAGCTGGCACACATCCCAGTGCTCTAACTTTGAATCTGCAAATGTTGTTTCCAGCTGATGACTTCTGGTGAGCCAACGAATTCCTGACAGTTTTTGGGGTCCTTGGAATCGATTTGGTAAGTATTGGAATAGTCATCAAGGTGATCTGTCATCTCTTGTTTGGTTCAACAAAGTAGAATCAACCAAAATATTTGCATTCCATGATTGCCATACTATTTTCCAGTGTTCCATTACACTATGATATTTTAAAATACTAAAACATTATATTTTTTCTGGGTGTTGCCTTTATTTGGAATTATTTATAATATGAGGTCAAGTCAAGGACTTCCTGATTCAATAATAATGAAAACTGTACTGAGCAAAACTATTCTTAACTTAGCTGTTGCTCTAAAACTTTAAACAAAAATGATCCATTTAAAATTACATTTCTATACCTCTATAACACTCAAGTAGAGAAGTAAAATGACCAGCAAAATCTTTGACCAAAAGAATAAATCTTGCTCCAGTGCAGACTTTCAGAACATATGGGCTATGAACATGTCTTTCTTAAAACAGATACAGGTAACAGAATTAGAATATCCATCAATAAAAGATGAAACAGGATCACGTCATAAAAATGGCGGCGTGAGGTGAGCCTCTGGAAATCTCCCCTGGAATTGACCACAAACTGAACAACCATAACTCCACAAAGGACTCCCTGGACAGCAAAAAGGCAAGAGGAAGAGGCCCACTACTGAATTCACCTAAAGATGGGTGATTCGCGCGAGCGGGGGGAGGAGGGAAGGGAGAAGTGAGGAGACAGAGCCCCGCGGGCACAGGACGCAGACCTAGCTCAGTGCTGTGAGCTCGCTGCATCCCGGAACTACCGCAGCTGCGGGAGAGGGAAGGACTCGGACTGTTAGGGCTCCGCTTATGTCCCACAGGGCTGAGGGGGCAGCATATAACACGGCTGAACCCAACGCTCACGGCAGAGACCTCGGAGAAAAGACAGAGGGAAGAAGGCTGAAAACGGTGGTTTAAGCCCTCACTGCCAAGCAGAGAACAGAAGCCTTAGGCACTGAGGCTAGCTGCCCCCTCCCTACCCTCCCAGAGCTCGCCCCACCCCCACCTGCCCGGTGCTAGAAGCGGAACAGTAGCAGTGTCAGATCCAAAGAACAGAATATTTGCATTCTGAGAACTGTGGTCCACAGACACAGACTGTCATGCACGGTCTCTGGTCCCGCTCCCCGCATAAGAACACAGGATATGGTTAAGCTAAAAAGGAACACCAATGGAGCCATAGATAGGGGAGTCATACCACTATATTCTCACTGGCGCTGAGTTGGAGACACAGGGAGCAAACATCCACCAGTACCTCAAAAGGGATTTTCCTGCACCCCAGCTCTCTGGTGGCCTTGCAAGATGCAAGAAACAGGATCCAAACGATCTGCAATCTGCTGTTTGCTTCTCTGCTTGCCAACAACCAACCAACAAACCAGCGCCGCCACAGCAGTTATATCAATGGCTAATTGGCTAACTGGTTACAGCTAATGGCTGACTACCCACAGCTGATGGCTATCTACTAACCAAGCCAGCACCCAAATGATGAGAACTTCCCAAACTTGTGGAAAGAACTAGATCCTCCAATCTAAGAAGCAAATAGAACATGTATTTACCTCAACCCTAACAGGCCTCCTCCAAGGCACATTGTATTGAAGCTGTCAAAATCAACGACAAAGAAAGAATCCTCAAGGCAGCCAGAGAAAAGAAGGTAACCTACAAAGGAAAGCCATTAGATTATCATCAGATTTTTCAGCGGAAACTCTACAAGCCAGGAAGGAGTGGAATCAAATATTCAAACTATTGAAAGAGAGAAATTATGAGCCAAGAATAATATATTCAGCAAAGATATCCTTTAGATATGAAGGAGGAATAAAGACCTTTCCTGACATACAGAAGTTGAGGGAATATACATGACCTACAATACACACGACGTCTAACACACGACAGGCACAAGAAATACTGAAGGGGGCTATTCGACCAGCATAAATAGGGATAATTTGTGACAACCAAAACATAAAAGGGCGGGGGGGAGAGTAAAATCCTGAACAAGAATATTGGAATGGAGAAAGTAAGAATGCTGAAGAAAATGGAGTACTCTAACTAGGAAACTTTCTTTTACATAAACTTAATGGTAACCACTCGTAAAAAATCCAGAACTGAAATACATAATGTAATAAAAGAAGAAACAGAAGGAAAAATCATAGAATACTACCACACAGAAATAATAGACAACAAAAAGGCAAAGAAACAATGGAGACACAGTCTTACCAAAAAACCAGAGATACAATGATAGGAAATCCTCATATATCAATAATCACTCTAAATGTAAATGGACTGAACTCACCAATAAAAAGGCACAGAGTAGCAGATTGGATCGAAAAACTAAACCCAATCATATTCTGCCTCCAAGAGACACATCTCAGCTACAAGGATAAACATAGACTCAAAGTGAAAGGGTGGAAGTTGACACTCCAAGCAAATGGTATCTAGAGAAAATCAAGTGTAGCCATACTGATATCAGATGAAACAGACGTCAGTTTAGATAAAAAAGGTAACAAGAGACGAAGATGGATATTTCATAATAATAAAGGGGACTATACAACAAGAAGATATAACAGTCATCAGTATTTATGGCCCCAATCAGGGAGCACCGAAATATACCAAGCATCTACTAAAAGAACTCAAGGGAGAAATTGACCAAAACACAATTATAGTAGGGGACCTAAATACATCACTGACAGCTATGGATATATCATCCAAACATAACATAAAGAAATAGCAGCCCTAAATGACACATTAGATAAAATGGACATAATAGACATTTATAGAGCACTTCATCCTAGAACATCAGACTATAAGTTTGTCTCTAGTGTAGACAAAGAAGAGGCAATACTCCCTAACTGATCTTATGATGCCAACATTACCCTGATACCACAACCTGGGAAGGATAACACAAAAAAAGAAAACTACAGACCAATATCTCTAATGAATACAGATTCAAAAATCCTAAACAAAATTTTAGCAAATCGAATGCAACAATGCATTAAAAGGATTATTCATCACGACCAAGTGGGGTTCATCCCAGGGCCATAAGGATGGTTCAATGTATGCAAATCCATCAATGTGATACATCACATAAGCGAAATAAAGGACAAAAATCATATGCTTACATCTATAGATGAAGAAAAAGCGTTTGACAAGATACAAATCCATTTATGATTAAAACACTTAATAAATTCGGTATAGAAAAAAAATACCTTAACATAATAAAGGCCATATATGACAAATCCTCAGCTAATCTCATAATTAATGGTGAAAAACTGAAGCCCTTTGCTGTACATTCAGGAACGTGACAGGGCTGTCCCCTATCACCTCTGCTTTTCCATAGTGTTAGAAGTCCTCGCCAGAACAATTAGGCAAGAGAAAGAAATAAAAGTCATCCAAATTGGAATGAAGAAGTTGTCACTCTTTGCAGATGACATGATGCTATATATAGAAAACCTGAAAGACTCCACGAAAATGCTGTTAGAAACAATTAACGAATACAGTAAAGTTGCTGGCTACCAAATCAATGTACAAAATTCAATTGCATTTCTATATGCTAACAATGAAATCTCAGAAAAAGAAATAAAAAAAAAGAATTCCTTTTGCAATTTCAACAAAAAGAATAAAATACCTAGGAATAAACTTAACAAAGGATGTGAAAGACCTATATGTTGAAAACTATAACACATTAAAAAAAAATTTGAGAAGACATAAAGAAAGGGAAAGACATTCTGTGCTCATGGATTAGAAGAATCAACATAGTTAAAATGGCCATATTACCCAAAACAATATACAGATTTAATGCAATCCCCATCAAAATCCCAATGGCATTTTTTAAAGAAATAGAACAAAAGATCATTAGATTTGTATGGAACCACAAAAGACCCCGAATAGCCAAAGTAATCTTAAGAAAACAGAATAATGCTGGAGGTATCATACTCCTGGCTTTAGCTTGTACTATTACGGGGCAAGAATAATCAAAACAGCATGTTATTGACAGAAAAATAGACACACAGGCCAATGGAAGAGAATTGAGAACTCAGAAATAAACCCACATAAATATGGACCAACTGTCACCTTACAAGTGAGTACTGGTGACACCACCCACCTAAAGTCACTTCCGTTTGCCACTCATGACCCAGTTTTATGTTCTTCATAGCACTTGCACTTATTTGAAATTAGCTAACTTAGTTAACTTACATACTTATTTGATGTTTGCTCTCTTCCCAAGAGGATGCAAACCCCCCTGGAGCATCTGAAAGGTCCTCTACAGCTACAACAGTGCCTAGTATATAGTAGGTGCTTAATAAATGTGTTTAGTGAATTCGCAGAACAAAACATTTCCAATAAAGATAATTTCAACAAGTGATATATTTTCTCCCATTGATGTCTAGTCTAACACTGAAGAGAATTAAAAACTGATGGCAGCGATTTGATCTGGAGATGCCCAATCCCACGGCCTTCTGCTAATATGCCTGGAAAATCTTTATTGAATCGCACATTACACCTGAAAAGCACCTCCTCACATATCATCTCATTTGATTCTCTTGTCCAGCCCATGAGATAGATATAAGGTAGGAAATGTTATCCCCCTTTTCCTGACAGAAAACAGGCTCAGATGATGAAATGCTAGGAGCTCATTCAGGTCACGTGGATGGGTAAGGTATAATTGGGGCTTGAGTCTCCATCTTCTGGTACCACATTGTGGGCTCTTTCCAGGACTCCGGTTGAAGACCCTTTAGGCCATGGCAGAAGCTTCCGGCTTCAGTGCTCCACATCACTGGCCCTCTCTGGACTGCAGCTTTCCCACAGTGGCCAAGGGCCCTCTGACTCCAACATTCTAAGCTTCCATGATACTCAGCTCTGTCTTGACATCTTGCTAGCATGTTCTTCGGGACACACATTTATTTTCTCTGAAACTTTTCCTTCTATGTAAAATGAGGATAAGAACACCTGCCATATCTAACTTGGATGATTATGTCCAAGGCCAAATGAAACAATTGCAGCTAATTTCTTTGGGGTGCTTACTATTTGCCAGGTGCTGATTCTACTAAGCACCTACATCCATTGGCTCATTTAAGCCTCACGGTGATTCTATGAGGGAAGTGTAATTATCATCCCTGTGTATTAGATGAGGAAATAAATGGAGAGGAGAAGTAATCAGACCCAAATCCCACAAGTAGTCAGATGATGAACCCAAGCAGCCTGGCTGCAGAGCACATGCCCTTGAATTTGCCCCCTATTTGCCCCTGAAGACAATGTGGAGGGGAAGCAAATATAATGCTTCACAGTGTATGTGATATTGTAGGCTGTTCTTTCCCCTTGTTCCCAATAGCAACAAGGAGATGTTTAAACTCTCACCACTGGATGTCACCCACGCTGCCCTGGTGAACAAATTCTGGCATTTTGGTGGCAATGAGAGGAGCCAGAGATTCATTGAGCATTATATCTGGACCTTCCCCACCTTCTGTCTGCTGGAGCCCGAGGGGACCCCCGTGTCCTGTTGCCTGATGGACCAGACAGGAGAGCTGTGGATGGGAGGCACTGTGCCTGAGTACAGAGGACATGGTCTCACCTATCAGGTCGCCTATGCCCAGACCCAGAATCTGGACAAACTTGGCTTCCCCATGTAGTCCCATGTGGATAAGGCCAACTTATCCAAAGAATGAACTTCGATGTACAGAATGCCCCCATGCCCTGTGACTGGAACCAGTGGAAATGTGTGTTTCGGTGAAGCAGCCCTGAACACAAGACAGTGTTGGGTGAGCTGGGCATGTGGCTGGAGGAGCAGCTGGGTGGATGGAAAGAAAGAATCCATTGTGGTCAGTGGTAATGGACTGGTCTCTGAGCTCTGGGGAAGCGCTGATGGATGATGAACCAGGCAGACTCAGTCTCTGCCGTCACACACCTTACAGACTTCCCTTTGTTTCTTCAGTATGAAGCAAACCCAGCACTGCTGCTGCCCAATCGGTATAGCTCCCACATTTCCAGGATGCTCATCACAATCAGTTGCTTTTCTATATTGTTCTTCGTGGAATTCTTGCTCATTGACCCCTGCCAGTTTGCCAGAAGGTGGTGATATTTTGTGGGTTCTATGATTTTCTCCTCTGGCTTTTGTATGCTATTTTTGCTGGTGTTCATTTGTTTGTTTTTGACAGGAGAGTGGCCTGTCTTCTGACCAGGTCTTTGCAAGATCATCCTTTCCCAAGTCACTTCTTAAGCTTTGTATTCTAATCACGTGAAACCTATTATGCGAGCATGCATACACAGACACACATACTATATAGCTTGAGGGTATGATGCAAATGAGATAAGTCAGACAAAGAAAGACAAATACTATATGATTTTACTCATATGTGGAATATAAAAGAACAAATGAACAAATAAAACAGAACTCATAGATGCGGACAACAGATTGGTGGTTATCAGAAGGGAAAGGGGTGGGAGGGCAAAATGGGTGAATAAACAGCGTCAATTGTATGGTGACAGATAGAAACTAGACCTTTGGTGGTGAACATACTGTAGTGTATACATATGTCAAGTTATAATGTTGTACACCTGAAACTTATACATGAGGTCTGACAAGTTCGCAAACGCACCCTAGAAAAAGTGCTCTGTACCTCATTGCTTAACATCACTACAGTCACTTTCGAAGTACTCCCCTTGGGAAGCTAAGCATCAGAGTTTTCGTCGTATTACCCTTGATGTCATGAATGTCATCAGAATGTCTTCCTTTCAATATTTCCTTTACCTTCAGGTAAAGAAAGAAGTCATTGGGGGCCAGATCAGGTGAGTAAGGAGGGTGTTCCAATACAGTTCTTTGTTTACTGGCTAAAAACTCCCTCACAGACAGTGCCGTGAGAGCTGGTGCATTGTCGTGATGCAAGAGCCGTGAATTGTTGGCTAAAGTTCAGGTCGTTTTCGTCTAACTTTTTCATGCAGCCTTTTCAGCACTTCCAAATAGTGAACTTGGTTACGTGTTTGTCCAGTTGGTACAAATTCATAATTAATAATCCCTCTAATGTCAAAAAAGGTTGGCAACAATCATTGCAACAATTTCGCGAACTTAATTGTCAGACTTCGTGATGTTATAAACCAATGTGACCTCAATGAAAAAAGGGGGAGAGAGAGAGAGAGAGAGAGAGAGAATATGAGTGTCCAGGGAGAGCGCTGTATGGCAGAATTCACACATACTGTAAATATTTGCTGAGCGCAATGTTGGGCACTGTGCTAGTTAACATACAACTGTGAACAATACAGACAATTCCTAACTGTACAGATCTGGTAAATAAATTACCTGAGGAACGGGATGGAGATCACAAGTGCAACCACATAAGTAAAAGTATTTGCCACTGATGTGACAAATACAGGACATGCCAGAAGGTATGTCAAGAACGAGGAGACTTGTGCCAAGTGTATACAGTGCAAAAGGCAACACAGTCATTCAGAAAAAGAAGGCAGTTATGACACGTGCTCCAGCATGGGTGAACCTTGAAAACAATACGCTAAGTGAAATAAGCCAAACACAAAAAGACAAACACTGTATGATTCTGCTTACCTGAGGTACCTAGAGTCATCACATTCATAAAGACAGAAAGTAGAATGGGGGTTGCCAACAGCTGGGGTGGTGGTGGGAGAAATGGAGAATTGTTGTTTAATGGGTATAGAGTTTCAGTGTTGCAAGATGAAAAAGGTTCTGGAGATTGAACAATGATGTAAATATACTTAATACCTCTGAACTAAACAGCTAGAAACGGTTAAGATGGTAAATTTTATGTTTTAGGTTACGTGTGTTGTTTTTAACCACAATTGGAATAAAAACAACAACAACAACGTCCTTCTGTCTCATAAAATGACCTGCAAGGTGATCACATCTCTGTGCCACTTAAAATTGCTTGAAGGGAGATTCTCAGGCAGGCATCACCTGCGGTCTGCACTGCCCTCTGCTGGTAGGTGATGCCAACGCAGTGAGGGGTACTGGCTTCCAGAATAAAATCAACTGCTCACCACCAGAGGAGCCTTTTACTTTATCAACACTCTTGGCTTTGAAAACAGGCAGAAAGTATGCCCCTGTGGTAAAATCTTAGTCAAAAGCCCACACCATAAGCCAAGAAGGTTGAAAGCCACCCTCCTTTCTTCACTTTTCCCCTTACACTGGTCCCTGTATTTAGACCTCCATATCCCCTCAACCATATCCCAGCCTCTACCAGATAAACTATAACCTGGGTGACTTTAAAGATTAAAGGCTATGATTTCCTCCCAGGATAGTGGCTTTATCTCTATTCGCAATGCATTTTGATCTACTGGAGAGGGTGTATATCACAAATTGTTCTGACCCTTGATGGAAAGTATTTTTTCCTAAATTGCTGGTCTCACCTAAAAAGGGCTGCTGTCCCTAGAACAGGTTGAATTCCTAGAATACTCTTCAGGAAGCCAGAACAAAATGGAACGTTCCATTCAAGAAGTTGAACATTTTCAGCCAGGAACTAGGTGATTTCTACTTCCAGCTGTGGAAACGGGAAGGAAGTTGAGTGGGATAATGCAAAAAGCTTCATAAAGCAGTAGCTTTTGAGGTGAGCCTTGAAGGTGAATATTTGGTGTTCTATGGTGATATAACAAACCACCACAAAATTGAGTGGCTTAAAACAACAATTCTTTATCCCTCACTATGCTGTGGTTTGCTGGGCTCAATCGGACCCCTCCGGTCCATGGGATGTTGGCTGGCAGGGAGCTCAGTTGGGCAGATTGTCCATGAGGCTCACTTACATATGTAACATAAAGATGGCAGAAAGGCTGGGCTAAGCCAGGACGCTGGCAGAGCAGGGCCCTCTATCTATAAATAGTCTCATGGTCTCTCCTTTTCCATGTGCTCTCTCCAGCAGACTATCTGATCAGCTCAGGATTCTCAGAAATGCAAGACTTAGGCTCCAAACTGACACGGCTTCATGGAATTGGTTAAAGCGAGTCACAGTGCCAGGCCAGATTCACTGTGGAAGAACTCACAGGGGGACGAGTCCTTGCAGGGATGGTTAATTGGGGACCATCCCTGGAGACCAGTTACAGCAATGGATAGACAAAGATGCTGAGATGGAGCAGGATGAGCCAAGAGAAAAGCCTGAATAAAAGCACAAAGTTGGTAAAAACACAGAACGGGCTAGTTTAAAGTGCACGTTTGTGAAGAAGAGCAAATGAACAACTGCTTTGAAAGTGAGGCAACAGTCAGACTGCTGGGATATTGAACGTTAAGCTTAGCAATTTGAACTTAATTCTGTTTAGTAGCTCTCAAATCTGTGTCACAGAATCTCCTGGGGACTGTGGAATGCCAGCTCCCTCCAAAACCATCAGTATAACCTGTTGATGAGACAGAGAGAATACCATCTCAGCAGAGATTTGGCAGTGTGTGTGTGTGTGTGGGGGGGGGTGGCGCAGGGAGGGTAAAGCAAGGTCAGAATTGATAGAGAATTGGAAGTTTGGTTTAAGGCAGTTCCCTCACTGGAGGCGGGGGAAGTCTTGACTAGGATTGGGTAAAAAATCACAACACAACAGCCTAAGTTTGGCAGTAAAAGCATCATAAGGCAAGGGAGTCACATAATCTGATGGTACAAACTGTCGATGCTTTCACTGAAGAGTTGATAAATATTTTAGACAATTTCTATGATGAATAATCAAGGCATTTGCCTAGGCAAGAAGCTGCTGGAATAGTAAAGTCATGCTAATGAAGATAAGTGAATAATAGCGCTGTGTTAAGGAGACGGAAGCTCTGTGGAGTATAGGTATTTTGGTTCTCAGAACTTTGTCCAAATAACAGATTCTCAGAACTCATCCTCAAAAGTTCTTATTCGATGAAACTCAAGAACCCCTATTTTTAACAGGCTTCACTGGGTGTCAATGCTAGAAGCTGAAGGGTAGTGGGGTACACATACCACCCAAAATATGCTGTTTGGTTATATTGCTTATTTTGAGGTGCATTTGAAAAATAGCAAATACAGGGAGATGTTTTCTCTGAACTTCCCTTATCTGCCTAGAGACAGATCCTGCAAAAGGAACTCGATTGTCATGAGTCCCCTCCGAGGGAGTTTCATCTGCCAGGGAAGGTGGACTCTTAACACAGAAGAAGATTCTAGAACTAGACACCACAACCACAAAAACTTTGTCACAATCATACCTCCCATCTCTTCTTCTAAGGGCCATTCATGTTTCCTAAAAATCATTCACTCTTCCTTATGAGATCTACATGTTCCCCTCTCCGTTATTAAGATGGTATGTAAGATAGCATTGAGGACAAAATTCTAAAGCCACCTCTTGACTTACTCATTTTTCTTCTGTTTCTCTCTTGTTAATCTCTTTTATTACAGGAGGTCTCAGTTAAGAACTCAGAAGGATAAAGGAAAATTATTTTTCATCCCCTACAAAGTAATTCAGGTTTTTTTGTTTGTTTGGTTTTTGCGTGTCTGCCTGGATCCCAGCTGTGCTTCAGGAGATGGAGACACTTGTGCGGGGACTCCAGAAATCATCTAAGTGACATACAATGATAGTATCAACTGTGAGTTTTGAGGACACAGGTTAATTCAGTGAATCTAATTCAGACAGATTCTTCAGTCTCTCTCCCCCAGCCCATTTCCCTCGTCTTTTTGGTGATGCTGGGTCTTCTCCAAGCTAACTTGGAGAGAATGTATGTATCCATTGCCAGGTAACGCAGACCCAGGAGAAATCCTTGAGGAAATGTATCAGGAAAGGCAGGGAGAGAGCAGGACATGGGGATTCCCAGGTGCCTTTGGAGGGAGGGGAGTGGGAACTGGAAGTTTCCTTGAGCCTACTGTTCTTTAGTCAGTACCTCTTGGGTGTGCATGGCAGGGTGGGGGCGGGAATGCACCTGGAGGGAGGAAGAGCGATTTAGAAGTTTAATCCAGAATCCCCATCAGCTTGCGTTCAGGATGTGAAAGGCCTTAAGAACATCATCTGGGATTTAGGATCCCTGGGCCTCCTCTGACTTGAACTATCAGCACCCTAGCATAAAAGTCCCCTAGACCTCTCAGCCTATCTGACCCTGAATCGGTGTAATCTTGGTTAAATTACTCTGTCCCTCTCCTTCCCCTCACATTCACAGATATTCATAGAAAAAATGTTCACAGAGATTAAGTCTCTCGTCCAAGGTCACAGAAGTGCAAAGCTACCTCCCAAATCTAGTTCTGCCAAACTCCAACTAACTCTGCCTCTCTGCTTCTTTCCTGTTTCATTATTGCCTCTTCCCCTTTCACATGCAGCATAATTTTTTGAAGCAGCATGATTACTTTTCCCTATTTTAAAAGTACGTAGACAGATAATGCTGCAGCTAATAACGTTGTAATTCTATTGAAAGAAGTTTCTTCTTTTGCAGTATTATTTAAGACCACTTTACATTCTCATTCATTCATCCATTCGTTCATTTATGGATGCAGGGTGTGAAATGAGACCCCTTCATGCAGGAGCAATATGTAGCCAGTAATCTCAGGGAGGCCATTTGTAGCCAGTGTGTGTTCTGATTAGCTGGGCTCGCAACTTGCAGGGTATTAAATATTTGGACTATTTCCTCTGCCTATCTGCCAGGGAACCGTGTGTGTGTCCCTTAGGGCTCTCAGCTGGAATGTGCACAGCCCAAGGCTGTGCAGTAGGGTAGGGTGTGGACTGATTCCTGGAAGTGGAGTCGAGAGGCAGGGACCCCGATCGGGTTCCTCTACAGTCTATCGGGTATTTTTTTGTTTTTTGTTTTTGTTTTTAAATTAAAGTTTATTGGGGTGACAATTGTTAGTAAAGTTACACAGATTTCAGGTGTACAATTCTGTAATACATTATCTATAAATCCCATTGTGTGTTCACCACCCAGAGTCAGTTCTCCTTCCATCACCATATATTTGATCTCTTTTACCCTCATCTCCCACCCCCCACCCCCCTTACCCTCTGGTAACCACTAAACTATTGTCTGTGTCTATGAGTTTTGTTTCTTCATTTGTTTGTCTTGTTCTTTTGTTGTTTTCAGTTTTATATCCCACATATCAGTGAAATCATATGGTTCCACTACAGTCTATTTTTGTACGGCCCTTGAGCGCTTTCTCTGGAAATCAGTTCCTCTGTGGATAAAAGTGTATTGTACTTTCTTTTTATAAAAGAAAGCAGAATGTGTCTCTGTGCCTGGGTGCACACATGGAAACGTGGAAAGGATATGCACCTACCTGTTCACAGTGGCTGTCTCTGGGGAGTAGACCTGGGGGAAGGAGGTCTTTTCCACTTTATCTAATCTCTTTACTCTTTTAATTTTCTATAACAAGCATTTGTTGTAGTTTCTTTTAGTTAACAGCTAAAACAGTCCCATTTGTTCCTGTTGTGCAGGAACTCACACTTCTTATCCGAGGTCACACGGGGCCTTGGCATCTCACTCAAAGCTGTCCTGCCTGTGTGTTCTTTACGCTGCCTCTGAACAATAGGGGGATGTGAGGCTGGGTACAATTTGACCCTCCTAATCCCCGGGCCTCAGCAAATGCTGCCTAGAACTGGTGACCAAACATCCTCACAGTTTTCCTTGCCCTCCTCCTGCTGGCCTCGGAGCCGTGTCAGCAAATGCTCAGCCACCTGGTTCAGTCAAAGCATGTTTTATCTTCTCCTGTATCCACTGCTATAAAATGCCCACAAACCTGCCTCCGGTCCTGGGGATGACCTATCACCAAACATGATGGATTTCCAGACTCCTTTGGATTTATAATGACATGAGGTATTTGTACCTAAGTCACAAGCCTTAGCAGGATGCGGGAAAGCAGGATGATTACTTGTTCCTGTCCTAGGAATATACACCAACGGAGGGAACAAAATCTTTTTCCCAGAGAACAGTTTTTTCTCTACCAAATAATCCATCCCAAATTACCTGATGATAAATCAGTCACACTTTATAACAAAAGAATGTAAAACTAGAGATTGGAAGGAACCACACGGTGATAGAAAGACCACTAGACTTTGGATTCAGACAAATCTGGGTGCAAATCCAGACGTAAAACAAGTCACTTTACCCACTTTACTGAATGAACAACACTGGCTCGAGGCCCAGTGTTGGGGCCATTGCTGGCCCTGTGTGGGCACCATACACAGGGGTAAGCTATGGCTTCAGGTACTACAAGAAAAGAGGCTGCAGGAGACTCCAAGGGGCATCCTAGAGAGGAACAGAGCACCTGTGGGGCCACTGAAATCACGGCAGAGCCCAGACAAGATAAGAGCCTCATTACTAATGAAAGCTTTAGCCCGTTCTGCTCCTTCTACCACCTAGATAAAAAGTAAGATACCCAACCATAGAACTGGCTCCACTTTCTGAAGGTGCCAATGTAGAACTAAACTATGCTTCCACAAACCCTTCACCAATTCGCCTAACATAAGCTCAAGCCCTGTGACAATCCCTCTCCCTAAAACCCTCTGCAGAGAAGCCCCACCATTCTCCATGGTGAGTTCTCATGGTGGGTCACCTCCCTTGTTGCCAAGAGCCAATAAAACCAGCTTTGTTGGAATACAGGTGTATTCCAGGTGGTCTTTGGCAGTGGGGAATCAACAGGGAAGATAGAAAATATAGGACCTATAATATAGCTTTGAAGTTCTAATTCTTTTTGTAATTGTTATAAAATTTATTTTGTCAATCTATTTTCCCAGAATCATTGTCTTGGACCATTAAAGTTATCTCTTGGTCTTGATCCTAAGTCAGAGACTTTTTTCAAATAGGGCCTGACTTACTTGTGGCTCAGGAAATGAATTGGATGGTCATCAGCATTTTTTTTAAAGTTTATTGGGGTGACAATTGTTAGAAAGTTACATAGGTTTCAGGTGTACAATTCTGTATTACATCATCTACATATCACATTGTGTGTTCACCACCCAGAGTCAGTTCTCTTTCCATCACCATATATTTGATCCTCTTTACTCTGATTTACCACCTATTACCCCCATACCCTCTGGTAACCACTAAACTGTTGTCTGTGTCTATGAGTTTTTATTTCTTCATTTGTTTGTCTTGTTCCTTTATGGTTTTCAGTTTTATATACCACATATCAATGAAATCATATGGTTCTCTACTTCTTTTGTCTGGCTTATTTCTCTTAGCATAATAATCTCAAGATCCATCCATATTGCAACAAATGGCATTATTTAATCTTTTCTTATGGCAAAATAAAATTCCATTGTGTATATATACCATATCTTCTTTATCCAATCATAGGTACTAAACTTATGGACCTTGGGTTCAAAGAGGATTTTATGAATTTGACTTCAAAGGCAAGGGAAGTAAAAGCTAAAACAAAAGAATGGGACTATATCAAATATCAAACTAAAGCTTCTGCACAGCAGAAGAAACCATTGACAAAATAAAGAAGCAACCAACCGAATGGGAGAAGATTTTTGCAAACAACACCTCTGATAAGGGGCTAATCTCCAAAATATATAAGGAACTTACATGATTCAACAACAACAAAAAACAAACAGTCCAATTAAAAAATGGGCAGAGGACTTGAATAGACATTTCTCCAAAGAGGACATACAGATGACCAACAGACATATGAAAAAATACTCAACATCACTAATCATCAGAGAAATGCAAATAAAAACCACAATGATATATCACCTCACCCCAGTCAGAATGGCTATCTTCAATAAGACAAATAATAACAAGTGTTGCAGAGGCTGTGGAGAAAAAGGAACCCTCATACACTGTTGGTGGGAATGCAGACTGGTGCAGCCGCTATGGAAGGCAGTGTGGAGGTTCCTCAAGAAATTACGAATAGAATTACCATATGACCCAGCAATCCCTCTCCTGGGTATATACCCATAAAAATCTGAAAACATTTATCCATAAAGATATATGTGTTCCTATGTTTATTGCAGCCTTATTTACAGTGGCCAAGACATGGAAACGGAAACAATCAGCATTCTTTTTTAATGACATAGAAAATATAGTGCATTCCATAAAACAAATACAGAATTATTTTCTGAAATTTTATTTCAGTAATATATTTGAGTTGATCATATAAAATCGCCCATATCTAATCATTTTGACTCACAAAAAATGGCAGTTTTCTATGGTATAAACTAATATATATGTATTACTGGGTCACAAGGTAAAACATATTTTAAATTGTTATCAGTCAAAACATTTAAAAGCCACTGTTTTCTTTTTTTTTTTTTAATTTAAAACTTTTGTGCTTCAAAGGACAACACCAAGATAGTGAAAAGACAACCCACAGAATGGGAGAAAACACCTGCAAATCATATATCCGATAAGGGATCTTAATAATCCAGAACACGTAAAGAACTCTTACAACTCAACAGTAAAAAAACATATAAATTGAAAAATGGGCAAAAGATCTGAACAGGCGCTTCTCCAAAGAAGACACACAAATGGTCAATAGCACATTAAAAGAATCTCAACATCATTAATCATCGGGGAAGTGCAAATCAAAACCAAAATCAGATACCATCCCACCCCACCAGAACAGACAAAATAAAGACTGACAAAAAAGCCACTGTTTTCAATGGATGTTCCAGGAAGCTTAGTTTTGGAAAACTTGTATGAGCCCCCACCCCTCTATTTCACCCCTACTAGGAATTCTATGGAAGGAAAAGACTTCCTTTTGGATGACCTGTTTTAGCTCAAGTTCAACAGAGTAAATTACCATTCTCTAACCAAAGACAGCAATTTCTTGGGGACAGTTTTGTAATGTTCATGGAACATAACTTAACCCCAGAGTGTGGGTCTCTGGTTGTCACAGGAACCAACTGAGGGTGTCCCTTTAAACCCTAACCTCAGAACCACAGGGCATGCAGGACCTAGTCTAAATGGGCCCCTTGCGGTGTGAATTTTTTGAGCCAGTTCTGAAGGCACATGGAGACCCTAGGTGGTGGCAGTCAAAATGTACGGCCTCACTTGGTGGACAAAACCCCATCTCCCTGACCTGGGGGACCTAAGTGAGTCATTTAACTTCTTAGGGTTTCAATTACTCTAGCTACAAATTGGAAGTTATCAGAACACTGATGCGAGTATTGGTGCAAACTCTGAGTTCTGACCAGAGGAGGCAACTGAAATCCAAATATGCTGGGACGTTGGAGATCACTGCTCCCACCAGTCTGACGTGGGTACAGTACAGCCAATTGTCAGCTAAGGACTGGCTGACTGGTGGTGTTCCTCTCCCTTCTCTGGACGTGTGGTCACTACCATTTCTAGAGACTTTATGTGAAAATACCTTCACCATAGCATCTCACTCCATCTTCACAAACCCTAAGGCAGGTAAGTAGTTCTCGTGCTGTGGATTAGGCTCAGAGAGGTTAAGTGATTTGCCCAAAGTCACATGACTCAAATACTAAGAATAATAATGGATAATACCTACCGAGTGTTTAGAATTTGGCCTTCGCAAAGATTATTTTACTTAAATCTTTGAAAAACCATTTTAGTTAGGAACTGGGAATACCCCTGTTTTACCAGAGAGGAAACTGATGCTGAGAGAACGTAAGTAGCTTTTACAGGAAACTACAACTGAGCATAGCAGTAAAGCTATGGGCTTGACTTGGGTCAAATACTGGCCTCTGTTAATTCCTTGTGCTTCAGTTTGGTCCTCTATAAAATAGAGTTAACATGTTACATTCTCAGGTTCTCTGAGAAGATAAAATGATTTAATGGATACAAAGCACTTTGGAGCAGCCTGGGCTTTCTAAATTTGAAATCTATCACGCTGACACTAGGGGTTTGATTTGCAGCTGCTTTAAGAGTAGGACTCCAGAATTAAATCAGACAGACCTGGGCTCAAGTCCCAGCACAGCTGCTTACTAGCTCTGCAACTATAGGAAAATTGTCTCACGTCTCTGAGAACTAATCCCATCTATGAAATGACGGTTATCACATGACTAATGTCATAAATTATTACAAGGATCAAACGAGATAGACACATTGCCACTAATCCTCCTCACAACACTCCCCCTCACTTTGAACATACTTATCCCATCGTTCTTGCCACTTTCTGAAGCAATTCTGGAAGTCCTCTTTCGTGAGTGTCTTTAGTTGTACTGCCATGGCTGCCTCGATGTCCTGAATCAATTCAATATATTTACTTTTCATGGTCATTTTGACTTTGAGGAAGAGCCAGAAGTCACATGGTGCCAGATCCAGTGAATAAGGTAGATGAGGACACACCGTAATGTTTTTATTTGACAGAAATTGCCATATACCAGAAGTGACGTGTGACACGGAACCTTTCTGTTGTGATCACAAAATACAGTGAATGGTGCTGCTGAGTGTCATCCAATGGAAAAGCAGGGATCTTCAATACGGGAAACTGCATGTTGAATCTTAGTAACAGTGTGTGACAAGTTTCAATTTGTTCCATGAAGTCAGTCGGGTGTGACGTAAGGATCGAGAGAAGGCATGTTTTAAAGTGTGCTGTAAATCATCCTCCATCATAACATTGCTCCATGTCACACATCGCTTCTGGTATATGACAATTTCTGTCAAATAAAAACATTATAGTGTATCCTCCTTATTCACTGGATCTGGCACCACGCGACTTCTGGCTCTTCCCCAAAGTCAAAATAATTCAGGACATCAATGCAACCTCAACAATGCAACTAAAAATACTCATGGAAGAGGACTTCTAGAACTGCTTCAGAAAGTGGCAAGAATGATGGGATGAGTATGTTTGAAGTGAGGGGGTGTATTTTGAGAGGGATTAATGGCAATATGTTTTTTACTGTAATAAATTATTTTTTATTTAAACATTCACCATATTGTTTAATCACACCTCATGTGTGATCAAATATGTACCAGGGATGCCAAAAAAATATATACCAGTGGACACTTGGGTCAGCGTTGCTCAAGTAGTAGTCTAATCAGAAGTGTCTGGACGCTGATGGGAACCACTTTGAGCACCTCTTGTAATTGCAGAAGTCAAACGTGACTTATATTCATCTTTTGTGATTGGTACATATTGAGTATTACAATTTTAATACAGTTTTCCTTTCTTAAAATGTGCATACATTTTTTGGCACTCTCTGTGTGTATATATATACATACATGTTTTTTTTTTTTGAAATAAAGAGAAATAGATACACAGCTTAGCAATTGTGGCAGGAAACTTACAAGGAAGGGCCTGGTAAACGCTGAGCCCCATCTCCCAAGTCCACTTATCTCAGTCATAATCTCATACTTCTAGGCTTAGGCTTGGTCCAAACCCATCGTGTCTAATGATTGTTCTCTGTAATTCATAGAGAGGAACTGTTGTAACCTAGATAGTCTCTGCTTATCCTGAGAATCTGACAATGAAAACTGATTTTAAATTTAATTGTTGGCTTATAAAAAACAGGTTGGGGTGTAAATGAAAGTGGGATGTGTATATGTTATACAAAGAATGTGTTACAGGGCTCGGCACTGAGCCGCTGAAATGCAAGTGCTACCCTAGAGTGGCAGTGGTTGGTTATGATGTGGGGAGACCAGCGATGAAGCCACCTAGTTCATTGCAAACAAGTGAGTTTGACTCCTCAGATGACGAGCCCGTTAAAGATGAACAGACTCCAATTCAGACGTCATGGCTGTGATGAGTGAATTGTTCTCAGTTTCTTGGTTTAAGTGCTCTTCCCGGTTGTAAATTTCAAGATATTAGAAGAAATATTGAAAAAGATACAGAAAAACTAAGCAGCTGTGATATATAAGACATATTTGTTTTCTGCACCAGAAGGGAACTGTCAAAATACAGAGTCCCAAAGCTTTTGAACCTCTATCAGCAGTACAGAATTATTACTCACCATCATCCAATCCCAGGCGGAGGGACTCCTGCCATAGCCAGCTGCTCTGAAATGATAGAGGAGCTTGCAATCTGCCTTGAAAACAATTGAAAAATCTTAACACACTGTTATGGAGGAGATGGGAGATCTTGCCTTGCAGCCATTCGTCTCCTCCAATATCTATCTGACATAGTGTTACCACAGCGAGCCCCAGACAGCCTAAGAGGCCTAAGAGAGTTTGGAGAAATACACCATAAAGTTCAGGACAAACTAGCTGCCCATGTGTCATCAAGAGACTCACTCTTGATCTGTATCTAGATAAAAAAAAAAAAAGGAATCTCAAACAGGATATATATGTAGCAGAAATTTGAGAGGTCTCTGACATGATTTGTATTGAAATGAAACTACTAGTGTTATCAACTTGAAGTAAATGTATATGTGCAGATAATCCTAAAGCTTTTATTGACCAAAAGAAATGTGTTGCTGCATCAAAACGCTAGGAATCACTAAATTACAGGCAAACAAATCTGCAAAGTTCAGACTGGGGTTCAAGGACTGTCTGTTGAGCTTTATGGTTTAGGGAGTCTGAGGTGGGGAGAGTTGGAGGTAAGAAAGTGAAGGCATTTAAATCATTCATTCATTCATTTGCAAGGGGCTTCTAAGAAGGATGACCCTTTATGAAGTTTTGAAGATAAAAAACACTGAAGGACAAAATAGAGGAAAAAGTCTTTTTGACCTTGAGTTAGGCAAAGATTTTTAGATATAACAACAAAAGCAAAATCTATAAAAAAACACATTAATAAATTGGGCTTTGAAGGAAATGAGAATAAGTTATTCCAAAATAGGCTCTTTGACATACGAATTATTTTGAGCAAAAAAACAATTAAGCAATTGAGCAAACACACATAAAAAAGTTCCCCCTTTCTTGCCTAAAGGCAAGCTATAAATCCTACTTTTATTGATGACAGATTCATATCTATCCAGAGCTGGCACCAGAGGAATCTGCAAACAACCCTCACTCCATTCGTTTACCTTCCCATAATGAACGGCCCTGGGAAGACTAAGTGTTTCTTTCTCCAGTCATTTCTCTAAAAATGTATTCTTTGTTGAAGATGCTATAATATATAAACTGGAATTCTAAGCCACCATTTTGAGTTACGTTTGGTTTCGGTTTCTCCCATATGTGTCCTTTCTCCTTTAATAAACTATTTGTTTTTCTCTTGTTAATCTATTTTTTTGTTAAGAGTCCCAGCTGAAAACAAAAGTGAGTAAGGCTAAAGTTCTGCCTCGCCTACAACTTCAACAAAGTTTAAAACTGGACTAAACTTTTCAAAGTTTAAAAAAGCTCTGAAGCATAATATTCATATACATATAGGGTCAGCAAACATGACTCACAGGCTGAGTGCCTGTTTTTGTAAATAGATTTTATTGAACATAGCCACACTCATTTGCTTACATATTATCTGTGTCTGCTTCCATGAATAGTTGCAACAGAGATGTTGTAGTGCACAGCCTAAAATATTTATTATCTGGTCCATTAACAAATAGTTTGTTAACTCTTCAGATAAAGCACAGACTGTAGCCAAGATTTAATTAATCCCTTCAGCACTATGGAAACCAAGTGGGGACTGAGACTGCCAGACATACCATCCCTACCATGGTCCAGTTTTCCCCAGCCTAGAGCAGCATACTCCTAGAATCCAGATCCCCTCCAGTTTACTCCAGTGTGTCTTACAAACATTATCTTTTCTTGGAGAGATCCAAGGTGGTAGAATACATAAACACTGCCTGCATCCTTCTGTGAACACATTAAAATTACAACTAAATTATACAACAATCAACAGGAGAACCATCTGAAGTCTAGCCAACAGAAATCCTATAACTAAAAATATAAAGAAGAAGCCATGTCAAGACTGGTAGGAAGGGTGCAAAGACAGAATGGGCCCCAAACTTCCCTGTGGCAGTTGATAATCAGGAGGGATATCTCGGTTGTGGAGTTTCCCCCAAAGGAGTGAGGGACGCCAGCCTCCTACACCAGGTTACCCAGCCCAGAGTACTGGTGCTGAGAAGAGAAGACCCCACAACATCTAGCTATGAAAAACAGTGGGGATTCCGACAGTTCAGGTGGGATGGAAAGCTGCAGGAAACCCAGACATCCTTTTAAACAGCCTGCGCACAAATTTACTCACTCGCAGGCACTCACCTTGGGCTCCAGCAGAGGGAGGGTGACTTGGGGAATCTAGGAGACATACAGGGGCCAGACAGAGGTGTGTGGCTTTAGGGAGAAGACTGGAGGGCAGTTGGCATGTTCCCGGTGAGGAATTCTTCTCCCGTGCAGCCTGCAGGCAGACACCATCTTTCCTATGTTGAGCCCGCCCCCCACAGGCCAAATCTGAATCTAATCAACTGGTGAGATCGCCTGCTCCGCCCTGCTGACTCAGCTGGGAACCCTCCCTACCAACTCATGCACAGCTGGAGGCACGTTCTCCACAAGTAGCCAGCCTCTCCCGAATTGCATTCTTCCTTGGAAAACTACGTGAGTCCATGGGCCCCAGGCAGGTGGTGACTGGCCTCGGTATGCTCTGAGACTTTTGCTGAGTTGAGTCACTCCAGGCTAAGCACTGGCACCAAACCAGAATCTATATTAACATGGTGATCACAACTCTTCCCACTCTAGTGACTCCCTGAGATCCTGCCTCACCCAACTTGAATACCACACAGGCTTAATCAGTGGCTGAACCTTAAGGGAGCTGGCAGGTGGCAGCAGGATTCTGGGTGTCATGGCTTTTTGCAGAGTTATCTCCAGCCTAGTAATGGTGGCAGCCATCCTTGGTTTGAAGTGTGGCCTGTCCCACACACCTCCAGGTTTAGCAGAGAGAGCACACAACTGTAAGTCACTTCGTAGCTCCTAACAGGTAGCTCCCAGCCAGTCATAGGCAGTGGCTGACTTGGGCCTGCACTGGAGCTCTTCCCAAGAGGCCCCAGAACCAACATACTTGGAGGCTGGTTTCAGACCATAGCAGAGCACCTCCCAATTAGCCCCACAACTGGCACACATAAAGGGTGGCTTCAACAGGCCACCAGAGCCCACTGGGGCAAATCCCATTCAGTGGGGTAAGCCTCCCACACAGCAGTCCATAAGCTGTAGGTGTGGCCAAATGCCACAGCTAATCAGCCTGAGGGTCAATCCTATTCACTGACCTGCCAATAGCAATCAAGGCTCAACTATAACAGGGGAACATACGCAACCCACACAAGGGACACTCCTGGAGCACCCAGAGCAGGTGACCAGGGAGATTATTGCACCAGGGCCCCACATTGCACCTATTAGATAAAGCCACCCGACCAAGACTGGGACATCTGCCTAATGCATGGAAACAATCACAGAAAGGTAGCCAAAATGAAAAAACAAAGAAATACATCCCCAGCAAAAGAACAGCAGAAAACTCTAGAAAAAGAAATACACGAAATGGAGGAAAACAACCCACCAGAGATAAAGTTCAAAACAATGGTTATAAGGAAGCTCAAGGAATTTAGTGAGAACTTCAACAGAGAGACAACAAGCATGAAAAAGGACACAGAAACCATAAAAAAGAACCAGTCAGAAGTGAAGAATACAGTAACTAAAATAAAGAATGCACTAAAAGGAATCACCAGCAGACTAGATGAAGAAGAGGATTGAATCAGTGGTTTGGAAGACAAGGTAGCAGAAAACAGCCAATTGGAACAGCAAAAGGAAAAAAGAATCCAATAAAATTAGGATAGTTTAAGAGACCTCTGTGATAACAGCAAATGTAACAACGTCCACATCATAGAGGGTACCAGGAGAAGAAAGAAAGCAAGGGATTGAGAACCTAATGGAAGAAACAATGACTCACAACTGTCCTAACACAGTGAAGGAAATATACATACAGGTCCAGGAAGCACAGAGAGTCCCAAACAGGGACCCACACCTAGACACATTATAATTAAATTGGCAAAGCTTAAAGATAAAAAGAGAGTCCTAAAAGCAGCAAGAGAAAGGCAACTAGTAACTTATAAGGGAGCTCCCATAAGACTGTCAGCTGATTTCTTTTTTTTTTTTTTTAAATTAGATTTATTGGGGTGACAATTGTTAGTAAATTTACATAGATTTCAGGTGTACAATTCTGTATTACATCATCTATAAATCCCATTGTGTGTTCACCACCCAGAGTCAGTTCTCCTTCCATCACCATATATTTGATCCCCTTTACCCTCATCACCCACCACCCACCCCCTTACCCTCTGGTAACCACTAAATTACTGTCTGTGTCTATGAGTTTTTGTTTCTCATTTGTTTGTCTTGTTCTTTTGTTGTTTTTGGTTTATATACCACATATCAGTGAAATCATAGGGTTCTCTGCTTTTTCTGTCTGACTTATTCCACTTAGCATTATTCTCTCGAGATCCATCCATGTTGTCACAAATGTTCCTATATCATCTTTCCTTAACGCCGAATAGTATTCCATTGTGTATATGTACCACAACTTCTTTATCCATTCATCTATCGAAGGACATTTTGGTTGTTTCCATGTCTTGGCCACCGTAAACAAAGCTGCAATGAACATTGGAGTACACGTGTCTCTATAGAGAAATGCTTTCAGATTTTTTGGGTAGATACCCAGGAGAGCGATTGCTGGGTCGTATGGTAATTTTATTCGTAATTTCTTGAGGACCCTCCACACTGCCTTCCATAGCGGCTGCACCAGTCTTGTCAGCTGATTTCTTAACAGAAACTTTGCAGGCCAGAAGGGATTGGCACAAAATATTCAATGTGATGAAAAGCAAAGACCTACAACCAAGATTACTCTACTCAGCAAGACTATGATTTAAAATTGAAGTACAGATAAAGAACTTCCCAGATAAGAAAAAGCTAAAGGAGTTCATCACCACCAAACCAGTATTGCAAGAAATGTTAGAGGGACTTCTTTAGGATGGGATAAAAATCAAAATTATAAGTAATAAAATGGCAATAGCTACATATGTGTCAACAAATATTAGCAATGTAAAAGGATTAAATGCTCCAATCAAAAGACATAGGACAGCTGAATGGATAAGAAAACAAAATCCTCACATATCCTGCCTACAAGAGACCCACTTCAGATTTAAAGACACACACAGACAGAAAGCAAAGTGATTTTACAGAAAGTAAAATGATTTCATTTTCATTTTTCATGAAAATGAAAACAGTAAAAAAAGCTGGGGTAGCAATACTTAGACCAGACAAAATAGACTTTAAAACAGAAGCTATAAGAAGAGACAGTGAAGAACCCAGTAGCCCCACTTCAGGGTATTTATCCAAAGAAACCCAAAAGTCTACTTCAAATGGATATGTGCATCCATATGTCCACTGCAGCCTTGTTTATAATAGCCAAGATGTGGACGCTACCTGGCTGTCCGTCGATGGAAGAATGGATAAAGAGTAGGTGGTACATATATATACAATGGAATATTGCTTAGCCATGGAAGGGCATGGGTTCTTTACATCTGCAGCAGCATGGATGGACCTGGGGGGTGTTTTGCTGAGTAGAGTGTGTCAGACAGAGAAAGACAGATGCAATGTGATTTCACTTATACGTGGAATCTAAAGAACAAAATAAACAAACAAAACAGAAACAAATTCATACAGAAAACATTTTGATGGTTGCCAGATGAAGGGGTCTTGGGGGTGTGGGTGAAAGAAGGGGAAGGATTAAGAAGTACAAATTGGTTATTACAAAGTAGTTATGGGGACATAGGTATAGCATAAGGAATATAATCAATAATATTGTAATATCTATGTGTGGTGTCAGATGGGTACTAAATTTGTTGGGGTGATAGATGGGAGGGGCCAGGTGAAAAAGGTGAAGGGATTAAGAAGTACACATTGGTAGTTACAAAATTGTCAGAGGGATGTAAAGTAAAGCATAGGGAATATAGTCAATGATATGGCAATAACTATGTATAATGCTAGATGGGTACTAGACTAATCAGGGGATCACTTCTCAAATTATATAAATGTCCAACCACTATGCGGTACACCTGAAATTAATATAAAATAATATTGAATATCAATGATAATCGATCAATTTAAAAAGGGGGAAAAGGGAAAAGAGAATAAGAGGTCCAAATTTCCAGGTATAAAACAAGTAAATCATGGGGACGTAATGTACAGTATGGGGAATATAGTCAGTAATATTATGATAACATAGTACAGTGTCAGATGGTCGCTGGACTTATCATGATCACTTCTTTAACTCTATAAATGTTGAATAACTATGGTGTACCCCGAAATTAACATAATATTGAATGTTAGCTTTATTTTTAATAAAAATCTTTTTTAAAAAAGACATCATTTCTATGAAAAAGGTTGGGAAGAATTTATCTAAAGCAGTGGTCATTCTTCCACAGCAAACCTTCCATTCCCTTTACCACTTCCCTTTACCTGACTCCTTCTTCTCGTTCAGGTTACATTTGGGAAGCATCTACATTGTGTCAGGGAAGACACAAACCCCTGCCTTTAAGGAGCTCACATTTCAGCAGGACAGAGGCATATACACACACAGTTACTATGCAGCATGCTAAGTCATGTGACAGTGGCATAAAGAAAAATTATGGCTTGTACATCCATATACCTCAATTTGAATACCGGCTCTGCCAGTTGTCAGCTCTGCAACTTTGGGTGAGTCATTTAACCTTTCTGAGCTTCAGTTCTCTCATCTGTCAAGTGGAAATGAGAATAACGTCCAGTGCCACAGGGTGTTGTGAGGATTAAGTTCAGTATCAGAACTCAAAATTATTATTACTCTCAGTGGCAGTGGTAGTCCATAGTCAGTAGTAGAAGCAATAGGGATAATAGATGATGTCTAACCCACAAGTCACAGCAAAGAGGAGAGGGCCGTGACATAGGTGTTATTAATCAGGGATGTTCTCACAAAGAAAGTGACATGTGATTGGAATCTTGAAGCAAGAACAGGAGTTAGTCATGTGGAGAGGGAGGTAAGGGTACAGATGGAATAAAAGAAACCCTTCTTGGGGGATGCAAATTTGTCCAAGATGAGAGACGGAGAGTGGGGTTTCCTTATATGCCTTAGGTCTACTAAAACTCTGGTGACCATAAGAATGAGAGGGGGCTTTGCCCTTGGATTTGGACAAGGGGACCCTTTCAGTTCTTTTTAGGACTAAGACAGAAGAACTGACCTGGCCCCTCGTATTTTTCTTT
The DNA here is from genome assembly GCF_964194185.1 of Rhinolophus hipposideros. Lineage (NCBI taxonomy): Eukaryota > Metazoa > Chordata > Mammalia > Chiroptera > Rhinolophidae > Rhinolophus > Rhinolophus hipposideros. The sequence goes on from NC_138056.1 coordinate 10,552,903, forward strand.
GTCTTTCCTTTTTCTCATGGATTCTTTCATGCTGGCTTTAAGAGGGTCACTGATCTAAAATCTTGAATACTTTCTCATTGCCCTGAGATGCCCTGTAGCTGCCCTGTATCATCCCTCATTGCAACAAGCAATAACCCCACCCGTTTAACTACTGGTGTGTTTCTCCTGGTCTTTGGCTGAGGGCTTTGGCCCTGGCCTTGATCCCCTACTCAGCTGATTTCAGCCACATCTTTCAGTTAGTTCCCTGAAGACAGAAAGCTCCTTCCTGCCTCGGGGCTTGGTATTTAACAGTTCCCTCTGATTGAAACACCTCACCCTCAGGTCTACTTCTCATTCAGATTCTCTCTCATCATTTAGATCTCAGGGGAAAATAACCACTTGAGAGAGGCCTTCCTGGCCCCTTCTCTCAGTAATTCTATAATATTGCCTTTTAGATTTCCTATATAATCCGTATCACTCTAAATTACATTATTGTGTGTTACCTGTCTGCTCCCACCAGAATGTAAATTTTAAAAGATAAGCAATTATGTTGAACTTACCTCTGTATCCCAGTGCCTGTAAGGTTTCCATGAATGACTGAAAGGTCCTAACTTACCTTGAGCACAATGGCATCTTCTTAATGGACCTCTCTACCTCCAGCTGCTTTTACCTCTAATACAGCTCTTACATAGCTGTATGGATTATTTTTCTAAAACAGACGGTAGAAGCCAGTATCGTCCATTTTCAAATTTTTTTCATAGATTCTCTCTTGAAGTTGTCACCAACTCACTTCTCTAGTGTCATCTGAGCTTCAGAGTGAACAGTCTCGAACATGCCACATACATTTGTCCAACAAACTCAAAAGAGTCTGGAGGCTTTGGCTAGAAATAAATATACTAAAGTTTATTCAAGGGTCTCAGAGTTTGCAAGTTGGAACACAGGTAGGCAAAACCCAGGAAGTGTTCCGAAGAAAGAAAACTTAGGAGTTCTTATAGTAAAAAGTGCCTTCTTGAGAACGATCAGTCCGGCTTTCTGAGCCCTAGGATTGGTCCAGGACAGCTATCAGTCAGGTGTCAGGCAGTCTGGATGATGGATGCCCGGTGGCCTAGAGGAGGGGCTCCAGGAGGTCTGGTCATGTCTGGTGGTCTGGATATGCAAGTGCTTCCGGGGGTATTCAGAGGGTTATCTGGAGGTCTGGTGTACGTCCAGATGCATATTTAGGCATTGACACAGGACTGAAAACTTCAAAACATAAGTTCCCAGGCTGGTCTGGTCAAGAACAGTCTTTCCTCTTGCCTCAACCTTCATAATGTTAATAATTTTAGCCTCTTGGTGAAAGTGACTCCATTTTATATATTCCCCCTCTTCACTCTTTCCTTATTTTCCCCTTTAGATCCTAATTTTTCTATCAGACAACACCATAGATCAAACATAACATTCTAAAGTGCCTCACTGCCAGGATGGCAATGCCTTCTCTGGGTCCATCATGTCCCTTTGAGGGGCATATGGGCTAGAGACATGCCCGCCATCTTACATCCAGCTCAATATTTGTGCCAATTTTTATGTTGCAGTATTAGGAAAGGCCCAATTAAGACATTATTATTATGTATCAGTTTCAGAAACTTCAGAAAGTCTTGGTCTGGGTAATAGTTCAGTTCAGTTAAACAGTGGTCTCTCATTTCAGGAGGCCATGATGCAGGTGGCACACATAGAGCTATGGTACAAGCAATCAGGTATTTGATTAGAGGCGTCTCTATGAAAAGAAAAGAAAAAACAACGGCAATTATAGAAGCCAGCTATAATCCCAGTTTCTGAGTTGTGAAGGCAGCTAGTTGAGAAGATTTCTAGATGACTGGCTGGAAGCATCTTCAGATAGACTTAAAGCAGGCAGCGATGATCTGATAGATTCTCCTGGTTTGTAGTTTGAGTGTCTCTGGTGATTCTTCTACAATAGGCACAAAGATTGTCAATATATGAGCTGTTGTGGTGATTTCTCTGAAGTTTACGTCAAGTTGTCCCACTTTAGTTTGTGTGGCTTTGGGAAAAGAGAAGCTTTAGTTCTCAATGATTCCAAGTCAGAAGGGTGGGAGAAAAATGGGAAACATCAGTTTGAAGAATCATAGCCAGATACTGGAGGAAACTAGAATAATTCAGGATCTGGTCCAGTTTACCGGTAGGAACAAACTTCAAAAGATAGTGAACACCACTAGAATCTAATATCCACAAAGGTGTTTTACTAAAACATAATTTCTCTAAAATCATCGTCATTTTTTACCAAAGGTAGACAAATTAAGACTAGTTTGTTTGCAGAATAAGTCTACTTTTAATAAACTTGGCCTGTTATTTACATAGGAACAGCAACAATAGTAATTAACCATATAGGCTCTTTTAAAACTGCTTTACTGGAATTTTTCATGAGGAATCTTCATATAGAACTTTAAAACCTCTATATGAGAAAAGCCAGGGCAAGGTCTTGCCATCAGACTTCACTGAAATACTTACAGATTTGGGTGACTTTCCTCTCTTCTCAAGGTCCCCCAAATATCTTGAGGTTCCTGCACCTGTCAAGAAGGGACCTTCATTACTCATCTGGTGAGGCTGCTGGAAATCCTGTAAGGAAGGTAGCAGGATGATGTTTCCAAGAGTTTTATTGACTTCCATAAATCAATCTTAATTCCTTAAAGCTGTCTGGTCATATCTGAGTCTATGCATGTTTTTCTCAAATATGAATTCCAGTCACAGCCTCAGTAATATAACCATTTTTCAATTTTGTCCTGTTACAAGAACAGATTCTTACTGAACTAATGCAACTAACAATATTGCCATGATAATAAGAATACTCACTTACAAGTTTCCAAATTCTGGAGGGATCAAGTGGGGAGAAAAATATAAATGTTTCAATTCTGCTCACAAGGATATAACTTACCAAATTGCTCTAGGTCATAGGTAGCTTAAGAGAAAAATGTTTCTTTATGTTTGGAAAACAAAAAATTAAAGAACCAGCCATATTTCAAATAAAAAGTCATAAAAATTGTAATTGTCCACATCAGTTTGTGCAGTCTTATCTTATTGATTCTTATTGGTTTTGATCCTTTTGTTAGCAGTTTTATGAATCCAATTTTTCCTCAGAGTTCTGTAAATCCTCAATCAGATTAAAGCTATGATCTAAAAGCTTATCAGAAACCTGAATTTTGTAGTAAGTGTCAGAGTTCTCTCCAAGAATCTCTCTAAAGATGAAACATGCTTTCAAAAAGTATCAGAGTAAAACAATGACTTGGCAAATGACAAACTTAAAATGAAATGGTTAAAGACCTGATTACAATGCTATTGACAAAGAAATTTGCTTTTTTCTCTGTAACACACAACATCTGAAGATAACATTGTATCAGGACATTGTAGATTCTTTGACATTTTATATAATTTCTAGAACATTTATTTTAATAACATATGCATACAAACACAACATAATTATTTCTTATTTGACAATGTTTTCCATGTAATTTTAGCATATCAAATAGGTTAAATTGGCTTAATTTCCCCTTTTTATAAAGAGAGAGCATTTCCTTTGAAATGTTTCAGGAATCCTTATGAAAAATCTCAAATTTATAATCAGGTTAAGGAAAAAGACGATTTAATTTTGAATTTTGGGAAGTTTGTCAAATATATCAAAAGTTTTAAAACATTTGGTCAAGTGGGATCATAGGTTGAAACAGTTATCTATTTAATCATGGTGACAAAAATTTCACAAGCAAATACAAAAAGTTAAATAGTTATAAGCCAATTTAACTCTTTTAATATTACAAAGACTTGGTTTACCTAAGCAATAAAAAACCTGCTGATATAGAACATAGGAAATAATTTTAATAAAATACAAGTCTTCGCTTTCCCTTTATGATCTTTTATTAAGAGCATACCAATAGTATAGGAAAACTTTGTTCTTTTAACAGAGTGAGAAAACCAAATTCTAATTTTGTATCAATGTACTTTTGATATTGAAATAGAGTTAACTTAAATAAATCCATTCCAATTTTAGTTAGCTTGACCATATATAAAATTTTTTTCTCAAGATTTTTGTTCCACAAACCTACAACTGTCCTTATCCCTCTTAATTTGTCTCTTTTAATACATTCAGAAATAACCAACTTATTAGGACAAACCACTTGAAAAACTTTCTCTCAAAAATGCATTTCTATACTTTATACCTTCTTTTACTGAAAACACATATTATTTCCTTCCACATTAATTTGAATTATTAATCCTCAGAAACCCTAATTTCTAATGACAACTAAAGTTAACCAATTAGCATTCCTTAGATTGGCAAATGTGTTAATATATTTCATAACCTCTAGAAACATGGGTTCTTTTACTGGCAAATATATTTCATAATTTTTAGAAACATGTGCTTCTCCATGTTTCTAAGAACAAAACATATTCATTAACAGATCCAAATTTATCTTTTAGTTTCTCTGTTATAAAAAGTCAAAAGTAGATAAATTTAGACTACTTTAACAATTAATTGTTTCAGTATTTTATCTTATTTGGAAATGGTCTAGATATTCAATGAATTTAACTTGACCCATCATTAACTTGGCAAAACTCTGAGGTTTCAAGTTACAAAACGATTGGGAAACTAAGTAGACATGCAATAAAACATAAATATTGCTGAAAAGCTTACCTAAAATATTTTAATCCCATCTACATCTATTTATTTTACTTGTTCTCAATAATTATGTTTAGGTGACTTATGTAAATTTCATCATACCGAGTTATTTTTCTTGCTGACAAATTTTGCAATAGAGATAACATGAACTTATTTGACTAATAAACACAGGTAGAATAAAAGTATTATACTTAATTCTGATAACTCTAAAGACATTGTTATTTAACCAAACCAAACTCGAATCAGCTTTAACATCAAATATTCTCCCAGATTATGTGATCCAGAAAAGCATTTTGGGTTAACTTCTATTATATTTTTGAGAACTTTTTACATAAGTACTTAATTCCCTTAAGCCAATTAAACAGAGCTCTTTTACAAATTAGCAATACCATCCAAAGATAGAAAGTACAACACAACACACATGAACATACAGACAGACACAGAGACTTGATAGTTTCGTTTTTAAAATTTTAGCCATGAGACAGATACGATAAGGCAAAAACCCACTCCAACTCCACTAATTCGTTAGCAGTTGGAGTAAGTTCATTCTAAGGCATTTTCTTATTACTATTTGTGGAGAAGACAATTAAGATTTGTTATTTGTTCTTAACAAGGAGCGTTGGAGCCAGAACTGCTGTTTGTGCTTTAAAAATGGTTTTTTTCTCCTTCAGTCTGAGGAACTGAGGATGGTAAAGAAAGGCGGGCTTTTAATTACCTGCTCAGATGATCAAAGTTTCTTTTAGGATCTTTTTAGAGCTGTGTTTTTTGTTTTTTTTTAAAGTTATTTTGTCTTCTAGAAGCTTCTGCAAATCAAAGAATGCATTCTATTGTGCCCTGAGAGGTTTGGTCTAAAAAGGGGCCATGGGGTGAACTGAAAACAAAGTTTTTCCTAAATGGCCATCAGAGTTTTAAATTATTTTAGCTAAGTTGGTGCCTTTTATTGAACAGACAGAAAAGGAGGGACCAAAATGTTTGTACATATAACCAGCTAGAGTTCCAGAGAAAGGAAATTTGAGGGACTTTCAGAGGGTGAAAAATCTCACGTCAAAGATAAATTCTCCTGATAGCTGTCAACTATTGCTATACAAAAAAGCCAAAAGAGATGTCAATCAAAAGCCCCAGGTAGTCTGTTTAAATAGATGCCTGTCTAGTGAGATCCGCAAGCCCAGTAGTTTGTAGGAGGCTGGGCCTGGACAACAGGTTTATAGGACTTATGCAAATTTCTTTCTTATTTATCAGCCGAGGAAGTTTCTGAAAAAGAAGTAAGTTTAAATTTTGTGTTTGTTTAGTTCAGAATTTGCTTTAGTTAGTTTCAAATTTGTTTCTTGAAGGAGTCTATCTTTGAAACTTTTAATTTCTTAGGGGCCTCTAAATAGCAACTAAAAAAAAGCTTCTCATTCAGCTTGTTTAACATATCTTAAGACTTTCTAATTGTGCACACAAATATACGAAATTTGGAATCTCGAAAGATATCCAGAGTGGCCACTGTAATGTCAAATTGTCCTTCTTATCAGAAGTCCATCAATATAAATATTTAGCAGAGGCTAGACCGTACATCCGGGGAGCATTACAGAGTGGGGTTGTCCTTCTATAACAGACTTAGAAAGAGGGCACTCCATTACAAAAAAAGGTATGAGAGGACCCAACAATAAAAACTCTGAACCTCAACCAAAGGAAGGAGATTTGGAACCAAGAGAACTCACCACTGGAATCTTGAGCACAAAGGGCTCAAGCAGGAACCTTGCACGAATCTAATGGCAGCACTGGAATTAAAGTGGAGAGTTCTGCAGATTCCATGACCCTGACACCATATATGTCAAAGGGACGCAGGAAGAGTTTGGAGGCTTTGGCTAGCTATAAATAAAGATTTATTCAACGGTTTTAGAGTTTTCAAACTTGAACCACAGGTAGGCAAAACCCAGGAAGTGTTCCGAAGAAAGAAAACTTAGGAGTTCTTATAGTAAAAAGTGCCTTCTTGAGAACGATCAGTCCCGCTTTCTTAGCCCTAGGATTGGTCCAGGACAGCTATCAGTCAGGTGTCAGGCAGTCTGGATGATGGATGCCCGGTGGCCTAGAGGAGGGGCTCCAGGAGGTCTGGTCATGTCTGGTGGTCTGGATATGCGAGTGCTTCCGGGGTTATATCAGAGGGTTATCTGGAGGTCTGGTGTACGTCCAGATGCATATTTAGGCATTGACACAGGACTGAAAACTTCAAAACATAAGTTCCCAGTCTGGTAAGGTCAAGAATAGAGTCTTTCCTCTTGCTCAGCTTTCATCACGTTAATAATTTTAGCCTCTTGGTGAAAGTGACTCCATTTTATATATTTCCTATCTTTGTTCTTTCCTGGCCTTTCAGCAGCCAAGCCTTGACAAATGCTGCTTCTTCTACCCAAAATGTTCTTCCACACCCCTCCCCTTTATTTTTTCCTGAGTGCAAAAATCCTAGTCGTTTTCAAAGCCTAGCTCCCTCCCAAAGTGCTTCTTACGAGAAGCTCTCTCTAATCCTTCCTTCCTCTGGGCTCCCACAGCTCTTTGTGGTACTTATGGTATTTCTAACCACATTTCTGTCACGGTTGGTTGTATACCTATTGTTTTTGTCAGGAGACCGAGTGTTTGCTGGGCAGGGAACGATCAGCTCTCTGTGCCTCTGTTTCTTCAGTTGTAAAGTGAGGGTCTGTACCGTCCTCCTAGGGTTCTTGTGAGGAACAAATCAATTAGAGCCCGTAGAGCAATGACACTGATGCCTGGCAGAGCGCAAACACCATATAAACGTTTGCTGTCATTAGTATGCACTTCTGTGTCCTTAGTACTGGACCGGAGTAGACGTAATATTGTATTGCTGCTGAATTTGGTTGGTGTGGGTCTGGAAATTTCTCAATGGTAAAGCCTTAGAGCTGAGAAGCAGGCTGGGGTTTCTTTCCTAGTGGCTTGCTAAGTTATTTATGTAACTCTCATCCCTCCCTCCACCCCAAGCTTTGGGGATAGGAGCCAGGGCCTGTTGAGTAAGAGAAGAAAAAGTAGTCCTAAACTTTTCCCTAGTGGTGTGGCTGAAGGGTTGGTGTGATCTGAAGAAAAGACACCTGCCTCAGAAATTTGTTTTTAAAAAATCTTCTCTCAGTCCTTTGTTTAAATGACACATCATTTAAAGGAAGGAGTAATATATTTAACCATTATCTCAGAATGCGTCCCACTTTTCACATAATATCAGGGGAGAGATGGGATATACGACCACCAAATTATAGAAGAGATGAGGGGTGGGGTGAAGAGAGAAGTCTGTTATGAGTGGCTGTTCCCAGAGTTCCAAAGGCTCATTGGAGGTAAGGGGACTAGAGAACACTGGACGCCAGTGTGAAAAGGACATACACCGAGATATCGTTTCCTGAGATGAGGTTGGTCTAACGTGGGGAAGGCCCTGGACTAAGATCTAGTCCTCATTCTTCTACTTTCTAGCTGGGACATTAGGGCCGATTACTGAATCTTTCTGGCTCCCTGTGTTGAGTTTAATGATGGGATCGAACTAAATGAAGTTTGAGTTCCTTCCTGTATTAAGAGGATGGTGCTGGTGTATGGCAGGATGGCCCTAAGTCTAAACGCATGCATTAGCACATTGTGAGTGGAGCCGTCGTTTGCACATTTCCACGGCTCTCTAAAGAGCCTGCCAGGCTTCTCCAGAACTTGTCTAACCCGCCTACTGTGAAAGCCATCTTCTGGGTGCAATGAACCGCCCAAGTCTCAACCCTCCAGAAAGGTGGACGGTCCTGGAGGCTGTGTGAGACTGGGTTAGCCTCTAGTGGCCAACGGCCCACAGACACAACAGGGTGAAGCCTAGGCTGTGACAGATGGATCCTGGGAAGCAACTGCTTTTTCTCTGAGACACTTACGGAGCTCTCTTCATTCAAAAGCCTTACATTGGTGCAAGCTACTTGGGACATTAAATATACTTGACGTTTGGATAGCGTCTACAAGCACTTTCAGATACTCAGTTTGTCTAAACCATTAACAACCTATGAAGTTAGTATGTTATTTCCATTCCCAAAATGAGGAAGCTCAGAAACAGTGACTTGTCCCAATGTTTGGAAACATAATAGGTTTTGCCACAAAGTTTGGTAAAAGTCTATACTGGCTTTATCCAGGGAACGTGAATTAACGAGAGGGAGAACGTATTTTGGTACAAGATGACCTCAGTCGCTAGAGTCCCATGGCAGGGGTCGAGTGAAGTGAGTTTGGGAGCCAGAACTAAAACGCCAACCCGGTCATATACTAGTGGAAGGACCTTGGACAAGTTAATGTTCATTCTCATTTCCCTCATTTGTGAGAGACCGTTCTCTCAGAGGATTAAATGACATAAAATTGTGTCGAGATGCCTGACATAATTAAGAAAATGCAGTGTTCCGTTTCACACTACCTTGAACATGTAGACAAAAATACACGACCTCTTAGCAGTTTTTCATATTTTTCTCTATGTGATTTTCCACAACTTAGTTTCAAATTGACCACATACGGGCTAATCAGTGTTCTTCTGTCTTCTAAAGGCTTGACTAGGGTTCAAATACTTGATTTGAGACGTTACAAAAGAAAACCTTCCGCCTCTGCAGGCTGGCAGGTGCACGCAGGGGCAATGTACCTTTGCGAGGCTGACTGGCTTTGGGAGTTTTTCCCAGGGGCCTGGCATCGTGGAGATTTACCCAGCACTGCCTGACTGAGCCTGGCCTGGCTGGGAGGATTACATTTCATTCAAGGTTGAAATCACTTGAAATTCCCCTTGTTCATCCAAAGATACAGAAATAAAAGAAGCAACTCATGGTCTTGCTGAGGTGAAAGCTGTATTATTAGCCATTCTTCCATCTTTTATTTTCTATCTGCCAAAATTAGGTCAATCCCAGTAATAGAAGAATCACATGCACATGAATTTTCTTACCTCACACCCCACACACATTTCATCAAAAGATCAAATTATATTTTTACTCTGTCTTTCTTGGTGGAACTTAGAGCTCTATAGAAGCTTTGGAGTGGAGAGATGAAATTTTTGTCTCTTTCACTTTGAATGTACCAACAATCAGAGGATTCATTCTTGGGTCTGATACTTGCAGCTAAGGTGGGATGAGGCAGGAGGCCAAACCATTCTTTTTAAATACCCTGGCCAAAACACTGTTGGTCACACACACACACACACACACACACACACACACACACACATCAACTGAAGTGATATCCAAATTCTTCATTTCTTCCTTTCCCTCTTCACCAATCCTTTTCTTATCTTGATGGAAGCCCCCCTGTTTTCTACATTTCTACTTTACTCCTCAACAGAGGAAGAAGGTGTTCAGCTACTTCATGAGGTGAAGATTCACCAACAAAAATCATCCTAAACAACTTTTCAGATAGGTCTCCCTGAAGTATTTACTCGTTCTCTCCCTGTGTGACCAGCAACACAATGAGTCATCCGTTGGGCTTTAATCCACAGCAGCCTGAAATAACAGCAATACCAGGGCTATGACTTTACATTTTCCATTTTTATTAAAACTCTCACTCCCCTCAAACCCGATTATCTTAAAGCTAATTTTATTCCATGCTTGGCCTTTGAGTTTGTGCTAATCTGAAAATCTGCAACCACCCACTTAAATCAATGCAAGAAGAATTTATCAACTCTCACACATGCAATTCCTTGACAGATTCAGGAAAATTGACTCTCTTTACCCACAGAGAGGACATTTCTGGAGACAGTGGATGAAAGGAATCCTCTTTACAAAATAAGTTAGGGACAAAGAACTAAATTTATGCTTTTTAATTATACACATACATAATATGGTTATAATGTACATATTAACTTATAATTTCTATGTTTGTAAAAATATGATTCCCCAGAGATCTTACCCATATACAGATCTAAGAAACAGAAGAACTAAAATCTAAAGATCAAATATCTCTCTGGGATTGTGGATGCTTAAAAAATATACGCGTACACTTTCACAACGTCACCCTTATACCCATGGTATTATAACATACACAGCTACAGCACTGGCCTAATTTCTATCCCTGAATCAATCTGTTTCATCCATTTCCGATAAGCATGATGCAATCAGAGCCATGCATCCTTATGTCTTTATTACTAAGGCTCGGTGCTCATTTCCCCCTTCCTTGATCTTTTTCTGAGGAGTTCCCCCACACTTCTTTGAAATCAAATTCCAAGCTTGTTGAAGAAGAAACTGACGCACTCCGCACAGTGCTTACACACCTTCTTATTTCCTCCCATTCAAGAGCCGGTACTTGTACCTTTTTCTGGACCCTCTGCCACTGCAAACACGCCTCTCATACGTAGATATTCCTTCACACGCGACTCAGAGCCTAAGCCATGCTCCAGATGTCTGAAACTTCTGCAGGTGTCTGTACTGCAACATCTGCTGAATAGAAAAACAAAACACTCGGAGAGGGGTCAATTCCTTTCAGATTTAGCAAGTTTGTAAGCAGTTATTACCCATTAAGAAATTTTAGCCACATCTTTCTCCATGAAACAGAAAGAGCCTAAAATACTACCCAGATAAATTTAAAAATACTATCTGGATAAATTTAAAAGCTTTATGTTAATACACAGGTACTTTATCAATCAAAACTATGGCTCTTAAGCAATAGAAATCATTTCAATAAGAAAAGCTTGAATGAAATACCTCTCTATGCATTCACTGGGGATCTACTTACGCCAAAATTACAAATGAAATAAAACCAAACAAAACCTCTAGGGGTAGCTGGACCTAATCATTTATAATTGCCTCACTTTTCTTCTCAACAGGCAACTCTTTCCTGTTCCTCTTCTCCTGATTTCTCTTTATTTGGTACTTAGTCAACCACTGAAACACAGCTAGCACCACCCTCCTCCAGGAAGAGGATCCCTGGCCCTCGCTGAGCTCCTTCCCTTCACTCCCTACGCTTCCCCCTGTGCCTTACGATTCCAACCTAGTACTGACTTCTCAGATGCATACACCCTTGTTTCCGAATTAGAGAGCAGGGGCTCGCTTCCCCTGGATTGCCATAAATTCATACCCGAGTCTTCTTGTAATACGCACTTCATGGAGTTTTGGACATGAACCTATGTGGGATAGGACACAAGCTAAGTCACCCATTCCACCTCATGCAACCTGTGGAAGCTACAGCCCGCTGAGACTCAAGGTTCATTTAAGGACACAGACGCCTCAAATAAGTAAACTAAATTGGTTGGGGCCCCCAAGCCAAGGTCTCGAGTTTTAGTTAATGGGTAGGAGGGAAATGATACACTATAGGCCCGACTGCAAATGACCTTTTCCGTCAATGCCCTCATTTACGGGTTGGCACCTTTCATACTGTCTTTCTCCAGAACAGTAAACACAGAGCTCTGCCCTTTTGTTGGGCAGCATGGAGGCTTTGCTGTATGTTGTTTCAGAATCACTGGCACTCCCAGTGGGAACAGAGTAGGCCTCACCCTCTCCTCATGACTGAGTCTAGAGAATGTGTGGTGGAGTTCTGTGACTTTTTAACCTGAGTGGTAGTCCAGCCATTGTCCTCAAATGCTTGGGTTAGAGGCAGTGACATTGCACTGATTACGATACATGTGTGGGAACCTGGTATAAGCTGTGCCCAACTCCAAACTCACGAACATCAGCAGCGGACACTTTACAGCAGATTCATTACCGCCCACGCCAGCTTCCTAAGTTTGCTGGGCCTCCTTTTCTCCCCAAGCAGAATCTTAAGATTCCCACTGCTCTCCTCTTTGCCAAGTACAGACAAATACTGCCTTTGACACTAAAATTGTACCATTCAATAGGGTAGTCCCCCGATCCACGGGGTACATTCCCAGGCCTCCAGAGGATGCCTGAACTGCGGACAGTACAGAACCTTCTGTTTTGTCTTAACAGTAAGAGATTAACAATAAAAAAAAAAACAACTATAACAATATACTGAAACAGAAGTTATGCGAATGTGATCTCTCTCTCTCTCTCTGATAACTGAGATGGCTAAGTGACTAATGGGTGGGGTATAGTGTAGATACTTTAGACAAAGGAATGATTCATGTCCTGGGTGGGATGGAGGGGGAATTGGTGAGATTTCATGATGCTACTCAGAACGGCGCACGATTTAAAACTTATAAATTGCTTATTTCTGGAATTTTCCATTTAATAATTTTGGACCGTGGTTGACCTCAGGTAACAAACCATGGAAAGTGAAATTGCGGATAAGCAGGACTACTGTATGGGGTTATTTTTCCAGTGCTAGGGATAGACTACATGGATATATTTTCCAACCCTACGTGGCAGAGGTGCAGTGAGAGAGGTTCATAATCAGGCCTCTAACGGGAGGGGCACATAGGAACTTGGGAAGAGAAAGATCTGGGTGCAAACTTACTGTGCCCTTTGCTAGGTGGGTAATTTTGAACAAGTTACACATTTCCCTGAGTCTGCTATCTCATGTGCCAAATGGGACTAACACTGCCGCCCTCAACGGGGTTGTTGTGAGAATTATACATAAAGCCGCGGCACACTGCTTCAATATAGTAGATGCTCAATAAATTTATTATCCAAGAGTTTGAATTGGTTAGAGTCCATGATTTTTAGTTCAGCGTTAACAGTCTTCTCAGAAGAGTCTAGGACTAGAATTAACAATGTACTTCTCCTGTGAGGCTATTAAATGTCCGCAGAGGTTATTCAGTGGGTAGAAAAGGGAGAGCATGGGGTAGAAGAATGCTGCCCATGCCCCTGCTTCCTTCTGGTCCCAACGTCCCCCAACCTCTGCCAACTAAACCTACATGCCCACTTGTCCATGTGTCCAACCCTACTTCATGAAAATGCCTGTGGTCTTAAAGGTTTTCAAAAACTTAAGAATGGGAAAGTGAGGCCTCAGTGGACTGTGTATATTCCATTAGAAAAGAAAGGGGGAGAGAGAGGGCGAGGGTGAGGGTGAGGGCAAGGGCGAGAGAGACAGACAGACAGACAGACAGACAGAGAGAGAGAGACACAGAGAGAGAGAGAGAGAGAGAGAGAGAGAGAGAGAGAGAGAGAGACAGAGACAGAGAGAGACAGAGACAGAGACAGAGAGGGGGTAACCGCTACATTTTCTTGTCGTTAGCATGATAGTGGCCTCCACGTGCGGCGATCCCAGTCTGATGAGAAGAAATGACTCGAAGATCACGAATGGACCTCACTGTCCACTGTGAAAGCTCCTGCAACACCTTTAGTCCCCAAAGCTTCTTCTCAAAGAGACCACCATCTCCAACAAGTGGGAACATCCCATCTGCCTCACTGAGGGGGATCTTGTGTTCCAGGAGCACCATTAATTCCTCCAGCTGATAAGCAAAGGCAGCAACCTGGAGCAGAAGGGTATGTATTGCTTGATGGAAGTCCCCTTCAGCTGGAGTGAAATGCACCCGCTGGTCTTCTAAGAGCCTAGTCAACATAACATGGAAGGTACGGTAAGCTTGGAGGTTCTCCTGGAGCCGCTCTGCCTCCGTCAGCTCACCCCACCGATCAGTGCTTGCCAGGGGTACACCATCCACAGAATCCAGGTTCATGTTCTCGTTCAGGCCCTGATGCTTCACCTGGCGGAGGATAAAGAAACACATCACATCTCCTGGAATCATCCCAACATCCTCACTTACCCACTGGTCCAGAATAACTTTTCCTTCCCACTGCAAACTCCTCCTAGACACTGGAATATTTTACTCATACTGGAGTTCTAAATATTTTAAACATACTTGAAAACACTGGCCACACCTAGGAAACCCTAGAATGTAGCCACTGTAGAATTTCTCTCACTGCGCTCTCCCAATGGTGAGGATAATCCTCTAGAGAATTCAGTGGGAATTAGTTAAAAAAAAAATTGGGACTTCAGAGTCTGATGTCTTACTGGTGGGGCTGTATGAAGCTCCTTTCCACAGGGTCTGGAGTAGTTCCACAGCAGGCCTTTCGTGGACTAATGAGGACCTCCCTCTATCAGAAAAGCAACCTGAACTCCTTAAGAATGTAACACTTCCCAAGTCCCCCGTGAAACTTCTAGGGAACCCTTTTGATAGTGTAGGTGAGCCTTCTATTTAGACCCGAAACACTTTTGATATATGTAATTAAAAGGTAGTGGCCAAAACTTTTTAGGAGAAATTGGCGGGGTTTATACCGCTCTTCTCCCAATTCTATAAACCTTTCGTTTACATAGCTCAGAAATTCAGAACAATGTATACAAAGAACCCAAACTTGGAGGGCTCATGGTTAATCAATTCTGGTAGAATTCAGAGTGTAGGCAACCAAATAAGGAACATCCTCCAAGACGTAGAGCCAATCCTACCTAGAAGCCCATGTACAATTTCTTACTTAAGAACTTGTCTCCTGAACAACCAGAGAAAGAACATAAGGTCATATGAGTTTCCTTAAGGGAAGAAGGGGCCATGTCAAATGATACATGCCCAACATACGACTGATTGTATGATTAGGGCTTTCATAATTGGTAATGGGACTGGATCAGAAGAGATGAAGTGAAAACAGACAACAGAAAAATAGGCAACTTACATAAGATTCCGTAATAGCAGTCAGGTCTGAACGAATCTTCCTTGCTAGCCAGATAGAGCGGCTACAGAGGTCCCGGCGGTGAGGGGTCAGCAGTGGATGCTCTGCGAAAGCCATCCCCTAACTCAACTGTCCCAGGAAACAAGCAAGCTAGGTTTGCTTGTGTCTACACTGGTCCAAATAAGAAATGTGACTCTCAGACTGAATCCACTGGGCATTCTCTCCTAATGGACTTGTGCACCCCACCCCCACCCCTGCCTGACTCAGAGGTGGCAACAAATTCCTGGCTATGGATTTTTGTGCCTGTGGAATCAAAGGCCCCTATTTAATCTTTTTTTCCTGCAGCGTCTGCCTCCATCTCTCTCCTCCACTGAGTGTGTAGTGTACTTGTTTTTATGTCATTGTTTTGCTTTTGCTCTTAGCAACAAGGTCACTATCACACTAATCCTCATGACACCCCTGGCTAATGAAATCTATTTTATATACACATAACAGCAGTTTGTCTTATTATTACCTTCCTTGTGCTCCCCATGTCCTTTCTTTTTTTATTAGCCTCGTTTTCAATATTGTTACATAATTATTATTGATATAGCTGCCACTTATTAAGCACCTACCATGGGCAGACATTGTATTAAAGGCTTTAAAGCCTTTATTTAATCTTTAGAATAATTCTGAGATAAACATTATTTCTCCCATCTTACCTAAGAAATTGAGGCTAAAAGAAATTAAATATGTACAAACTCCAATTACTACGCTCAAAATTGAAATACAGGTCTTTGATTCTACAGCTGTTTTCCCCACAAACTTTCAAATTTCATTCTCTAGATAGTTCACATTTTGTTTAAGAAACGAAGTTTATGTGAAACAAATCCTTTAAAAATATAGCTTCTTTTTACTCCCATCCTTTTGCTACGTAAAGTTAGTTTAATTTGCACTTTGATTAAAAATCAGCTAAGAAAGCATCCCTAATCTCAACCACGGTGCTTTCCTCCTAGCTACAGGATGAGGAAGGTACTGTTTAGGCCTGTTCTTTTCCAAAGGAACAGGAAACACCCAACCCTGACTTGGTAACATTTCTAAGGCAGTCTCACTCAAGTGACAACATGCTTTTCTTTTTCTTCCTTATCGCAGTCATACCACATGCTTAACTAAATTAGAGAATGAGTTGGGCTTTGGAATGAGGGCGTAAGTTTAAAAGCACTTGGAGAGTGGCTGTTCTGTGGCATTTAACTCAGTAGATTAGAATGTGATGCTAATTAAGAGTTGCAAGTTTCAACCTCCAATGAATCAATTAGCTTTCGCTATTTCAGATCATAGACATTGTCTCTAAATTGAAACACATGCCTTCTCTGAGGCCAATTTCCATAGGTAAACAACAAGAGGGACATGAGAAAGAAACGAGGCCTGGGCAGCTGTCACAGTAGGCCTTTTAAGGTAGAAGGATTCTATTATTTTCTTTTTTTAAAAATTAGTACTTGATGTGGACAAGAGAGTTTTATGAAGAAGCACTGATATTAAATGCTACCCAGGTTTTGCCATTCTCAGAGTGAAATTAACTCACAGCAACCTTAACATTCTCGCTACTAGATTAACATGGCCACCTTTCCTAGCAGAAGGCTGCTGAAACACGGGTTTTCCAAATTTGCCAAATGTTCACAGGATCATACGGCATCTCAGCATTAGAAATCAAGAACTAAATGGAGTGCAAAGTTTACCTGATTCTCAACAAGAGCAAACAGTATCTGCCACATAAGACTCGCTGAGGGCACTTGTTTTCTTATTTAGCAGCATCAGTGTTTTTGCCCTACGACAACTGTAACTCAGTACAACCAAGGAAGACCAGTTGCTTCCATGAAGACAACTTTTATTTTTCTTCTTTACATATTTATTTTGGATATGCCTTATCTAGAGTAAGAGAAAACAAGGACTTGAAAAGCAGAGTATCCCTTTTATTATAATTTCTTTGTACATAACCTTTTCAACCTAGATTCAGGTAACTACCTGTCTCTCCCATCAAAGGAGAAGGGTCCTGCAAATTACAACAGGCAAAAGGCTTTTAGGAAATAAAATATTTTAAATTGATCATTACAATTTTTCAATTTTTTTGAGTACATTGGAAAGTGGGAAAAAGACAGGAGAGAAAAATGGTATTTCCAATCACCAGACTGTAATAACCTCAGGTTTGATACACTCTTTATATTTTTTCTCCAAACAGGTACAAAGGAGGTTCAAGTGCTCTATGTGGATGCTTTTCCATACCTTAATATATATATTTCTTACTCCCAGTAATCCCGGCCAGTGTTAATCTAAACTCTCTGAAGCATATTAAGTCAATTATGCAAAATAACCCTGGGCAACCACAAAGGGGAAGCACAGAAATAATGCTTGTATGTCAACTTCATTTTCAGAATCTAGAAATGTCCAATTCAAGATGGAGAATATGCAGTGAGGAGAAAAGGTTATAGAATTTGAGTAAGAGTAGAAAATGCAGAATTTTAAGATTAAAAGAGCTCCTTGGAAGGACAATGAAGTAAACAGCATGAGGAGCAGAAAGGAAAAAGGGAAGAGGGTTCAGTACAAGTGAATTTACTTATACCAACTCTTTCCTATGCCAGCATCCTTTTCGCAAAAAGAGATAAAGTTCATGAAAAATATTTTAAAATGTATTGCAAACTGCTATAATTTATTGAAGCAAATTATAGGCAAATTGTAGCTATGAAGAGGACAAAAAATAGAGGAGAAAGAACATAAAGTTTCTAATTATTAGCAATAACTGTTTTTGGTGGGGAGAGGAGTACGAGATAGGAAAAAACCTATTTTCCTTTATCTCATTTATACATATATTTGTAATGCAGTTTGCTTTTGTGTATGTGGCTAAAATACCTGATGACTAACCAGTAAATGTAATTTATGGACACAAAGGATAAAATAAATGTGACAAAGGTAAATGTGGGGAATAGATGCTAACTAGTGAAATGGTACTAAATGGATTTATATGTGTGGGGAACAACTTGCGTTGTAGACCCACCCAATCAATCTTACAATATTTTCAAATCGATCCAACATACCAAAGCCAACTCCAAATCCTTACTGTGGGCAGGAAACATATTCTACACCCCTCCTATCCTTAGTTGATTTTCTACCCCCACGTTGGAAAGATGGCAAATCTGCAACACTGAAAAGAAACAATAGTGCATTTAAGGCTGTTCCCTGTAGGTGTTTCACTCCCTCTTCCCTGGCATCCCAAACACTGACACTAGTGGGTGTAAAGTGAGGCTCTTTCAGAGATGACATTTTGTTACCCTTCTCTTTGGGAAAAAAATAAATCAAAGAGAAAATTGATAAACTTTGTAGTTTTAGTGTTTTTGAAAAACAAGCTGTTCCTTATTTTGTTCTCAGCAAAACTTCATTCTTTCCAAAAGCCATCGCACATTTCTGACAAACTATGAATAGGGCAAGCCTTGAATTCCATCTTCTGAGGTACACAGAAGGATTAAAAATTGCCCTTTTAATTCCCTAAAAATGAGCCAAAATTGGTTTTTAGTCTGGAGTTATGAACTTGTACAAAAACAATACCTGTCTCTCTCATGGACAGTAATAAGCAATCTACCCCACGAAAATTCCTTCTCAAAGGAAGCAGTAATTCCCAGAATTTTAGGGAAAGCCAAAGCTACAGATTAACTTTGTCTATTGAAGCCTTTCCTTGTCTGAAGTGTTATTAAAAGGAAAACAAAACAGAGCAATTTTCTTTGACTTAAAACTGTGTGACTCAGATTATTCCTTCACTAATGGCAATGTCCTTCACTAACTGGGAGCTGGAATGAACCAATGATAAGGTGAAGCAAAAACAAAAACCAAGCAACGGGCCAGAGTTGGACCAATAGGGAGGTATGTGTAAAGAAATGATGGTGACAAAACAAAAACAAATTCGTAAGAGAAAATCTTTTATCTCTAATTCAGACCCTGGACGACCTTCCTCATCCCCTCAAAATTCCTAAATCTTAATGCTCTAAAACTAACAGAGCACTAATTACCACAAACCTAACAATCTTCCCTAACAAGGCTTCTGAAAAAGCACTAAGCTACTGTAGTGATTTTATTAGTGCTGAGGACCAGCTTAAAGGCCACTGGAGAGCTATGATTTTAGAGGCTGGCTGTGCTTCTTCAACCCTATATCTTGCCTTCAAAAGTACCTCTTATGGAAAAGGAACCCATGTCAGAATAATCCACTCTCTCCTAGCCCCACACAAAATAGCAACAAAGACAAAAAAAAAAAAAAAAAAATCACTTTCCGTTAATAAATAAGGAATCTCAGGTTCCACAACACAAAAACACACATGTTCAAAGTGCAAATTTCTGCCATTAGCCTGGGACTTTACTCACTGTCTCACTGACACGCAACCCTGTCCTATGGTCAGAGACACCATTGGGAGGGCAGCCCCCTCCATCGGGAGCCTGCTTCCAAGCAAGTGAGCACCACTAAGAACCACATAGAGGTGTCAGGAGGACTGAGGTGCTGGGGTAAAATGGGAGGGAGGTGGTCCCCATGTACCCTTCCTTCCTGAAGCCCAGTGGGGACTGGAGGAAAAGGGGGTGAGAGATGTGTGCTGTTTTAACAGCTCACCCTGCTAAGGGGCCCTAAAGTGCCAAGTCAAGCTGCCAGCCTCCAAAGATTAAAATTATATGATACTTTTCAGGTAAATGTCTGCAATGGGTAGAAGCCAGAACCACAGGGCAGCAGTAAAGGAGGAGTTTGGGTTTAGAGGACAGTAATATACTAGTAGGAGTTAAAAGCTGACCCAGAGCACATCAGAGTTGCAAGGTGGAAAAGGGGATCTGCTGATGAGCAGGAAGTCTGCCTGGTTGAAACTGAGTGTGAGGATAACCCTCACTTTAAGAGCTTCTTCTTTTTTGTCTACCTTTCTGGTAAAGGCAACATTGATTTTATAAAGGGGACAGTAGAGGGAGAAGAGGGAGGGGGTGGGTGTTATGTGTGTGCTGTGATCCAAAATGGAAATAGCAGGCCCTTCAGTTATTTTACTAGATTTTAAATGCTTTAAATTTTTTTTTGTCCTTTTTATCTTTTAAGTACAAAGTCTGAGCTGTCCCAGTGTCCAGTCTTCCCTTCTCCTAAGGTCCAGTAGAGTCTGAATCTTCAATCAGAACCTCTGTGGTAGCACCGAGTATGTCCGAGTTCATGACCAGCCCTTCAGCGCCCCCACTGCTGCCACTGCCCACAAAGATCTTCCCATCAGCCATCAGGCTCACCCGCTCCGTCCCACTGCAGTATGACTTTGACATCCCTTCCGCCTCTAGCAGGAGGCACTCTCCAGAGGTGGAGTTTCCCAAGGGCTCAGGAAGAAGAGGAAGACCCTGACCATCCGCAGGTTGTGTCAGGGACTCGGGGTTAGTGCCCAAGATATCAGTGCTGGTGATGAGGGCACCCGCGTTGGCGGCCAGAGCTTCAGCGATCAGCACCTCGGGGTGGCTTTTTGCTTTGTGCGCCACTACGCTGTCCTTCTTCTCAAATTTTTTGCCACAGATATTACAAGAGAACTGGTAGAAGGAGTCTGCATCATGCTTCTTCATGTGCCAATTAAGGGATGCCTTTTGCCGACAAGTGAATCCACAGATCTCGCATCTAAGGAGAGTGGAAGAGGAAATGGCTGGTCAGACAGAGAAATAAAGAGAACTCTTATTCAGTCAGGGTGAGAATTCAGAGGTCACATATACAAGCAAAAGTCAGTAACACATACTTCTTGTGAAAGATTAGGAAAAGTTACTAGATGGAACACTAATCTGCTTTTTTTCTTGCTTGAAAGACAGAAGAAAAAGGTCACTAAGTAGCTCCCCCCCCAAAAAAATGCTCACTCTAATTTGGTAAAAATAAAGAATAGTGGCAGCTGAAATGTTTGTAAAGGGGCTAACCCCCAGGGTATCCATCCTTCTCACCCAGACATTCACCAGTAACTACTCACTGTAATGGCTTCTCGCCAGTATGAATCATCCGATGCACTGCCAGGTTGTGGGAACTCTTGAAGGCCCGAGCACAGTATTCACAGATATAATCTCTTTGATCTGAGAAAAAAGATAATGTGGTTAGTGTTCCATTTAGTAGAATCCCCATTTTTTTTCCTGGTTTACAATAAGTAAGCAGATGATCAGGCAGTTCAATTTAGAGTAAAAGTAATACTGTTTTCAATGTATAAACACTTTGGATAAACAAAATTTTAAAAAGAAATACATAGTTTCATCTTTTTTTTTTTAGTCCATTTATTCAGTATCATAAGGACCTGTTAAACACAAAACAACACAAATAAAAAAAAACCTAGATAGAAATATGACAACTGAAATCCTAATCTTAATTTTACCAGTAATCCAGATCTTGGATGAATTGTTTTAACAAATAAACAGCTACCTTTTCCATGGATTTGATTCTTTAGAATTTTTTCCACATTATCATGAAAGCTAAATGCTTATGAATAAATAACCTGGCATTCAAGCAACAACTACAACAACAACAAAAGAATTTGGCATTTCCTAGAAGAAAAGTGATCTATATCTAAAGTAGTAATCTTATCTTCCGTTGCAGGTTTAAAAAATGTTTCCCAAGATAAACGATTTACAGTTCTCTCAAAAGATTCAAGTTGCTATCAAATATGTATAGCACAGGACTGTATTTACCCTTTGCTCCTATTTCACATCTTCTATACCACTCAACTACCGCCCTCTGTCATTTCACAAGCTCCCCAAATTTCAGAGAATTTTTGATGAACTGGTAACAGGGTATGGAATCTCTGAGGCAAAGGAGTATCATACTTAATTATTTCTTATCACTTGGTTTACACGACAGTGGACAAACAGATGCTCAATATCATTTGTCGAATGAATGACCACTACAATTTCTATGCCTTTCACTTAAAATTACTACAAATAAAGTGAAAACACAAGGATAAGTTAAAAGGCAAACAATAACAAATTTAATCCTAAACTTTATCCCAGTTTTAAAACTAAATGGGGGAGAAGCAAGTTTTTTTCAAGCTTGAATGTACTTAGGAATCACCTGGGGGTCTCACTAAATGCAGATGATGATTCAGCAGGTCTGAGGCAGGGCCTGAGATTCTGTATCTAACAAGAACTCAAGTGATGCCAATGCTTGTTGGTCTGTGGTCTACAGGATGAGCAGCAAGGCCTAGAAACTCACAGTCATAACCCAGGGAGAATTTTCAGTATCTCTTAGGTCTTGTCTACTTTCCCAGCCCCGCAGGAGCATGGCAAACTAGTGAAATATCCATTTGTTTACATAAATTATATTTTCTAAAGGCGTCCATATATACTAATTTAGAAAAGGAAAACACTCAACACTGATATCATACTATTGCATTAACCAAATAAAAGTATTTGGAATGAACTGAATTCTAAAGCAGTTTGTCCCGGCAGACTTGCGATATTTAGCTGAAATAGTCTAAAAACCAGTTGTCAGAAAGTACTTTTCTAAGAGAGAGAACAGTCTAACAGAAAGAAGGAGCAGAGAAATGACAGCACCTAGCAAGAAATACAGCGCATACAGCATTTTCTCTAAAAAAACAAAGCATAATGCAAAGTCTGTAGACTTTGGAATTAGGGTTTCCAGGCGGGAATTCCCGCCCGTTCTTGGGAAGTTTTTTTTTTTTTTTCCCCATTCCCGAATCCCGAGAAAAGTTGGTTGGGAAATCAGGAATATCGCCTCTTAAACCCAGGTGGTTGGTAGCATCGGCCGTCACATTGTGGAAATGATTCATCGTGGAGAACAGAAAACAGTTTGTATCTCGGGATTCCGGAATGGGAAAGCGAAAAAATTCCCGAGAATGGGCAGGAATTCCCGCCTGGAAACCCTATTTGGAATGATTTCAAATCCTGGTGTTTAGAAAGTCTACCAAGTGCCAGGCCCTGTGCAATAAATAGCACTTTATATGTTATCTCATTTCATCTTTATAGTAACTCCTGGTATTGGTGTCATTAAATCCTTATTTTACAGATGAGGAAAAGTGATGAGAAGAAATTAAGTAACTTGCCTAAGTGACACATACATGATGCAAAGGGTACATATATCAGTGTGACCTTGGGCAGGAGACATAGCATCTCTGTAACTGGAATTCCTAGCCTTACCCCGATTGTTAAGAAGGTAACATATAACAATCAAGTGGCTGGCACGTAGTTGATTACTGATTAGCTCTAATACCCAGCTCAAATTGTTCCCACTAGCTACACTGCACGGAGATTTTCGGTGATGGAAAATGAATGGAATCTGAATCCAATCCGTAATGTGCATTACTAAGACATTCAGTTTTTCTTTTTGATAGCTCCTGCGTGAGGTTACATGTGAACTCAATAGCTTTAGATTTCAATAGAAGCAGAAGTCCCAGGAGCTATTTAGTAGTTACCATAAACTATAAGCAAACCTCTTTACCATTTAGGTTTTCTCCTCAGACTCCTCCCTTTTAATCCGTAAGAGCTACTATAAGCATCTACCTGACGCAGAATTGGAAAATCCTGGTTTTGCTAAAATGAGCTGTGTGAACATAAGGAAGTTATTGACTGTTGCTAGGCCTCTGGTTTCTAGGCTGAAAACAGGGCCAAAACAAACTTGGTGATGCTGAGTGGATGGATAAGCAGCAATATGTGTTAAGTATTTGGTCCACAGCTGACACAGAATATGTGCTCAAGAAAAGATCATTATCCAGGTCATGAAAGCTCTTCACATAGAAGTCAAAGGAAAAAAATTAAAAGCCCTAGTTTTTCATCCTTTGTAAAACTTACGTGTTATTGTATTTTATTTTCCCACCTTTCTCTCACACTTCATTGTAGACTCTTTTAAAATTTATGTTAGAAAAAAATATATCATTACCAATTTACACTTAAAAGTACAGTGCCTTAGCTACTTGATAAAACATTTTTAAAAGTACCGGTATGATGTTTGGCATGTCGTAGAAGTTGCTTCTGGAGCCTGAAGAGTCGTCCACAGGAGGGATGGGGACATACATATTTCTTCTTCAGTAAATGCTGATATTTAATATGGTGCTAACATAGTAAAAGAAAGGGAAGAGGGGTGAAAATCAAGGCTTCCTGAATGCTTGTTCCTTTGCTAAGTCAAAAGTCCTGAAAAAAAGTCAAACACTTTGTACACGGATGGGGAGGCACTATAATCAAATGGTTCAGAACATCAGCTATGGCAACACACTTTCCAATCTGGGTCTGTCATTTACTAACAGCAAGATTTTAGATGTGTCCTCAAATATCGTAAGCTCCAGCCCCCATCTGTAAAATGGAGATCATGATAACTGTCCCACAGTGTCGTTGTGGGGATCCAGAGCTCATATATTGTACGGTGCTTAGTGCAGCAAATGGCACATAGCAAAAGAATACGAGGTATCATTATTATAACAGAACCAGAGTGAGAAAGCAAGGCCTTACTCTCACTTTATACTTGCTGCTAAACTAAAGATCAAATAGGCATTTCTTAAGCTTTAGTAATTAGTATTTCACTTTCATGTTTTCTGCCAGACCTAAACATAAGCTGTATCTTTACTCATATTTTAAAAATTTACTCACTAAAAACAAACAAAACAAAAAAACCCTGCAAATTAAAATTTAAAAATTTAAACGGTATTCAAGAAATCACTGGTTTGAGTTACTAATTTTGTTTTTATAAAGGTACATATTAAAATCTGTTCATCTGTGTCTTGATATGTAGTTACAATCATTTCCTATATCAGAAGCATTTACACCACAATGGGAAACACAGGAATTTCCCAAGATTCCAAGGAAATCCTTCCTTTGGGCTCAGGTTCTTAGACACTTTTCTTTTCCTTTAACACAATGAAGTAATTTTATGTTTAAATAAAGATTTTTCTTGATATTGCATGTCAATGATAGAGCCTACACAAGTTTACAAATTATAATGTCTCATGAGGTATGAGAACTGGTAATGGAACATAACCTGAAAGGCTGCCTTACGTAACAACATCACTGACCTGCAAATAGCGAGGGTGAGCAAGAACGGTTCCACATCCTTCCATCTCACAACGGACATACTGGATTGGAGGCTTTTTTCTATTATCAATATGTCAGAGAAAAGTTAGCAACAGAAAAGAGGCAGTCTGTTGCCTTTAATTCAAACTGCATTATTAGGGAATAGCAATTTTACAGTATGAAGAATTAAAATCTCTTTACTGGTCTATAGCATGCATAGAATGTTAGAAGTAACCAGAAATTACCCACTCATTTGCATGTCTAAGTACTGCTTTGAATTAAACTCTTCAAGCTTTTGAGAAGAGTCTCTGCAATAAAACTGCCAGCTGCTTGAGGCCACAATATGTATATGTCAAATTGTGAAATGTTTAATAACAATTATAAAAATTAATGCAAAACAAACTAGTAACCCCGCAAAAGGTAAAGAAGTATTAAGATTTTCAGAAACTTTCACATCCTGCAGTGGAAGTAAAACCATAGTAACTCCGCATCAAGGACATTAACGAAGCTACTTTTGTTAAAATTTTAAGTAGCCATTCCTGCAGGATTATTATAGATAAACATGTGACTAAAGTGCCTGCCACCAGAAACAAAGTACAACATAGAAGTATAAATTTTCACCTCCTTTTGGGTAATCGTGGACTTTTGTCATCTTTTCGTCTTCTTCCTCTCCTGTAATTAAAAAACAGAGTAAACTGTCCACATATTCTGGATTGAAGCTTACTGAGTGAAGGATGGCTGAAGACATACGAGGTGTGAGAAAAAAAATTCAGTGTTTAAACTTAAAAAGAAAATTATTACAATAAAAGACACATTGCCATTAATCCCCCTCAAAATACTCCCCTTGCTTCAAACACACTTATCCCATCGTCCTTGCCACTTTCTGAAGCAGTTCTGGAAGTCCTCTTTCGTGAGTGTCTTTAGTTGCGCTGTCATGGCTGCCTCGATGTCCTGAATCAATTCAAAATGTTTACCTTTCATGGTCATTTTGACTTTGGGGAAAAGCCAGAAGTCGCACAGTGCCAATCTGGTGAATAAGGTGGATGAGGACACACTGTAATGTTTTTATTTTGACAGAAACTGTCGTACCAGAAGTGATATGTGATCAACAAATACAGTGAATGATGCTGCTAAGTGCCATCCAATGGAAAGGCAGGGATCTTCAATATGGGGACACGGTACATAGAATCAAAGTTAACAGTGTGTGACAAGTTTCAACTGTTCAGTGCAGTTGGGTGTGAGCTACAGTTGAGAGAAGGTGTGTTTTAAAGTGTGCCGTAAATCATCCGCCATCAGGACAATGCTCCGTGTCACACATCGCTTCTGGTATTCAGCAATAAAAACATTACAGTATGTCCTCATCCACCTTATTCACCAGATCTAGCAACCATGCGACTTCTGGCTCTTCCCCAAAGTCAAAATGATTCAAGACATTGAGGGCAGCCATGACAACAACTAAAGATACTTCCAGAGCTGCTTCATAAAGTGGCAAGAACGAGGAGATAAGTGTGTTTGAAGTGAGGGGGAGTATTTTGAGAGGGATTAATGGCAATGTGTCTTTTACTGTAATAAACTTTTTTTATTTAAACATTCACTGTATTGTTTGATCACACCTCGTATATATTCAAGACCAAAGAGCAGATGGCAAAACAACAGATTACCCAGAATATATAGTCACAGACATATCTTGCAAACCAAAGATTTCACTCGGAAGTAATTTCACTTTCAAATAAGTCTGCATTACAAGTTACATACACCTTCCATAAACTATACAATACTATGGAAGAATTGGATAAACCTCAAGGTCACTACCTGAAGAGTTGTTTCAGTTAAAAGTCTATCACTTAAATTTCATCAATTTAAAAAGTAGAATAAGAGTTTATTATCTAAATATCCTAAAAATATAAACTGTACTCTCCTTGCAGTAGAAGCAAAAAGTCTAAAACACTTTAAAAATCTTATTTTTGCAACAGGAAATGATGGCTAGATAGAAAATTTTTCCGATCAAGGTTATTACATCATCGGCTTTATCTGCCCTTCTTTTGAAGACCAAAAGATTTGCATACTTTTCTAGCTGTTCTACTCCTTCTGAAGCCCTATACCTACTGTCTTACCCATTCATTTGTATGTCTAAGTACTGCTTTGAATTAAACTTTTCAAGCTTTTGAGAAGAGTCTCTGGCAATAAAACTGTCAGCTGCTTGAGGCCACAATATGCATATGTCAACATTCCTCCTCACTTTCCCACCCTTTTTTCCACTAGTGGCTTCAAAATCTGTTAGGTTTCCATGTAAGGAGTAATTGCCCACTCACTTTCTAGGAGGTTCCTCATCCTCCCTAATTTCATTCTCTTCTTCTTTCACCTCTACCTCTACTTCCACTTTAATTTCTTTCTTCTCCTTCTCTTCTTTCACCTTCCCTGATTTTCTCCGTGGCTTTGGGGTTTCCCTGAAAACACAAATACATTTCAACATTGGTATCTAGCAAAGGATTTTGCCAACGAAAACTGACAACAAGGTAAAGCCTGGGATTACCACTGATTTACTGTAAAATTATGATCCTTAGCTCATGAAATGTGATTTCCAGACAACCATTCCTCATACGCAGAGTAATGATAACTATTTAAAACCTATGGGATGAATCCCCAGAGTAATGATGCCCTAGAATGAAATCTCACTATTCTTGTAAAGAGAAACAAAATAAAAATAGAAAAGTCTAAGTAATCATCAGGCAATTCATGATCTCGTTATGATAATATGCAGACATAACAATATAGATAGGATCAAAATAAAGCTCTATAAATAGAAGAGAGGGCTGTACAAGAGAGTAGTAAGATGTTAGATTTGCAAAATAAGTATACAATTATCCATTTAAAGTAAGTCTATATCCATTAGTTTGGCAACAAGGCAAAATAAAAGAACGCAATAGTTATTTTCTAACTTATTTTTCATAGACAAGTAAAGTGAGACATGCCTTTCTAAGTGGGGTTTGTAGGTCTCATCTCTTGGGTCATCTTTGAATGGTATTTCCTCTTCACTGATTAACATCTCTTCTTCCTCCTCCTCCTCCTCATCACTACTTAAAAGAAGCAAAAAAAGATTAGAAATTCTAGTTGTTAGGATTATATCTGAGTAGATTTTCTAATTTTAGTATACGTGCTGCTGAAGTGAACATTGGATTTTATTCAGGAATTTTTTTAGAGGTAGCCAAAGATTCACAGTAAGTTACCTAGAATTTTTATCCTTATAATTTAGTTGAACTGCAATCTATCTGTTTCATCCTGAAGAACTGGAACTAAAATTCCTAGATATGCTATATATACATATGAAGTATATGTATACTTCATTAAATAAAGTTAATGACTGCTCAATGGCACTTTATAATGCTATGTCTAATAATCTGCTGTATCAAAAAACACCTATCAACACACATCTTTATCACCCAAGATACTGATAAAATTTCAAAAGCCTGGTCTAAAACACACACACACGTTTCATATTACTGCCTAGCATGGAATAAGACAGAACACAGAAGATACTCAAGACAATTTCTGAACTATATAACTAAAGATTATCTGGCTAAAGCTCTAATCAAGAACAAAGAGGAATCTAAATTGAACATGAAACTGAAGTTAATTTCTCTTAGAGCTCAGAATTTTCTCAAGTAGAAAACAACTTTGACTCATTTAATGTGACTGTGCTCTACGTCCCCAAGGGTTACATAAATGAAATATGAAAAGTGTCTTACCTAATGCCACCTGGAGATTGATGCTCTTCTGTAACAACTGGAAAAATAGAGGCAAAACAAAACATAGTGTTATATCTAAAGAAGTATTTTCTCCTACAGCCAAGAGACTCAAACCAAATTACTCTCTGAAGTAATCACACGAAAGGAGAACATCTACAAAATTGTCAAAAAGGAACCCTTCCTGTATACCACTACACCCACCCCTGAAAGTTACGCTGTTCTGGTAAATGTTCAGCAGAGCAATGAAAATCAACAGACAACTGGTTCCTAAATAATCATGCTCTACTTGCACGGTACCATAGTCAAGCTGATCTGTATTTGGTTCCGACTTGCAGATGAGCTGCAATGAACCAGTCTTCGACCTAGAGCTTCGGGTGTTCTCAGTGTCACGATGCCGATGGATAGATGTCCTGCTGCTGCTGCGCCAGCCCCGGCTGGGCCTCGTTGCTGCAATCGAAACTTCCTGAGGGAGGGTAGAATCGTTTTCTTCTTCTTTCTCTTCCTTGGGATCTAGATGAAAACACATGCCATTCTTACTAAGTTTACAGTTAACCAATAACCATCGCTGTATACCTACTATTGTAAATAGTCAATGAAAAGAAGATAATTTTTCAGAAGAAAAATACCCTCAAATTTTTAAATGAAACAATAGGAACAACAAAATAAGCGAAAAATCAGGTAAAACTTATCCTTACTGTCATCTCTCTGAAGAAAAAACTTCATGTTGGAAAGTAGCAATTTTATACTGCTTTATCTACTAAGACATGGATTGCTAAGAGGAGCATGTAAAATATACCAAAGAATGTAACTGAATTCATGGAATTCTAACATTTAGATGTAAAGAAAGTAAATTAAGTCAGTGGTCCTAGAAAGATGACTGGAACTACAAGAGGCATGAAAAAGAACCCTATGTCTAGATGTTTTAACAACCAAACAATGTTGCAAGGAATCTGCTAAAGAGGAATCCCATAACAGGAATGCCTTTCCTTGACTATTTAAATAGTTTTACTTAGAAACTACAGCATGAATTTAAATTAATCTACAGGGCAAATCACGACCAAGTCCAGCGCCAGCGTAGTTCTGTTTCAGGTGTCCTATAAGACACTGAGCACAGGCACACACACAATCTGCTATTGTTACTCTGTATTACCCATGCTTTAAAGGGAGGTCATCCCCTTCTGCGCAATCGATAATAAAAACTTAGCATTAGAAATTGGCTTTCAAACCTAGAGTAGCTTATTATTACTTATATCTATGTAAGTTAGTGTATATTAGAAGTGAGCCTATTTTGACTATGGAAGATTCTTTAATAACCTTGGAATGGAAAGGGCCTAAGACTAGCACAAAATTTCACATCTTAAGACTGATACTCCTGAACGACATAAACATAAAAATTTTCTGCATGGCAAATTCCACTATAAGCGAAGTCTAACAGCCCAATAGAAAAATAGCTTGGTAAAAAATATGGCTTTCAAACATACAAACAAATAACAAAAAGCTCAATCCACTCATAACAGAGAAACTCAAATGAAAATGATAGCAT
Source organism: Rhinolophus hipposideros (assembly GCF_964194185.1). Classification (NCBI taxonomy): domain Eukaryota; kingdom Metazoa; phylum Chordata; class Mammalia; order Chiroptera; family Rhinolophidae; genus Rhinolophus; species Rhinolophus hipposideros. Next base: position 10,583,362 of record NC_138056.1, read on the forward strand.
GATTCCACTATTCCCCTATCATATTGGCAATAACCCAAATGCCTGACAACACACTGTATAGGTAAGGCTATAGGAAACAGCACTCTACTACAGATAATGGCATGCGTATCGGCAAAACCTCTATGAAGGACGATTTGACAATATCTATCAAAATTATAAATGCACACATCTTTTCATGCTCATTTCAACCACTAGGAATTTATCCTACAAAACTACAATCACACTTATAAAATGACTTATGTATATTCATTATAGCACTGTTTTCAGTAGTAAAAGAGTAGAAAACTATCAGAAGGAGACCAGTTATATGAATTTTGATACAGCTAGTCAATGGGCAACAGCATGGAATCAACCCCAAGACACTTTATTATGCAAAAAACCTATATCCATATAACACGCAAATATTATATATGTACCTATGTTTTATATATACACGTGTAATATATGTAACATATTATGTATACTATATGTTATGTATATAATGTATTATGCGTATGTAATATATATAAAGATGCTTCTTATGGATGATAACAATACTTCTGGAAGAATATACAAGAAACTGATAAACACTGGTCATCTTCTGGGAAGGTCCAAATATACATCCAGCAATTCTACCTCTAAGTATCTACCTTAGGAAAATAAACTGACACATGGAGGTTCACTATAGCATGTTTATAACAACTAAAGAATGGAAACCACCTAATCCTCCATCAACAAAAAAGTATTTAAATAAACCATGCCCTATTACCAAGATGGAATATTATATAGAGGAATCTGTAAAAAACGACGCAGAATTATGGCAAAAACATTGTTACACGGAAAAAATAAGATATAGTATATAAAAAACTTCTTTATTTTTTTAAAGATCTGCAAAACACAGTTTCTTCCACTGTGGAACGAGGTGGTAACTTGGGGCTACTTCAGCTTGAACTATACTGTTTAAAAGTTTTATGAGAATATATTCAGGTAACACAATAAAAAAGGTTTGAAATGTAGATGAATAGCAGCGGAACTTCTAAAAACTTGACATAATTATTAAATCAGATGTGCATTTCGGTTCAGTTTTCCTTTCCAGCCATTATTGCCTTTGTCATCCTTCTCCTATCTGGCTACTGAAAGTATCAAAATTATAAAAGGCTAGAGTTGAAACTATCTTCAAGACTTTCTAGTCTAACTACAATCAACTTGTTCAAGATCACAAAGCTAGCTAAGCAGACCTAGACTTAAAAATCATGTCTTGAGACCATTTTACACATAGGTCATGGCCACTTTTAAGAGAATTTCTTCAAAGAGAGACATTCAACACCCTCCATAAAGTATTACAACATTAAATAATGGAGGGAAAATTCTTTTATTCAACCCAACTACACTAATATGGACTTTACACTCACTCCATAACCTTCTTGTACTCAATACAGTTCTTTTCTTCTTCATGATAAAAGGCCTGTATGCCTAACCCTTGTCATACTGTGGATCTTATCCACTGGACAAATGATAGCAATCTGACGAGAATTGCTTATTGTCATAAAGCATAACAGCCCATCTTATTGAATACCACACTCATCCCCCAAAACTCTAGTGATGGTGACATCAAGCAAAAATGTTTCTCGACAGAGACACACACACACACACACACACACACACACACACCTTGCCGAATTAACTTTGTAAAAACTCTGGGAAATAGTCAAAGGTTTACAGCAAACAAGTAAACACTGAACCAAGAAAAAGAGTTAAGCAAGATATTTAAGGAAATCTTTGTCAAATCATTTATTGAACACAAGCTGAAGGAAACAGCCTTTAGGAACAGCTAAAGGAAACAAGAATATGGTCTTTAAAAAATATGCTCAAAGAGCTATAGGAAACCATCAATAAAGAATTAAAGGAAATCAGGAGAATAATGCTTTGACAAATAGAAAATGTCAATGAAGATAGTAATTATAAAAATGAACCAAACAAATTCTGGCGTTGAAAAGCGCAACTGAAATGAAAATTCACTGGAGGGTTTCACTTAACAGCCGATTTGAGAAAGAAGATGAATCAGCAAAGTATAAGAGGTCAACTGTGAGTCTCTAGTCCAAAGAATAGAAAGGACAAAGAATGAAGAAAAATAAACAAAGCCTAAGAGACTTGTGGGACCATTACGCACATCAACATATCTACCCCAAAGGGAGAGCAGAAAATGGAGCAAAAAAGAATATTTGGAGAAACAAAGGTCAAAAACTTCCCCAAATTAATAAAAAACATGAATCTACACAAACAAAAAGCTCAACGAACTCCAAACAGGATAAACTCAGAGTTCCACACTAAGACACACTATAATCAATCTGTCAAAAACCAAAGACAAAGAGAGAATCTTGAAAACAGCAAGAAGTGACTCATTAGTATAAAGGATGCTCAATAAGATTAACAGCCTGTTTCTCATCAGAAACCATGGAGACCAGAAGGCAGAGAGAGACTATTCTTTAAAAATGAAGGAGAAATTAAAACATTCCCAGATAAACAAAAGCAGAGTTTGTTGCTAGTAGGCCTGCCCTACAAGAAATGCTATAGGGAGTCCTCCAGCTGAAATGAAAGGACACTAGACAGTAATTTAAAGCCATATGAAGAAATGAAAATAGTTGTAAAGGTAATTATATAGGCAAGTATAAAATAGTATTATTGTATTTTTGGTGCCTCAGAATTCTGTCATCCATTAGTCATTAACAAAAACAATTTCCATATTTTTAGGTATTTTGTGAAGCAACACTCCACTTCTGGTACCAAAATCTGTGTTAGTTCCCTAGGGTTGCCGTAAGAAATGACCACAAAGACCTGTTTATCTATAAATATCCCATTTCCAAATAACGTCATTCACAGGTACTCAACATCTTTTTTGGGGAAATAATTCAACCCATTGCAAGTAGCTCTAATACAAGATGATACAGACCTCAAGTCAAAAACTGGTATGAGACAAATACACTGTATATTGATAACAAACGTCCATCAATCAAGAAGATATAAAAATTAGAAACCTATATCTACATAATATATAAAGCAAAAAATGACAGAATTGAAAGGAGAAATAGGAAGTACTAAAATAAGTTGGATAGGTTAATACAACTACAATGGATAGAGTAACAATCAGAAGTTCAATATAAAGAATTTGAGCAAATCTACAAAAAAATTATGCCAGACATATAGAAACAGCAGAATACATGCACACAGAAGATTCTCCAAGGTAGACCATATGTTAGGACACAAAACAGGTTTCAAATTTTAGAAGATTGATATCATATAAAGAATGTCCTCTGATCACAATTGAATGGAACTAGAAATTGGTATAAGGAAACTAGACGATTCACAAACGTGTGGAAATTAAACAACACTCTTAAACCACCAATGGGTTAATGAAGAAATCACAAAGAAAATTAGAAAATACTTAAAGATGCAATAAAATAAAAACACAACATACGTAACTTATAGGATGCAGTGAAAGCAGTGCTCAGAGGAAAATTTTATATACATAAATGCCTACATTAAAAAAAGGAAAAAAAAGCACAGATCTAATCAATAACCTAACTTTATACCTTAAAAGTGTGTGTGTGTGTGTAATGAGGGGGGCAGAAGGGGGAAACCAAACCCAAAGCTGCAAGAAAGGAAACAAAGACAGAGATAAATGAAATAAAGAAAATAAAAACACAATAGAGAAAAATCAATGGAACCAAAAGTTCACTCTTTGAAAAAAAATCTACGAAATTGACAAACCTTTAGCTAGACTAAGGAAAAAAAAAGGAGAAGATTCCAATTACTAAAATTTGAAATAAAAGTGGGGACATTATCACTTACCTTATAGAAATAAAAAGGATTTAAGAGAACACAATGAAAAACTGTATGCCAACAAATCGGATAATCTACATGAAATAAATTCCTAGACACATACGTACTAACTCAAGAAACAGAAAATCTACACACTTATAACAAGTGAAGACACTGACTTAGTAATCAAAAACCTCCCAATGAAAAATGAGTCCAGGAACAGATAGTTTCACTGGTGAATCGTACTAAATATTTAAAGAGGAATTAATACTAATTCTTCTCAAACTCTTCCAAAACAATAAAAGGAGGAAACACTTCCCAACTCATTCTATAAAGCCAGCATCACTCTGATACCAAAGCAGGAGAAAGCTACTATAAGAAAATTATAGACCAATGTCCCTTGAAACCTGAATCCAGCGGCAGATTCAGACTACGCAGGATGTTAACACACTAAGACCAAGTGGGGTGCACCCCAGGATTTTGAGGGTAGTACAACATACAAAAATCAACTGATGTAATATACCACACATTAACAGACTGAAGACAAAAAGTACACGACCATCTCAATTGATGGAGAAAAAGTATGACAAAATTACAGATTTTCATGGTAAGAATATACAACAAACTAGGAACAGAATCCACTTCCTCAACCTGATAAAGGGTATTTAACAAAACCCCAGAGCTAACATACTCAGTGGCGAAAGACTGAAAGCCCTCGCCCTAAAATCAGGAACGAGACCAGGATGCCCTCTTTCTCCACTTCTATTTAACACTGTATTAGAATTTTAGCGAGAGCAATTAGGCAAGGGAGGTGGGGGAGAGGGAAACGCAAAATTGGAAAAGAAGTAAAACTGTCTCTATAGAGGAAATGACCTTATTTCTAAAAAAATTTAGAAGAATCAACAAAAAACTACTAAAGCTAACACAAGTTTAGCAAAGCTGCATAATACAAAAATCAACATACATAAATTAGTTGTTTTTAAATACACCAGCAATGAGCAATCCAAAAAGGAAATTAAGAAAATGATTCCATTTACAATAAAGAAGAATAAAATATTTAAATATTACTAAGATGGCAATATTCCCCAAATAGATCTATAGACTGAATATAATCACTATAAAAATCCCAGCTTCCTTTTAGCAGAAATTGACAACCTGATCCTAAAATTCAGATGAAAATGCAAGGGACCTACAGTGTGGTGCTAGAGTAAGGACAGACATGTAGACCAATGGCACTGAACTAAGAGTCCAGATGTAAACCCATACATCTATGGTCAACTGATTTTCAACAAGGCTGCCAAGACCATTAACGGAGAAAAGAATAGTCTCTTCAACAAATGGTTTTGGGACAAGTGGATACCCACATGCAAAGAGTGAAGTTGGACCCTTTATACCATATACAAAAATTAACTTGAAATGGAGCAACAAAGACCTCAATGTAAGACCTAACATTAAAAAACTCTTAAGGGCCGGCCCGGTGGCTCAAGTGGTTAGAGCTCCATGACTCTAACTCCGAAGGCTGCCAGTTTGATTCCCACATGAGCCAGCACAAGGTTGCCAGTTCGACTCCGGCAAGAGTTGGTGGGCTGTGCCCCCTGCAACTAGTAACTGGAGCTGAGCTGCGCCCTCCACAACTAAGATTGAAAGGACAACTTGACTTGGAAAAAAGTCCTGGAAGTACACACTGTTCCCCAATAAAGTCCTGTTCCCCTTCCCCAATAAAATATAAAAAAACAAAAACAAAAACAAAAAAACCTCTTAAAAGTAAAGAAAACCTAGAGAAGGGGAAAAATATCTGCAGGTCATATGTCTAATATCAAGAAGATATCAAGAACTCTCTCAGTTAAACAACAAAAAGACAAACCACGCAATTAAAAAACGGGCAAAGGACTTAAACACACATTTCTCTAAAGATATACAAATGGCCAGAAAGTACATGAAAAGATGCTCAACATTAAGTCATTAATGAAATGCAAACCAAAACTACAATAAGATTACTACTTTACACTCACTAGGCTGGCTATTACTAAAAAAAAAAAAAAGAAAGAAGTTGGAGAAGGTGTGGAGAAATTGGAATTGTTGTACATTGCTGATGGGAATGTAAAATGGCATAGCATAGTCTCTGTGGAAAACAGTTGGCAGTTCCTCAAAAATATATACATAAACATAGAATTACCATGACACAGCAATTCCATTTCTACATATACACTCCCCAAATCGAAAACAGGTATCCAAACAAAAACTTGTACACGAATGTTCACACCAGTAAAATTCACAATAGCCAAAATGTATCCATCAATCATTGAACGGATAAACAAAATGAAACATTATTCATAAAATGCAATGAACTACTAATACATGCTATGAATGAACTAATACATGCTATGAATGAATCTTGAAAATATACAACACAAGCCAGACATGAAAATTACATATTGTATGATCCCGTTTATATGAAATATTCAGAACAGGTAAATTTAATGTCTTAAGGTAAAAGTAGATTGTTAGAGGCTGGGGAGAGGGGGAAATGGGGAATGACTGCTTTTAATCGGGGTAAGGGGTCTAGTTTGGTCAGGGTGGAAATGTCTGGGACTAGATAGAGGTAATGAATGCACAACATTGTAAATGTACTAAATGTCACTGAGTTATAAACTTTTAAATGGTTACATTTTTGTTACATGAATTTCACCCCCCCAAAAAAATTATATCTCTCTATCTGGGGGGGAAAAAAGCACTGTCAGGTTCCCAGAGTAGAAACTGACAACAGAAGGATAATTCTTACATTAGGATAAACAATCATGACCAGATAGAAAAGAACCACATTTCTTCTGTGTGGTACTTCAAAGGCAATTTCTAGTTGTTTCTCATAATAGCTGTTGGTCTGAGGAGACTCTTTGATAAAGAGGAGAGAAAAGCCAGAGTGGCCTAAGGGAAGGAAGACATAAGGCAAGCCATTGCCTGAGCAAGATGCAAGCAGTGAATTCAGCCACGTCCTTGAAAGAGGAAGAAGGGATAAAGTATGAGTGGTTGACAGTGTGCACTGAGACAAAAAGATGCTAGTACTACTAGCAAGAATGTTTCTCCTAATTCTTCTAGGTAGCAAAAGATAAAACGTAAGAGTGATTTATCTCAATCCTACAGCAACAGGTAATTATTTCAAAACAAGCTAACTCATTAAATTCCAAAAAGGGATAGTCACTTCATTATGATAAAATACTTCAAGTTAGAAGGGTCATCCTAATATGATCTGGTCCTCTTTCAGGGTGCCCCATTTTTCTAACTCAAGCTTAGAGAAATCAAATTACTTGTTCAAGATTACAAAGCTAACATTGACTGTTGAGTGAAAATGGAGTGGTTGATTGATAGGTTGGGAAAAAGCTAAAGGTCTTTTCACTCCTATCTAAATACTTACATTTTCTCTGAGAAACTAATCCTTAAATACTGGTTAAGTGCCTGGCAGTATAATATTTTTTTCATCTTTCCAAAGTTGGCCCGCATAACCCTGTCAAGTGTTGTTATTACTTGTCTTTATAGAGGAGGAAAGCAAGTAGCAAGCGACTTCCCAGACTCACATACAAGTTGTAGAGCTGGAATTGGAACCCAGGGATAGCTAAATCCAAAGTCTATATTCTTTCTATAGACCATACCTATTCACATAAGAGGAACGGGAAAACACCAGTCCAAGGGCTTCACTCAGATTTGGCTCATTTCCACCCAGCTCAAGTGCCAAGAGGTGGCCCCATTTATGTAATATACTGATCTAAAAGACAAGAATTACTCCCTAAAAGTGATTTTTTAAATCTAAAACTGCATGTAGTATTTTATTATGTTTCAAAACAGAGAGCTGGAGGCATTTTTTATAATTAAAACCTAGCAAAAAAGCTGAGAGATCTTCAAAGTTTAATTAAGAAATTAAATGAGCTGCACATTTCAATCTGGTTTACTCATTTTTAAATCAACAAAACTGAGTGTATGTATATGTGCTAATATTTACATTTGATTTTTCTTTCTTGTTTTAGTTATTTCCTTCACTGTTTATTACATCTGTTTTTATTTTATTTCCAGCAGACACTAGCCACTGGTGTGTTGAAAGGAAGTAAAGGATAAAAGATATTAATGAGCATTTATGAAATTTCTAGATAAAAATCAGAATCACAACCTAGTTGCATTTATTTTCAAAGCATAGGTGTTAGGTGAATAAACTGTCTCTTAAAAACATTAAAACTGCTTAGACATAGGTTTGAGAAAGTGAAAGGATGCTTTTTCTTTGAAACTGCAGCTCTGAAAATTAGTGTTCATTAACTTCATTAACTTTATAGCTAACAGTTAGCTCAAAATTTAACCTTTCAGTTTGAATAAATATGGCTGGACTCTGAAGGATGAGTAACTGCCAGCTAGGTGATAGTATGAAGGAAGAGCGCATGTAAATGAGATGGGAATGAAAGTAAGAAGACCAATATGACTGGAGCAGAGCATGACAGAAACTGTCATCACTTATAATGTTGCTGAGGAGAAAGGAAAAATTCTAATAAAGAAGGAAGCCACAGAAAGCCAGGGAAGAGTTTAAACAAAGGCATGATCAGGTTTGCAGTTTTAACGTTCACTCTGGTTGCAGGTGAGAGAATGGCCTAGGTGGGGTAAGAGGAGATTAAGGAGACAAGCTAAAAGTCTACTGCTAACAGGTAAGTCTATTGCAACAGACTAGGCAACAAATAATAGCCCAATACAGAATAACAGCATTGGAGATAGAAAGAATTGGAAATAGGTGAAATACTTAGGAGACCGACAGACAGGACTAATAAAATGACTTAATAGGAGGGGACACAGAGAGGTGTCATACATTTAATTAGTTTCTAGATTTATGTCCTGAACAATTAGATGGATAGTAGGAGCATTCACAGAAAAGGATCAGGTGTTTTTTTTGTTGTTTTGAAGACACAGTAGAGAGAACATGTATTCCATTTTGGACATATGTGTTAAGTTTGAGATGTCTGCTGAATAAAACAACTGTGCACACAGACAATCCAATCAGCATTTTAGTAGTTTACTCTAAAAGTAAAAAAAAATTAGGGAACATCCGAAACTTGAGGAAAATCTCTAAGAAGAGAGCCTAAATAAACAAATGGGAAAAACAACTTGAAAGAAATAGGAAATTCAGGGAACAGAAACGTGTGTGCATGCATGTGTGTGTACAAATGAGAAGCAAGTACATCATTAGATAAAAATAGTATACTGTTTAACAAAATACTCAAAAAGGTCTTTGAAATTTAAAAAATATAGCAAAAATTTAAACCTTGAAGGTAAGTCAGGCTGAGAAAATTTCTGAGGAAGTAGAACAAAAATAGAAAGGGTTAAGAATAGAAAGGGTTAAAGAATAATGGGACAAAAGATAAAACTAAAGGCTAAAAAAAGTAAAAGTGATAAAAGTTAACAATGAAATAAGAACATAAAATCTGCCACAAATTAAGGATATATTGTAATGGTGAACGGTATGTCACCTTAGCTAGGCTATGCTGCCCAGCTGTTTGGTCCAACACCAGTCTACATGTTGCTGTGAATATATTTTTTAGATGTCATTAACATTTACATCAGTACACTTTGAATAAATGACTCTCCATAATATGGGTGGGTCTAAGAGCAAAGAAAGGGTCCATGGAAAAGGAATTCGGCCTCAAGAATGCAACATAAAACCCTGAGTTTCCAGTACTGCGGATTTTAGACTGAAGACAGCAACACCATCTCTTACCTGAATTTCCAATCTGCTGGTTTGCCCTGTGGATTCTGAACTTGACAGCATCAGGTGAGCTAATTCCTTAAACTAAATCTCTCTATATACATATCCCATTGGTTCTGTTTCTCTGAAGTACCCTGAGTAATACAAACTTTGGTACTGAAAGTGATTCCAGAGAAGAGAATCTTAAGGATGAGTTTTCTTTTTGTTTGTTTGCTTTTTAGTATTAGTTTTCTGAACTGGTTCTGGGGTTTCTGAAATTGGTTCTCTAATCTGATTAGATTTAAAGGCACTAATGACTCTATTTCCAGTAAAAAGTGACCACTAAAAGTCCATGGCATGATGTGGCAACAGAAATAGGCAAAATATCACCAATGGATACTCCCAATCAAATACTTGTAAGAGGCCAGTTTCTGGTAATCATGTATTTGATACCTTAGAACATTTCAAAATAACAAGCATGAGATTGGCTGGTTGCTCCTAAATTGCATTGGATAAAAGTGGGGAAATATAAGGACATGCTCAAGGATTCCAATTCTCAGCTCAAGCACCACATAAATAACCTGAAAGTTTTTATGCCTGCCCTGAAAAGAAATCCTTGTCCCCTGTAACTGCAGGGCTGAGATTGCTGAAAACAACCCAGAGTCTCACACCAAGGCCAACCTGGCTGTAGGTATTGCTGAATGCCTAATCTGCTAGAGCAGAGACCAACAGAGTCCCTGATAATGGCACCATTCCCCAGGGTGATCGGTCAGCTACCTGGTGGCAGGCTCACTGCGTTGGACCACTTCCATCATGCAAGTGACAGTGCTTTGTTTTGTTCGTATTGGAAGAGACACCCTGGATATGGATTTGCCTCCCCTGCACACAACGCTTCTGCCCAAACCACCATTCATGGACTTGTAGAATACTTTATTCACAGTTATGGTAGCCCACACAGCATGGATTCTGGTCAAGGGAGCTCACTTCACAGCACATGAAATGCAGCACTGGGCCCATGCTCATACAATTCACTAGTCTTCCATGTTCCCCACCATCCTGAAGCAGCTGGTGTCACAGAACAGTGGAATGGCAATAACAAACATTTGTGAGGTTTTGAAGAAACAGAATCCATCATCTACTAACAGTGGAAACTTAAGTGTCATAGCCACCATGGAATACCATTTTGTTAGTTTCTTAAAGATGAATGGATAAATCAGACGCAATCAGGAATGTTCAAGGTGGCTGTGGATAAATCAAATGGCGTATTTCCATACAAAGGAATAAAAATATCGATGTATGCTACATGGATTAACCTCAAAAATATGTTAAAAGAAACAAAATAAAAAACACAGACTGTATGTACAATTCCATTTATAAAATGTTCAGAAAAGGCAAATCTATATACAGAACTGTATGCTTGAAATAGGTGAATTTTATGGTATAAAAATTTTGCCTCAATAAAGTAATAAAACATGCATCACAGCAATAGTCATAAAGGCCAATAACTAAAAGCTACTATCAACAGTAAAATGGATAAATTGTGATATATTCCCACAGTGGAATAATAGACAGCAATGAAAATAAACAATCTACAACAAACACAAAGAAATATCACATAAATGGTGAGCAAAAAAAACTAATTCGTGCTATTCCAAGTCAAAATGATGTTTACACTTGGGGGTGGTCGATTCATGTTCTGTTTCTTGAGCTGGGTGTAGGTTTTATGGACTGAGCTCACCTTGTGAACACTTATGGAGTGGTACATTTATGATAAGTACATTTTGTATATTTTTATACTGAGAGTTTCTTTTTTAAAAATCACCTGTAATCCCAGAAAAAACACTGAAACATCAAATCTCCTTCAATGAGGTATGGTTAAAAAAATTATGGAATACACATATATTAGTAGCCATGCTTGGATGCCCACCAAGTATCTACTCACCTCTTCCTCTTTCCTTAAAGAATCGATCCCAACCTTAGAAACATAGTGGGATTCCTGATTAGTGTAAGCTAATGGTTTACAAGGTAGTTTGTATACTCCAAAGGGTCTCCAAGATCTTTAAAAGGCCAAAACTCGACACAAAAAAAGTGCTGGGATTTTTATTTAGATTACACTGCATTTACACATCAATACGGGGAGAAATTACATTTTTTTTTTTTTTTTTACTTAAAAATCTTTTTTTTACTTAAGTATAGATGGTAAACAATCTTACAGTGGTTAAATAGTTTCAGGTGTACAATATAGTGATTTGACATATTTATACCTTATAACATGATCACCCCATTAATTCAAGTAATCATCTCTACCATGTCAATTTATTACAATATTATTGACTACATTCCCCTTCCCCTTTTCATCCATCCTTCCATCCCTTCCCCTCTGGTAACCATCCTTTCGGTCTCTGTTTATGAGTCTTTCCACATAAAAGACAATATGGGCTTTGTCTTTCTCTGCCTGGCTTACTTCACTCAGCATAATACCCTCTAGATCCATCCATGTTGTCACAAATGGCAAGATTTCATTCTTTTTTACTGCTGCGTAATATTCTACTGTATATAGATCACATCTTTATCCATTCATCATCTATCGATGGACACCTAGGTTGCTTCCTCATCTTGGCTATTGTAAATAATGCTGCAATGAACACAGGGGTGCTTATCTTTTTGAATTAGTGCTTTTGTTTGCCTTGGATAAATATCCAGAAGTGAAATTGCTGGGTCAAATGGTATATCTATTTTTATTTGGAGTAATCTCCATACTTTATTCCCATAGGGGCTGCACCAATTTGCAGTCCCACCAGCGTTCCCTTTTCTCCACATCTTTGACAACACGTGATACTGTGAACTTTTTGATAGACTATGTGAGGTAATACCTCACTGTGGTTTTGATTTGCATTTCCCTGATTAGTGATGTTGAGCATCTTTTCATGTCTGTTGGCTATCTGTACATCTCTTTTGGAGGTCTTTTCATGTTCTCTGCCCATTTTTCAATTGTATTGTTTTTTTTTTGTTACTGAGTTATATGAGTTTCTTATATATGTTGGATATCAACCCCTTATTGGATATATCATTAGCGAATATATTCTCCCATTCAGTAGGTTGTCTTTTTGTTTTGTTTTTTCCTTTGCCGTGCGGAAGCTTTTTAGTTTGATAAAATCCCATTTGTTTATTTTTGCTTTTGTTTCCCTTGCTCGAGGGCATGTTATCCAAAAAGATATTACTCAGACTAATGTCAATTTACTTGTTTTCTTCTAGGAGTTTTATGGATTAAAGCCTTACATTTAAGGCTTTAACTCATTTTGAATTTATTTTTGTGTATGGTGTAAGAAAGTGGTCCAGTCTCTTTTCTTTTTTTATTTTGCATGTATCTATTCAGTTTTCCCAATACCACTTAACAATATTGAGTTTTCAAACCCATGAGCAAAGTGCATGGCTATTGATTTAGGTCTTTAATTTCACTTAGCAATGTTTTATACTTTTCAGTGTGTAAGTCTTTCACATATTTGTCAGATTCATCCCTTAGTAGTTCAGATTTTTTGATACTATCTAGTGGTTATTATTTAATTTTATAATTTCAATTTTTTTGTTGCTAATATACAGAAATACAAACTGATTTTTATGTTGATCTTGTATCAAATGAGTCGGGGCTTCAAAAAGACTTGCAGCTTTTGCCTTCAGCCTTTGGAACACTGCCCTGGGACCATCATGACATGAAAATATCTGGATTAAAAGACCAATGAGGAAACAACCCAACTGGAAAATAACAAATTATTGTACTTTAAACTGTTAAGTTTTTGGATGGCTTGTTACACAGCAATAGATAACTGCTAAAAAGAGTTTAGGGGGAGTCACAGTAAAGAAAATAAAGTTTAGAAATTTTCAGAGGCAAAATCACAAATAGAAACAGTCAGTAACAAGTTAGGATACAAGTTCCACATTTAGGATCAAAGAAACAAGCCAGGCAGCCAGGCAGAAGACTCAACCGGTTAACTCCTAAGGAAATCGACTGCACTGAAGCCTAGGAGGTCTTTGCCTGGATGCAGTTAGATGAACCTGGCTGGTTTAATTTAGAGGAGCTTGATCTTTCTTGGACTTAAATGTCCGGGAGTATTAAATCGGAGCTAAAGCCTTTTTGTCAGGGGTTCTGAGAAAAACAATCCTGACAATACCTTTTCAAATCACCTGGGACTACAGGTGATTTTTATTTATAGTCCTTAAAGGTCAGGGAGTATTAAATCGGAGCTAAAGCCTTTTTGTCAGAGGTTCTGGTCCACTCAGAATCATTTCAGTATGAGGATAATGTTATGCTCTCATGTAGAGATGGATGTCTCTTAGGGGTTTTGGATTCTTATGGGCTGAATATAGGTTTCCCCATTCAGAACCTTAGGTTTCTTTTGCTTCAATTTTCTTCTACCAGGGCATTCTGCTACAACTCTCAAGTGGTTCTGGCAGGGAAAGGGATTTCAATATAAAATAATTACTATTATATAATAGAATAAGCTTACAATGGTGTCAGAGATGGTTCTAATATCGCAATTGGTAAATTATTATGAAGTTATTTCTTTGTATATAGGAGACAGACTCCTTACCTGATTCATAAAATGTCCCATGACTGAAATGAGCTGATAATCAAGGCTTTCTAACCCTATGTCACAATCAACACACATCACAAATGAGATATGTCTGTACTTCGGGATGTCTGAACTAGAAAAAAATCACTTAAAGGACATGGGGCATTCCTAAGAAGGAACAAGATGTGTAAGTAGATCATTCTCATACTGACAGAAATAATATGGTTCCTGCAACCTTAAGATAAAGGTTAGAAGAAAATAGGATAAATAAAATGCCTATCTAACGTACTATCAGCCATTTGAGACATAAGCATTATTATAATAGTCAGAAGCCTGAGTTTCTGAAACCTATCAGACTACTGTGTGTATTTCCATAATTATCTCCACTTTGTTTTCCGTTAATTTCCATATTGAAATACTAGCCAATCTCAGCAGTATTAAAAGAAGTCAGGGAAAGCAAGTTGTTAAAAAAACTTATCCAACTTTAGAAAACTATCATTTGTTTTGTGGAGAGCTGTTTCACCAAAAACTGGTAACATATTTAAGGGTTAAGACTGGAATTATATGTGCCTTTTTTTTAACCTAGGTATCTTCCTTGCAGAGCTCTCTTCTATTCAAACCCTATAGGATTTTAACAAGGGAAACCAAGTTATCAACAAGGAGACTCAAATTTTTTCAAGAAAGAAGTGTTAAGAAATGTTCTGAGTAACTTCTCACATCATCCTTTGCAGAAAAACTCAAATGGTAAAATTAAAAAGGTAGACTTTTCTAATTGGAGTGTGAAAAAAAGATGGGAATACCTGTTCTATATATTTAAGAATAACACAAATACAGTTGACCCTTGAACAATGTGGGAATTAGGGGTATCAAACCCCTGCATACTCAAAAATCCAGGCATAACTTTGATTCCCCGAAAACTTAACTACTAATGGCCTACTGTTGACCAGAAGCCTTACTAATAACATAAATACATTAACATGTATTTTATGTTATATGAATTATATACTGTATTCTTACAATAAAGAAAATGTTAAGAAAATCATAATTTACAGTACTGTACTTATTTTTATTGAAAAAAATCTGCTTATAAGTGGATCTGCACAGTTCAAACCCATGTTGTTCAAGGAAGACCTGTATTGTTTAAGGATACTGGAAATGAGATGATAAGAAATAACCAAATGTATTACAACACAAGAAAAATACTCTCATAAAATAAAAACTACAAAAATTGTTAATAAATTCTATTTTTTTTAAAAAGGAGCAGAATCATAATCTATAAATTAGATTAAATCAGTAAAAACAAAAACTGAGTGTGTGACCCAGGAGAAAGAAAAAAATCAAAACAACCTAATATTTTAGTAATTCTAAATATTATGCTGATTATAAAATGGATAAGGCAAATAGTCAAAGGTAAATAATCTAAGTAAATTCCCACATCTGTTATGAATTCATTTGATGACTGTCTAGGTAATCTTTTCCAAACATTACTACCCCATAACAAGGAGACTAACTGACAATAGTAAAATGACTCTGAATAAAAAGTGAGACCCAAAGGTTAATACAATCAAATTTTCAAGTACCCAGTATTTCAAAGTATGTTTTCCATAAACTCTAATTTCTGAGTTATCTCTTAAACAAAACAAAAACAAAAAAGGGGGTGGGTGGGTTCTATTAGTCAATTAAGTTAGGTAACCGCTGTATATTTTGGTAATCACACTGCATATCCCTCAAAATCAAAGTCTCTGAGGAGTCCTGCAATAAATAACCTAACATTGATGATTCAAGCACTACCCACATTTATTTGACTCTGTAATATTTATTACTATTTATGAAACACTTGAAACACACTTTAGTAAACGTTAGGATATTACAGTCTCCTTTTTTTTATGTTTTATCTTAGGCAGTTTATTTGAAGGTCTGAAATTAAAATTAGTGAATAAAGTACCGCTGGTATTAACAAAGTACATTTACGCAAACCATAACTTTACTTCACCATTGTAAGGATAATATTGGGTCAAAACAGAGAGAACAGAATAAAAGCAAAGCCATTAAATAGGAACTAGTCAGGCTCCTCCCTTAAAATTTCTGCTAACTCTCTTGAAAGTTCCACAATGATGGTAATAATCCTGTGACAGTAGGTAAACTAAGCTTTCATGTTTTAAATTTTTCCCCCTTTGCTTCTTCTGTGTGCAATGGCCTTCATCCAGGTATCTATCTGCACTGCATATTCCGGTCTGAACTCAAATGTCACCTTCTCAAGGAGTTCATCCCTTGCCATCTTATAGGAACTTAGCCTCCCCACCCCAACTTCATCAAATGTTGTATTACACTGCTTTAGTTTCTTCATTGCACTTATTTGATTACTAACACAACCCAGTACCTAGAATGGTGCTGGACACATAGTAGATGCTCAATAACTATTTGCTGAATGAATAAACATTATTTTTTGCAAAGCAACATTCCATTTGTTTTTTTTATATATACCCATCAGGGTTAACTAAACGTAACAGGAACAGGGACTAATACTATTTTGTTTTTTTACTACTATTGCAGTTTGAAAATGAACTTTGCAAGTTGATAATTTAAAAACAGCAAGTTACTTTCTTTGTGTGTGCAATAGCATTTATTTGATCCAATATGTCAAAGATTCTTATCTTCAACCTAAGGCAAGCATATAATTTCAAGTTGTTTGGAGTAAAGAAGACTAAAAACAATCCTGACAACATCTTTTCAATAATAGAACAGAGAGATAGTCTTACCTCTAGAAACTATCACTACCTATTCAAAGTGTTGAAAAAAACCTCAACCTTTGGAATGAATATGGCTACTTCAGTTAAAATTCAGCAGACTGAACATGAAAACTATTCTGGAATAACAGAATATCTCTGAGATGTTAACTGACAAGAAAAAGAGAGGAACTGAGGTGAATTTTAAATATTAAACAGCAAAGGAAAAAGTGACTACTACATCCTCCATTTATTCACTGTTCCAGTTGTATAAATGTATGTGAGATACGGTTTTTATGTACTGTTCATAGAGTTGAAAGCTACAGTAATAGGTAAATTATGAAGAGATGGAGATGGGAATTGGAGAACATCTATTTCTTTAAAATTTTACACTTTCATTGAGTGCTCACTGGATGCCAGGTATTGGAATTATTTGCAATAAAAGAAGATAACTTGAATTCAAATCCTGAGCTCTAGAACATTTAATTGGTGGATTAAAGAGGGATTGATTTTAAGACTGAATTACCCACAATGCAGTTTTAACCTCTTCACAGCCATACTACTGTTTAAGAAGTAGTTGCCAACCTCTGGTTTAAGACATCTACACAAAGAGCAATTAATTTCTCCCAACAGGAGTTCAAAATATCAGCCACCTTCTGCAAGTTCTCCTCAAGGCAACCCAAAATAATCTTTAGACATACTCTTTAGACACACAAAGTAATTTTAGCTCTGATAAAGGAAGGCTGGGATTTTTGTTTTTTTTGTTTTAGTAAGAACTGCTCTGGTACTTGATCGCCACCTGTCTCAACATTTCCCCCACACATCATAAACTTTCCAAAATGATGTCTGAATAAAGAACACAAACTCTTCCATTCTTGGCAGACACACCCTATTTTCCAAGTAAAAACACCAACAAAACCAAGAACTTGTTAGACAAAATAGTCACGCACAACTTCCTACACAAAAATTTGCTTAGTACAAAATATTTCTGCTTGGTATAGTATGAAATACTAGCCTCAGATTCTAAAATTTATAGGGGAAAAAAAACAAACCTGAACACTGGTATCTAATTATTTACAAAACAGCCACCACTTCAAATCACTGGTTCCTAATCATACTTCTAAACAACATAAAATACAAATTTTAAACTTGCCTTATACGTATTCTCAAAGCATTCTTTGTGTGTATGTGTGTGTGGAGAGAGGGAGGGAGGGAGGGAGAGAAGGAGGGAGAGAGGGAGAGGGAGATGGAGAGAGGAAGAGGGGGAAAAGAGAGAGGGAGAGAGAATATGAATGAATGAATAAATTAACCAGTTACCCCTCGGTTATTAAGTAGAGTCCTGTCAAGATTGGGCCAAGATCAGACACAATAAATGAAATATGCTTAAAAGTATATTTGTTCCAGTTTTAAGAAGGACGCTATGTATTTAAACTCAGAATCAAGGAACACAGCCAATAACTAGAAAAAATAATGAAATGAATGAGCAACTGATAGGGTCAATTTTAATAACCCAATCTGCAAAGCCAGAATTAAGTGTTTTTTAAAAAATGTTTAAAAAGAAATCATGAACAGTAGCTTCCCTTCATAATTCAGATAAACAGAAGACAACATACAATACACATATATGATTTGCTAAAACTTGAAAGAGAAATAACCTAACGACCCCAGTTAATTATTCACCAGGCTGAAATCTTAGAACACTTTTCTTTCCACATTCTTTAAAATGCATTTATAATTTGAGTCTCTACCAGCATCAAGATTTTGTCTACACTTCATATACTGTGTATCATTCTTTGTTAATGAAAATAAATAGCTTTAAAAATTGCAATAAGCTGACATCAAATAATTTGCTTTCCATTAGGTTTCTAAATAATGCCAAAATGTTCCACTTGCCCAAAGCTGCTGTTATCTAAATAGGATCTATCTACTCCAATAATTCTTTACTAAACAAAAGTCATTTTTAAATGGGAACAATTTGAATTATCAAGCTAAAGTTCATTCTATTTTCTATCAGATTATAAAATAATCAGTGTAGGGGGAGGAGGGATGGTGGTAGAGGGTAAAAGGGGTCAAATATATGGTGACAGAAGGAAAACTGATTCTGGGGGGTGAACAAATAATGCAATATACAGATGATGTATTATAGAATTGGACACTTGAAATCTATGCAGTTTTGTTGACCACTGTCACCCCAATACATTTTAGTAAATAATAATAATGATCAGTGAGTGTAATGTACATGAGATATAGGAATAAACAAGTCTTACCTTTGTCAGTTGTTACTTTTTCTACACATCTGAAAAAAATGAGAATCAAGTATTAAATGAACAATCTCACACTTTCTTACAATACAAATATTTATCTCTTTCAGGCTCATCTATAGTGATGCAGAAAGCATCTAATGCAATGTTTTCCAATAGGATTTTCTGCAATGATGGAAATATTCTGCAGCTGCACTGTCCAATATGGTAGTTGCACGTGGCTACTAAGTACTTGAAATAGCTAATATAATTGAGGAACTCAATTTTTTATTTTGATATTGTAAACTTAAATAGCCATGCGTAGCTATCATATCTCACAGCATACAGCTATAGTATCATTCAAAACAGTAGTTTCTAACTGTAAAAAGATATTAAGAACAAGAAAATATTACTAATTTTGTTATACTAAGTGGTTATATAAGAAAATGGCCTTACTTTACACAAATGCAGTAACTAGAAGTGAAATGAAATAATGTTTGAGATTTTCTCTTAAAATACTTCCTGACAAAAGAAAAAGAAGGGTAAAAGGGATAGAGGTATAAGGCAAAATCTCAGTAACTGTTAAATCTACCTGCTAAACAATAAGGTTTCATTATACTATTTTATCTATTTTATATTTGAAAATTTTCATAATAAAAATGTAATGAACCTAAAAGAAAACTCTAATATTATCATTTGTTAAACCCAAAGTCAAAATCTATTTCAAAAAAGGCAACAAGATTAGACCTCAGAAATAAATATCACTTGCACTTTACAAATAAGACAGCCAGAATAAAGAGTTTAATGTGTTATAAAGTACTGACTTAATTTGTTTTTAATTTGGGAAATTTCTATCATATGTAACTGTTGAGTACAGTATAATGAATCCCCCTTTATGCCCATTACCCAATCACATAAACACCCCTTAGAGCTTTACCATAAAGATGTCATATAGGATCTCTGAGCAGTACAAAGTTTTCTGACAATAAACCTAATACAAATGAAGACTCTTACGTTACAAAAGAATATCCAAGCAAATACAGAAGCCACAGCATAACACAAATTGTTATCTTTAGAAAAAATAGCTTCCATTTTTTTCATTTCAAATTTAAAAAATATGGAATTATACTTTAGTATTGTAACTTTATTTTAAATTATATCACCAATGGCCTAATTAGCAATGAATAAAAGATAACTGCTAGTCATCTTAATTCTAAATAAAAAGTACAGAAATAACTGCTAAAATCTGAAACAGAATAAACTTTCTGAAAATCTTTGGAATTGTTTCAATGTATCTACAACCCTATTGATCACCATATTAAGAAAAACTCAGGATTTCGTCTTGTGCAACTGAAGCCTTCTCCAAAGAGCTCTAAGTTTTTTCAATTCAGAATATTACTGCCTCTTCATTCTCACTATCCATGATCCTCACCTTTTCCTTACAAAACAGCAAAGTGTCACCCAAAGGTTTACTACCATTTTACTTTTATGAAGAAAATAAACGAAAAATGGAATTTCATATACCAGAAAATAGAGCAGTATTTGTTTTCTTCATTTGTAACCCATCTGAACCTGAAGGAGTAGCTCTGAGAATACTCAGTTTTAGTCAATATGGTTACTCAACAGCTAAATTAGAAGTTTAAAAAAGTATTTAATGGGGTTTTAAATTCTGATAAGCCAGGACTTACTGGTAGAATTAAAAGCCTTTTTGCATTTTAACCTAGTTTAACAATTACACTGCTCCCATATTAGTAGAAACTATAGATGTTTTATTTTATGAGTAACAAACAATTTGTGGAATATTTTTTTTAAAAAAATGTAAACGAGTATATAAATATCTGAATTTGAAATATAAGAATCTTAACTCTAGGATTTATTGGCTAAAACAGCAAATGATGAGCCTAGAGAGTACTGATACATAACTTTTCTTCAAATTTGGTTTCTTTTTCCTTACTATTAGCCTGTAAGTTTAAATTTATAATGACTAGCATTTAACTTTATGCCTTTCTTTTAAGTACATTCATTGAAAAAATTTTAATTTCCCATAACAAAGATATCCTACTGTTCTCATTAACATCTGAACATTTCAACTCAAATGGAAGTTGTTATAAGCTTAAGAAAGTTTATAAAAACTGGAACCTAATTATAATCTAACTAAAAAGTGCATTTCACAAATCATAATCAGTTATAGAAGCAGATTTAAAGAGGTTAAGTGACTTGCCCAAGGTTACTTACTGAGTAGTAGAAACTGGGACCTGAAACTATCTGCCTCAAGTCCAAAGCTTTTTGTACTATATTATTTTGCCTTCTAATAGGAAAAGAGGTTTCAATTAATCCAAACCTCTATATTTATTGCCCTTTCAAGCTACTGTACTTTGCTGTTTCTTCAATCAACAGAAACAAATGTAGGTTAAATAGCTGATTACTGGTCATTTTTAGGGGACAGTGTTGGGATATGAAAAAAAAATCACCTGAATGGAACAAGTAATTAACACAGAGATTAAATCTCTTCCTTTTTAAAAAATCGTCATAATGTTATTTGGAAAACAGACATGTCACGGTCAGAAGGCACTTGACCAGGATTCAGTAAACTGATACTCAAAACCTCTTGAAATGTCTTAAAGGATTAAATTATACTTCCTACTTAATTAGTTTTCAATTTTATTTTTATCACTCTGAAAATCTGTAAACCAGGCACACATTTGATAAACCTCCACTAATCAATGTCTCTCCCTCTTATACTGCAAGGTCCTTAAAAAGGTGAGGTCTGTGTCTCATGTATCTTTATAAACCCTAGCTCAGCACAATACCAGGCCCAGTAACTACTCAATCAAGGTTTAGCAAGCTGAAATGCTTTAAGACTCCTCTGATTTCCAGGGCATATAGTAAATTGAAAAAGTGTAACAAAAAGTGACTACGTGTTTCCCTGAAAATAAGACCTGGCTGGACCATCAGCTCTAATGCGTCTTTTGTAGCAAAAATTAATATAAGACCCCGCTCTTAAATTTTAATATAAGACCGGGTATAATATAATGTAATACCAGGTCTTGTATTAATTTTTGCTCCAAAAGATGCATTAGAGTTGATTGTCTGGCTAGGTCTTATTTTCGGGGAAACATGGTATGAAAAATTTAACAACCCGGTCAAAATTACCTAATCTAAAATACATAATCAAGAGATAGTTCTGAGTCTAAAGGACGGTAAAGGAACCCTAATACAGTGCTACCTCGGTTTTCGAACATAATCCGTTCCGGAAGACCATTCAAGTTCTGAAACGTTTGAAAACCATTTCTTTTATGATATTAGTTGAAGAAAGAACACTAAGACTATGTTCCTCCCCACAGTAATATTAAGGACAAAAAACTGAAAGAATTTAATTAAGTCATCTTTATCCAAGTTTGACTGTTGTAACATTTATATTATGGAAGTAAAAAGACTCAGTTAGTACTTTTTGGCCAAGAGTTATGGAAAAAAAATAAACCATGACAGTGGGTAAAACCCTACGGGTAGTTATCTTGAGATCTTTCTGTAAGGAAAGCTGGTGGACCGGTGGGAGGGAAATGTGTCAAGGTATGTTTAACTCTCAAATGGGTAGGTGAGAATGGAACTTAAAAAATACATTAAGTTATCAACCTTCCTATGTATGTAAAAAGAATAAAACAGGAAAAAAATCCAATTTGGCAGAATTTGCAGGAAAACACACCACTTATACCTCTATTCCGTCACTACCACTCAAACCAATAGCTTTGTGTTAAGTGCTTCATAAGCTGATCTAATTCTCAGGAACGAATCTTAGAGGGATTAGCATTATGTCCTATGGATGAGGAAACGGAGGAACAGACTTTCAGAAATTTGTCCAACGGATTTGTATCCAAATAAGGCTAACGATGGGTTTCAAATTTTAACAAACGCGTTTCAAATTTTAAATCTACTGGGTCTGATATAAGCCACACCTCGCCACATTCTGCTGGCGAGGGAACTTTAAAGTCAGATTCCCTCCACCTTCGATTTTCTCCGCTTTTACTAATTTGTTTCACTTGACCAATGATGTTTTCAGTAACAAATTAAATGGCTAGTGTGATTAATTTCTAGAATTCGCAAATACGTGTGCTTCGGCGTTTGCTATACAGGGAACACTGTTTTAATAAATAGTTTTACGTACTTATGTTTCTGGTTCCTCTACTATCTCTAGGAAGTAAAGGAATTCCTTTCAGACGAAGTCTAATTTTAAGGATGAAGTTTCTACAGAAAAACGTATGCAAAAACAAACAACAAAACCTATGCTACTAGGTAACACCAACAAACCCAGTACCTCTCTAAACTTGTTACACGAAAAACTACACTTAACAAAAACTGAGAGAGCCACGCACGCTTTTACCCTACGAGCAAGCAGCAGATTTCTAAAACGAGTGAAAAGTGATGTGAAAATGGACGTAAGTGAAAAAAAGGCTCCATCAAGCCCCTGGTGCGAGGGGCTCTCGCACTAATTAAGGGAGGAAGGGCCAGACGCCGTCGGAAGGCCAGGCCTGCGCCGCGGGCTGTGACGTAACACGGGAGAACGGCCCGAGGAGGGAAGGGACGGGCTGACAAAGGGAGTGCAGGTGCCAGCGTGCGGGACCGGCGTGCGGCGGCTGGGCACGGACGAGTCACGAGGCAGCAGAGCGGTGGCTCCCACAAAGAACGAGTTCACAGAGCGGGGAGTGCCCGACCGGGGACACGGGGAGAGGGCCGGGTGTGACGGGACAGCTACCCGGGCAGCAGAGTCACCGCGGGCGCGCGAGCCGGCAGGGGGCAGAGCGGGCACGACGTCACGTGGAGGGGGCGCTACGGGAGCCGAGAGGGTGGCGTGAGGACCGAGGGGGGTCTTTCCCACCGCCGGGAAGACTGCGTTACTCACACGAGTCGCGGACTCTTCTTGCCCTGAGCTGGAGACGGCGGCTTCGCGGCCTGAGACTGCTGCCCTGGGGCGTCCGGAGGCCTGGCGCTGGGGCTGCTCCTCCGCCGGCGGGGATACTCGGCCTTCCTCCGGCGGGACACAGCGGCAGCAGCGGCGGCGGCAGCCGCCGCAGCGGCCCGGCCCCGGTCCCGACCTCCCCTCAGCACGCGGCTGCTAGTGGTCCCCGCGGGCGCCGCCGCCGCCGCCTCAGGGGGCTGCTGCTGGGGCTCCTCTGGAGCCGCCTTGGCCACCGCCACCTCTCCCCCTTCCTGGTCCTGCTGCTCCGGGGGTCTCGGCTCTTCCTTCTCCCCCGGCATCGGGGCTCGTCCGTCCCCCACCCCCTCGTCCCAGGAGGCGGAGGCGGAGGCGGCGGCGGCCGCGGCGCTGCTCCCCCCGCCCCCCTGCCTCCCGGAGCGTCCTGCTTACTCTTCCTCTGCGCTCCTCTCCCCCCTCCCCTCCGCCTGGCTCCGAGGGCCCCCCCCGCCCCCTGCCACTCAAGGGCCGCTACTGCTGGCGGAGCGCGCGCGCCCCCCCGACACAGACGCTCAGCAGGCCAATCGGAGAGGAGGAATGGTTTCCTCTTCCCGCCCCCCGCAGGCTCTCACGCAACGACGTACCGGATTTTCCCTTCCACCAATCAGGAAAGGCCTCCAACGGAGCGCGCGAGGTTTCCTTCCCCGCACACCCGTTCTCACCGTTAAACGGCTGCGTCTCGCGACAATCCTAAAGTGACCTTTCTCCACCCTCCGGAGCTCCACGCGCGTTAGGGGCAGTAGGAGGGGTAGGTCTCCCGAAGAGGTTGGTGGGAAGAAAACGCACCTCTTTCCCCGCCTCGCGCGCACCCTGGAGTGGCTGCGCGCGCACCTGCCTCCCTAAGGAGCCGCTAATGACACAAGGGCTCTAGTCTTCTTAAGCCAGGGAAGTAGCCTCGGCGTTCTTCCGCCCCACCCTGACCCACTTTCCTTTAGGTGGCCTTTCTGACCCCAGCGCTGCCAAGTCTTGCAGGCAGAAAGGGGAAATTTTTTGAGCAGTCGCTTTTCCTTTAAGAAAAAAAGCCCCGTCCGCTGCCGGATGAAAGTCTCTAAAAAAAATGGCGGCAGTAGAACAGAGGCGGGGTTGTGAGGGCAAGGAGGACCCGCCTCTTCGGCGCATGCGCATAGTTAACTTGGCCAAAGGCATCTTGGGAGATGAAGTCCTACTTATCCTATGCTTTGGAAAAAAAGATAGGCAACCAGAGGAAAGGAGGATGCTGGGGAGTTTCTGACTGGTGCACTGTGGGGAAAGTAATTTAGTGTTTCCACTGGGTTTACTTTTCCATGGAGGGTGTGTTTCCGGGTTAGGGCGCGACGCCTGCGCAGACCCTTCCGCAAATGTTGAGCCCGTTGCTGATACGGTTTTCCTGGGAAGATTTTCCCTACTTTTTTATCTGTCGTTGGCAAAGCATGTATGGGGTGGGGTCATGTAACAGCCCTTACCTTGGTTTTGGTTACATGGCACCTCCTCTGGGGCTAGCATTCATGTCAGCAATGTTCGTCTCGTCATCCTGTGTCTGACCTACTAACCTGTAAGCCCCTGGAGGTCAGGGACAAAATGGTTTCGTCGCGTCCTCGGGGCCCCCGCAAAATTCCCACCACATTTGATCCTTAATAAAAGTTTGCGGAAAGAATTGTGGAGTGGCGTTTCTACCAGACGTTGTGGAGCCCACGGAGCTGGCGTTGGCCGCTTAGGTTGGCTGTGGTCCCCGGGCTGAAGGGAAGTTGTTGGTGTGACCGGAGTCACCAACCCGGAGAAACCTGAGGGCCCCCTCGCCGTCCCCCGTCGCCGTCCCTCCCTCGCGCTCCCAGCTCTGAAGCCACCTGGTTCTGCGGTTTTTAAATGTTTCTGCTGCACAGGAAGCACGGCCAGATTAGCAGCTTTGGCGGAATTTCTCTTACGTCCACCAGCGTGTGCAACTAAAGCGTCCTAAAGCGTTAAACGGGAGTTTCCATTTGCTTATTTATAAGTTGGCATCGGGTGACGGCAGTGGGCCGCTCACATTCTTTCCTGTCTTCCTTTCATCCATTATAATCAAGGAGTGATCCGCAGAACCAGTTTCTTACCCCTGGAAAATGAAGTATCCGGGGGTAAAATGCCTTCAAGAAAGCGGATGGAAACAAGAGCTGGGCATCCAATTCTACATTTCACATTAATCATTCAGTTAAACTGCAGACACAGTCCAATATTTGCAAGCCAAGTACTGAAGTGCATTTTTCCTTCCAGTATCTTGGCTAAGGGACCACTTAAGATTAGGCAAAGGTTTTCTATTTTCTACCGAGTGTTTTTGCACTTTCATGGGGCTAATGGCATTTCAGTTGTAAAAACTGGCGCAGTGTGGATAGGAATTTTTTCAAACGCCTGTTTGCAGTGAGCGGACTTTTGGAACAGCACTGACATCCGATGGCTGCTCAAAGTAATGCAGAGTGGGAATCTCCATTAAGTCTTTTCTTAATTGAATTTATTGGGGTGACAATGGTTAGTAAAATTACATAGGTTTCAAGTGTACATTTATATAGTCCATCATCTATAAATCCCATTGTGTGTTCACCACCCCTAATCAGTTCTCCTTCCATCACCATATATTTGACGCCCTTTACCCTCTAGTAACCACTGAACTGTTGTCCGTGTCTATGACTTTTTGTTTCTTTGTTTGTTACTTTGTTGCTTTCAGTTTTATATACCACATATGAGTGAAGTCATATGGTTCTCGATTTTTTCTGTCTGACTTATTTCGCTTAGCATAATCTCAAGATCCATCCATGTTGTGGCAAATGGCAGTATTTCATCTTTTCTTATGGCAGAGTAGTATTCCATTGTGTATCTATACCACATCTTCTTTATCCAATCATTTGTTGAAGGACACTGTTTTTTCCATGTCTTGACCACAGTAAATAATATCTTAAGAGTCACTAGGGAATAGAGAATGAGTGAATTCCTTTAGATCACCTAAAAAAAAAAGAAAGACGATTGTGTTGTAGAGGAAAGTCCACAGGCTTTGAAGTTAAATGTGGATTTAGTAGTAGCAAGGCTACCTATTAATTCTATTTAGCAAGTTACTGTTCCTTGAATCTATTTCACCACTGGTAAAAATGGGGATATCTATTTCATGGGGCCATAATTATAGTTCTTTTCATACTGCCTTCCCATAGTAGGCCTTCGAAAATGTTTTATTTCATTCAAGGTGAGTAAAAATAAGTGGTTTAAAAAAAGGTGAAAGTTAATCTCAGCATCACTTTTCAGAAAACTGCTATAAAGCAATGTAGCTAGGCAGGAATTATGCTTAATTGGGATGTCAGCAGCTTAGCACCTGGGGTCCTAAATCTTCCAGTTTCATTCTTTATGACCCCTATAGTTATTTGCATTTTGGACCACTGAAATAAATCAGGCCTGGAGATTTCAAACGTGAATATGCCTCTGCCACATTTAATGGATTTACAATCTATTCAAGAAATCAGGGAAATATAATTTCTGAATAATTAAGTAAATAAAGACAGTGAAATGAATCGGGTGCTCGTTAACTCTGATGGAAATCTTATGAAGGAGACTATGCTTCCACGATCCCCCAGCTTCACAGAAGAAAAAAAAAAAAAGCAGATTCCCTGATGTACAGGCACAGTGGGATACCCACAGTAGGAAAAAACACAAGTGGAAGTCTGCCATTTCCATGAATTGAAAATAAATTCTGGCACATAGTCAGTGCTCAGATTTTTCAAAATTAATTTTGAATCTTCATCACCCTGGCCAATGCACCACCAGAACTCCAATTTTAGTCCCCATCTTTCTATGTCAGTCTCAAAACTTTGACCTACAAAAAAGAAAAAAAAAAAAACCTCACCAAATCAAAAGAGAGGAAGTGCTAAGCAAATACAGGAACCAAAAATGGTTATAGAGGCTGCTTCACGCTGTCTCGTTCAGTTCCTGTGCGGTCCTC
Source organism: Rhinolophus hipposideros (assembly GCF_964194185.1). Classification (NCBI taxonomy): domain Eukaryota; kingdom Metazoa; phylum Chordata; class Mammalia; order Chiroptera; family Rhinolophidae; genus Rhinolophus; species Rhinolophus hipposideros. The sequence goes on from NC_138056.1 coordinate 10,611,313, forward strand.
TTCTTCAGCACATGCCAAAGCAGTTCCTCACAACCTGTGGGACCAGAGCATCTTTGGTGTGTGACAATGGAAGAGTTGGGTGAGTGAGGAGCTTCTTGGAGGAGAAACTCTGAGAGAATAAAGACTTGGCTGCCATCTCCATGTGTGGTGGGGTGTACTAATAGCTAGATGGAGGGTAGTGCTGGAAGATTTTCACTTCTCTCCTGACCTCAGCCCAAACAAGAATGAAGCATAAGGAACTAGTATTGTTTGGGGGAAATACGGGTTCACTGTTTTCAGTGGCACAAAAGGCGGAGAGTTTGGTGCTCACCACAGAGTAAACTCCGTACAAATACTTTTGGATTGAATTGTAATTGAAGTTGTCATTTTATTGTGAGCATTTGCCCCTTGGGGGCTAGGGGAGATTGTAGGGTGATCACACAGTTGGCAACTGCAGAGATGATTTGAGGAGGAAAACAAAAGGGTGTTATGAGGAGAAGAAATAGTACAAGAATGAGGGATTCACAAAGGTTGGAGGAAGGCCAGGGTGGTTTCATTTGCTCCAAGATCTAGTATTAAATCAAGAAGACAGCACTATAACTCCAGTGGTTTCGTTGCTAAGCTATTTATTCAGAGGAACTCTGAAAGAACAGATTACTATGGCCTGCAAATATAACACCACTTTCCATTCCAAAGCAATTAAAACCAGCAGTGAAACTATTGGCCACATTGCTCGAGAGAGATCCCTGATTTCAAAATTTGGAGTAATGAAAGGTTTGTCATTCTTGGGACTTGTTCCATATCCTTTGCCAACTTTTGTTGCTGGCTACCATGCTAACACTGAGTCACTAACCCAATTTCCAAGCTGCATTCCACAGTGTCCTCGGTTTTGGTATATTTGAGGTATATCAAAAGTGTAAATAACAATGACAAAAAAGAGTATCTAACATATTGTCTTTTTAAAAAATTGTTTCGAGTGTAATTTGAGAGCTGGAAGAATACAGGAAGGAAGGCAAATTACAAGAGGAAAGAGGAAAAGGTTGTGTTTGATAAATATGTATTGAACTGTTTCAGAGGTAAAGTCTGTTTTGATACTTGGGGTAGAATATATTTTGGACTCTGGGGAGAATCCAAATTCTTATCCTGTGTGAGGGCTGGGGAATTGCACATTTCTACCTGAGGTCCACTGGAGTCCAGCTTTGCTTTTTTATTTTAGGGATTCCTAATGGCTTTCATGTAGGTAATTCAAAAAGGAACTACTGTTATTCAGTGACTTAAGCTAAAATTAGACATTTTTACATATGTTAATCAAGTTAGTGTCTGACGCAATCCTCTAAAATGGGTATGATCCACTTTTTTTTTTCTCAAATGAGAAAACTAAGGAAAGCAAAATAACTAGTTAAACGTCATTCTCAGGACCACCTGACACAACGGAGTAAGCTACAAGTTATTCTCATTTTAGAAGTGTGTTGGCTCTGGTGCTCCGGATGACAGAATAAGATAGATAGACAGATAGATAGATAGATAGATAGATAGATAGATAGATAGATAGATAGATGATAGATAGATAGATAGATAGATAGATAGATAGATAATTTACACAGTTTCGCATTTCCTGAGCAGGATGAATGGTAGAGAAATCTGGTCCAGAAATGTAGAAAGTACCAAGCAGCCTGGAAGGTCACATATTTCCTGTAGATGATTCAGGTGACTAAACCTCAACTACTTTTTCAAATTGTCATCAGCCCACTTAGGGTGAGTCTCTCTTCCTGCTGTGGAGAAACAGTATGGAGGACAGGCCGATATTTCTTCTCTGCTTCATTACAAGGGCATGCTAGATAAGGGGAAACCAGGAGCAGACTCTGCTCTAAATGAGATCATTACAATCCACTGTAACCCCCAAGAGACCTCACCTTACTCCTTTCACATTAATACTGATAATTATTTGATTTCCACAGATGAAGGGCTACAGAGAAGGATTGTAGAGATTTCAGGCTAGTATCCTCCCCAACCAGTCATCCTGTAATTTGTCATACTGAAATTAGTCATTTTCAAATTACGGAATCTGGCAAAAGGCAAGATAATCTTGGGGTGTTGGGGATATGTGCACTCAAGAAACAGGAAGAGAAAGGCCTGTTAACTCATGACCCAAATGGGAGAGTTCCAGTAACTTCAACTAGTAGGTGCTTCTAAAGGCAACCTTCTACTCTTAGTAGTATGCTTTGTTTCTCTTGCAGAGGGTCTCCCCTCTCTCCTGATCTTTATTATAAATCGCTTTTTATTTTGAGTCCAAGAGGATCAATGACGGGTTGGAGCAAAGTTTAGAAAATAGAAAAGAAAGGGGCTACATCTTAACAGAAAGATATAGACTAAAAATTTAAACGTCAGAATTTTGGCATTCAGTCTGGCTAGAAAAGTTGTGAGGAAAGAAGTTTTACTTCATACCTTATTTTTTCTTTTAAAAACCTTTTATTATAGAAAATTTTAAAATATAAAAAAGTAAAGAAAATAATTTAATGAAATCTGATGTACTCATCATGAACAAGCTTAAACAATCGAATTTTGGCAATCTTATTTCATTTATACACCCACCCATTCCTTTAATTCCTATATTATTTTAAAGCAATTTCAGACATTATATAATTTTTTCTGTAAATATTTCAGCATAATCTCCAAAATAAATATGTATATACTTACACAAATAATTATAGTACCATCATCACACCCACAAAATCCTTAATAGTAATACCTTAATATCATGAAATATTATCACACCTAAAATATTAACAGAAATTACTTAACATTAGGTTGCTGCAAAATTAATTGCGGTTTTTGCAGTCATTTTTAACTTTTTAAACCACAATTACTTTTCCACCAATCTAATATTATCAAATATCTTTATCACATGTAAAATGAATTAATAGTATTTACTTACTATTATTGAATATCCAGTCAGTGTTTAATATTCCTGATTGTTTCTTTTTTTGTTTGCTTGTTTAGTTGAGGTTTAGTTATAAGTCTCTAACATCTTCTTTAATCTATTGGTTCTCCTCCCCCATCTCTTTTTTCCATTACAACGTATCTGTCGAAGGGTAATTTATCTTGAAGAATTTAGCTCAGTTTGCTTATCTCTAAAATGGTGCATAAAATTCAATATTTTTTGTGAGATGGATGATTTAGAAAGATCTGTAGATTTCATTTGTAAGAAATGATTAGACCTTTTCTTATGCCATTAAGAAATATCCATCTCTCCGACATCTGAAATAAATGAAAATCTGTTTTTCATGACGTGTAAAGTTCATTTTCCTCATCTGAGGACTTCAGAGTTAGGCAGATCCTTAGAAATAATATAATCCAGTGCTTTGCAAACTTTTAAAAACTACAACCTGTGGTAAGAAATCCACTAATGGGTTTCAACCCACAGTTTGAAAAATACTGCTGTAATATAATTGCTTCATTATGTAGATGAGGAAACAGCTTCAGAGAAGAACATGTTATGCCCAAAGAACCCAGAGAATCCACGTGAGAATCCGGACTAGAATTTCTGACTTGAAGTTAATGCAGGGCCTGGGAGTCAGATAGCCAGTTTCTGCATTCAACAGCCGTGTGACCTTAAACAAGTTTATTTGGCTCTTTCTCGATCTACAAAATAAGGATAATAATATCACCTGCCTCAAAGACTTAGGATGAGTAAATTAAATATATAAATTCCTGATCATAGTGCCTGATGTGTTAATTTTATTATTATTAGTTTCACCATAACAGAAAGGTAATAATGTAATACTTGTAAAGTCCATTGGTTTTTCCCAAGAAAATACAGGAGAATCAATCTCAACAATTTGGATTGATTGCAACATCTTGCTTAATTTTGTAACATCTGTTTTTTCCCCATCTCCTTTTCTCCCCACACCCTAAAAGACAGACCACTCATCTTTGCTTTGATAATTTTATTATGTGCTTGGAATATAAGAAAAAAAATCATCAGGCTTAAGAATAAATGTTACTGTTCTAGTATATTTTGAAAAACTGTAATATAATTGCCTATATTTTTCTGAAAGAAAAAATATGTACGATTTACTTTTTTCCGCATTGGGGATTTCTATGGGTAATCCACCCCCAAATGAATGATAAAAATTAATATCTTTTGTTGTTTTCGGTTTATATACCACATATCAGTGAAATCCTATGGTTCTCTGCTTTTTCTGTCTGACTTATTTCACTTAGCATTATAATCTCAAGATTCATCCATGTTGTCACAAATGGTCCTTTTCTTACCGCCGAATAGTATTCCATTGTGTATATATACCACAACTTCTTTATCCATTCATTTATCGAAGGACATTTTGGTTGTACAAAAACTCATAGACACAGACAATAGTTTAGTGGTTACCAGAAGGTAAGATGGGGGGTAGTGGTAGATGAGGGTACAAGGAATGAAACATATGGTGATGGAAGGAGAACTGCCTCTGGGTGGTGAACACACAATGGGACTTATAGATGATGTAATACAGAACTGTACACCTGAAATCTATGTAACTTTACTAATAATTGTCACCCCAATAAACTTTAATTAAAAATTAATATCTTGCCATAAAAGAAGTCCAATTATCCAGTGAGCATATGAAACAGAATGCAATCTTAGGAAATAAGAAACAGGTCACAGTGTTTGAGTAAGGGAAGATGTTTGAAAATAGTCTTTCTGCAAGAGAAGAGGGAGATAAATGGAGGCACAGTGGGGCTATTTAAGGGGAAAATTATTCCAGAAGACGTACACATTCTATATGATGATTCTTTTGTGTCTTGTGATATAGATGCTTTATTGGAGGAACTGGAATGCTCCACCCTCCAGGACAGCAGTGAATACTCCAGCCCAGCTCCTCTCCCTGTGGGTCAGTGTTCCAGAAAGGAGAGTAACTGTGCTGACACCCTTTCCATTCAGGATGACACAAGCCCTTTGCCGGTAACTTTTGATCTACTGGAGTGATTTTAACATAGATGTTTGCATGCATTTATGACAATGAATTGTAGCTCACAAAAAATGACGTGAAAGGACAATCAGATATCCAAGAAAGAACCACAACAAAAATCCCGCAGTGATCACTTAAAGGTGGTTGTTTTGGAAAGGGGAGGAGACTTAAGAAAATCATCCTAGAAGAATAAGCCTTTGAGAACTATTTTTTTTTCTAATGAGGGCATAGTAATAGTCAGAGTATTCCCTAATTCACTTGGGATATTCTGATATTACTGCCAATAAGGCCAGAGGTCACCTGGGCAAGGCCCGGTGGCAGGTCAGACAAGTCTTTTCGGGGTAACGTGTTAGGGTCACCACTTTCCAAGTCTTCTTTGCTGCCTAATATATTAAGAAATTCAATTATTAGTATACCCAGAGATGAGGAAGCTCTAGGAAACCAACACAAACAAACTAAACTCAGAAAAGAGGATGTATGAAAACACCAGAAATCCAACTTATTAATTTCTGGTTAGAGTTAAAACCACCAAGTAGAACAGAGGCTAGTTATTTGCTGATATATGTATCCCATTCCTACGGATAAGTCTACTTTATAATTAGAAGGTTGCTTGCTAAGAATGAAATTAGTATAAGAGGAATTAAGTAGATGCTCTTCATATCTGGTGTTTTTGAACTATGGTATTCTGAGTCTTCCGTATACACTAGTACATGAAATCACCAGTGATGCATACCTGAAATTTGAACCCAGGGGCAGATTCCCCCTTTAAAGTTCTTCCCTCCAACTACACAGATAGAGTTTTAAGGAGGCACATTTATCTTTCTATCTAGCAAGCCATTGTCTTGGTTCTCCCTGCTGGATTGTAGCCATAAGCCCCTAACTGGTCTGCTACCCGTGCTCCCCTTTAATTTATTCTCAAAATAGCAGACAGGGTGATCCTGTACAACTTAGATCATATCATTTTTCTGGTCAGAAATCCACGATGAATTCCCATCTCATTTGGAGTAAAAGTCACAGTCTTTACACTGACCTTAGTAGGGTGTCCATTTGTCTTGGTTCATTTGGAACTAAGAACCCTTGGTTTATGCTGGTTTTCTTGATATCCATTTATTGGCTTTACCTTTTACCCCAGATTTTCCATATTTTATAAAGTTTTCTTATTAGCAATTATATTAAAGTAAACCAGCGTGGGTTAATAGACTTCTATGAGGTTCTTCTGGCTTCTTTCAAGGTCTCATCTAGTAGTGTATAAAACACACATACAGTGAACAGAGTTCTTACTTTATTATGATTAAATCCCAAAGATGATTAATGATAACTCATCTCTCTTTTCCTGATCTTGTTCAGACAAAAACCTAAGTGACAGCACCCTTTCAAGAATAATATTCAAGGTGCTGACTGTTAAAGCTAAGAGCTCAAGCACAGCCATCAGGGCTAGCTAATTCCTCTGGTCTTAGGTGGTGACAGGAAAACTTTTACCCCTGCTGGCCACTTGGTATACCACCATTCATGCCCTGCTACGTTCCCCGTGGTGACCTGTGAGATGCCCGGATCCTCCTTAAGGTCAGAAAGAAAAATGGTAAATTGTGGCTTAATGTCACACAAATTCTGTTTGGGAAACCGAGGCTAAGCAGTCTTGACACAGTGTGGTGTAATCTAAATGTTTATGTTGAAGCAGTTTTGTCATTAATTGTATATGTAAAGTTACAACTATTTGTTTTATTATTTGGTGATGCTTTTTAAATTTTGCAGTAAATGCTTTTAGCAGCATTTGGCTCAAAACCAAAACCAAAACCAAAACTACACATTTAATTGTCTCAAGAAAGTTGACGATGAATGTGTAATTTGCACAAAATATTTGTCAATATTTATTGTCCACTATGGAGGCAAGTAGAGATATCACTGTGCCTTTGAAAACCAGAAGACACAGACATGGTAAAGAAACGTCATCATCTGCTTCAAAAGTTAATACTAAATTTAAGAAGAATGTGTCTGGAGATGATGACTGAACATGTGTTGCTTTGGGAGGTGTGTTTACAGGTCCTTGTGAAGCATACCTTTCCATTCAGGTCAAATGACTTCTAAATTAATTTTCCTCATTTTCAATTCCAGCTTTTCCTGTACTTGGAAGTAAAGTGAACTGGTGATGATTAATGAGTTGATTCCCTTTGCAAACCATCAAATAAGGTCAGATTTATATCACTGACCTTTTATGTCCTCAGAGGCCTCAGTTAGAGAATGTGTTAATTCCAAAATGGTTTCATTTTTTCCACCAGTTCAAAGGAATAAAAAGAAAGTATTTAGAAGTTCATTCTTCTGTCAAAAATGAAACATCTGACGTTATTAATGCCATTGTAAATTTAGTTGAAAAGTTCAACAATGAAGACGAAATGTTGTTTTGGGGGTGACTGATAATAGGAATACAGCTTTTGGCGGAGCACAGCATTGTGGTAAAAACAATGTTCTTACATGCTGAAAAATCTGTGCAACAGAAATGTGGTTGGAATTCTTGACGTACACAAAATTCATGACTTCATTCAAACAAGCTGCAGTATTCTACCAGTCAAAATAGAAACTGCAATTGTCCAAAATTATAAATATTATATATATATAATATTTAAAATACATAAAATCAAAGTATATATATATATATTTTAGTATACACACACGTATGTGTGTGTATATATACTCATCTATAAAATTTTTTATGACAGAGCTGATGCTGAATCCCAAAACATTTCAGCATGGCTGTATGTATTTTCTCTCTGTAATGCCTGTCATCAATTGGATTTTAGAAATGCCTGAGGCTTTGAGAAACCTCTTTGTAAAGCAACCTAAATTTAGTTCACATTCTGTGCAAAATCAGTTGGAAATATTTAATCAAATTATTCAATGAATGTAGCATGAAATTTCAGCTTTTGAAGCTTTTAGCAAGTTGCAATTACGTAAAACAAAGCTCGCAAAAAGGCAGAAGTTCAAGTTTGTGGCCTACAAAAGCCAGGGAGGAATTGAACAGACCAATAGATGAGAGCTCAAATGATTTAATTACCTAATCTGAAAATCGTGCTTTGGAAAAATCCTGACGTTGACAGAGCTTCTAATTTTAATTGGATAAATTTATGTCCTCCACCAGAATGGGATGAAACTGTGAAGGCCTATGATTTTGCAGTACCTACATATGATGAAATGTTAAAAAGGATCACAAGTAGAGACAACTTAAGAGCTCTGTCTTGTAAAAGCATTCTTGAAGAAAGTTGCTTTGAATGTAGGTAGATATACAGCACCTGTGAAAGTTTTAGGGCTGACATATTTACACATTTTAATATAAAAAATAGAATTGAGAATATCCTTCATTTAGCAGAATTGTCTCTGAACTAATAGGCTCATCAGCATCTAGTGAGGGAGTACTTTCTCAATTAAAAATATGATGGCATACAGAGAAGCATCAATTTAAAGTCTCAGCAATTTCAAATATATTAATCATGAAATGCAGCTTTGCAGAAAATTGTCATTTTATAAAAATATGAAAATAAAAAAGATTATATTAACAAAAGACATTTTCAGAAAAATTTCTACATCACAATGTTAGAGACAACAATTAAGGTATGTGAACCTATATCAAGAATAATTATTTACTTGTGCTACTTTAAAATGCTCAAGTAATCAATATAAAACATTTTTTAAAAAAACTTTGCTTTAATGTTCATAGCTATGTGTCATTTAAAAATATTCTAGAAAATTTTATTTTGAAAATAAGTTTTCGATAGAATTATTTTGTAGTTCCACCAATACAATAAAACCAAATTTTTGGTTAATAAATACACATTTTTGAAAGTATATAATGTCTAGTAGGCTCTTTCATTCTCAAAAGTATTCCCAGTTTGAACAAAAAATTATATGATCTCCCTACTTGTATGATCTGGCCCCTTTTACTTTTTGCCCCCCCCCGCCCCCCCCCCTGTATCACAAGTTCCCTCTTCTCAAATCACACCGGCCTCCTTTCTGTCCACAGATGCTCCAGGTTGCTCTCCCTGCTGTTCCTTCTACCTGGGCCAGGTTACCCCTGATATCTGCAAACTTTTCTCACCTCCTATCAGTCTTTGCTCAAGAGTCCCCTTCTCAGTGAGTCTTTCTCCTGTCGATATATTTATAATTGCCATCTGTCCCTCATTTCCTATCTCCTACCCCCTGATTAATTTTACATAGCAATTATTTTTTTACATATTAATTTGTATGTTTGGTCCAGGGTGGACCATTTTTTGTTCATTTGTTTTGACTTGTTTTGTTTTTTGACTGGTACATCTCCAGCCCTGGCACATGACAGGTACTCAATAAATATTTGTTCAAAATATAAATGAGTTGCTGGTCAACTATCCTTTAGAGTCACACATTATTTCTTTTAGTATGTTAAGCTTAATCATGTTACAGTCTTCCCCTAGACAATATTCTGTCTAGTTAAAGGGGCTCTGATTCATTTTATGTGTTTTATGGTTTCTATCTGAGTATGGTTTCTATCTGAGTGCTTTGAGGACAGGGACAGGGGCACTTTCATTGGTGCACATAACAACTACTCTGCTTGGAATTTGGCCTTCCTCTGTGGGATGGCTGGTATTCCTCGGCCTTGTGAAAGGAGATCTCAGAGATATGCTAGTTATCAGACCCCTGATAGAAAAAGCTGAAAACATCCACTAATTCTGGATGTAGATAAGCACCAACATTCTCCTAACAGAAATTCATTCTTTGCTCTTCTCTGTCACTCTGTCTTAGGTGCAGCTCGTGTATACAACCAACATCCAGGAGCCAAATGTCTACAGGTACATTTTTAAATTAAACACTTTAAAAATTAAAATTATTCGATAACTGTTATCAATCTATGTTTGGACAATAATTTGCTTACATCTCCTACTACCCTCCTCCTCTTTCCATTGTCTTTGAGCCGAGGTGGAATTCTGCCAAGCTGACTTGGCAATTTTCCAATGTGCCTGGTTTCTAGATGGGTGTCCAGGCTGATGGGCTCTGCTATTTACTTCACCACCTGAAAAAATGTAAATAGTTCGAATCATCACAGATGTTTTGGCCTGGCTATTCCCAGTCACGAAAGAGAACACCAAAAGAAATTTCAGCAAGATGTTAACAAAATCAGAGCTAGGATCAGGGCTGAACTAAGGCAATGGGTCTCCATGGCAGACTAATGAATGTATACTTCTTCTTTCCATATTTGCTAAAAATTTATTTAGAGGGTGGAAGGATTTCCTTTCAACAAAAATTATCTATTGAAACAGATCCATTTACTAAACCATATCTGCTGGCTAAAGCATAATTGACAGTCTGAAAAAATAAAAAAGCCACTTTCCTTGTTCTCTCTTCAGTTATAGCTTGAAATTTTAAAAATCAGACAACTTTCTGGGAAACAAAGGGCTTAAAATGTGGATAGTAAATGCTCATGCTTGGTAAAGAGTGCCACACCACACCTTATTTGGTTTCAGAATTGCAGCCAATAGTGCTCACATGACACCAAAATAAGGGAAGGACCTGTGCTATCGAGAAGTCTTTTTATAACTTCCCACTTGAGGACACGTTCTACTTTGATGGGACCGATGCCAATTTATTAATAAACTTGCTAGTTAATTCCAGTCCCAGGAAGTGGCCTGATGGGCGTGCCCCCTAGACCTCCCTGTGTACCCCCTTGTAAAAAAGCAAAACAACAACAGTAAAAGAGTGCCTGGTACACAATAGGCTCACAGTAAATATTTGGCTTTTTACATCCAGGAAAACAAGACTTTAATAGAAACACTAATGAACATATGAACATATAAGATGAAAACCAGCCCAACCAACAGCCATTTTCCTGTGTATCTGTCATTTGATCAATTGACGGTACAACAATGCTAACTTATTGATACCTTCCTCCATAGTATGAGTTTTTGAACTATTTCCTACCAGACCCATTTCTCCCTCTTCTCTTGCTATGCCCTGTATTCCCCGGGGGGCTGGCTGGCCCCTGTGGGTGGCGTTTTCCAGCCTCCAGAGGCAATTGTCTCTCACTGGCTTCAGCCCACGGGAAGCACCGTAGAGAGACTGGAGGGTGAAAGGCAGGGAAATTTAAGGCATCTTTTCCCCCAACGACACTCTCTCCACAGTGTCTCTGTCAGCAGTTGTATTTCCTTTATGGCTTCATTTGGAGCAAAACAGGTCCTGCTGTGGTGGCAGCTTATGCCTGTTGACCTGGGACCCTGGACTCTGGTGACTTTGCCCCTTGGCTTTGTCCCTTTGCCCTAATGGCTTCCTGCTGTCGCTAATCTCTGGGTTCCCTCAATGTCTTCTGTTTGCTTTTTAGCTTTTTGCTGTTTGCTCCCATTTCCTGTGTAATCAAATTTTTGGATTAAATTCCTTCTATTTACTCCCAGTATTTGTATATTTTCCTGAGTGGACCTTGACTGATACACTTCCCATTGCTGAATGATGCTTGGGGTATAGACCTTTGTAGGAGAGTGATACAAAATACAGGTGATCTAGTAAATATGTAATAGACCAATACAAACCCCCAAGGCTGGTATAATTCAGAGCAGACAAGTCTGGCGCATACAGATAGAGCATGAGACTCCGAAACGAGACTCCTGCATTCTGTGTTCACCATTTTCTCTGGTTTGCTTATATGAAGCAAACATTGCTTTGGACCTTGAAAGTACATTCAATACCAATTGTGAATATAACAACGTAATAATATTTCTAATGTTGTCATGTATTAGTAGTAGTATGATCAATAATTTAGGAATGTAATTTTTACAAGCACAAAAAATAATTTTAGTAAGAATAGAGAGAAGCAATTCATAAAAATATCGCAAAGGAATGAATGGGAGAAAAAAAATCCAGCACAATGAAGCCCCCTCACTTGCGAAGTCTGAGTTCTTTTAAACACATCTCTTGTGATTTGTATTATTAAAATCTCTGAGTAATGACATTGTTGCTGGTCGCATAGCAATCCACCTTTACCATGTTCAAGAAGTGACAGGACAAATCACAGGAGCTCTGACTTGAGGTTCCTCTCTTCAGGAAATTTCCTATGGTGATGTAATCATCAACTCTTCAAGAGCTCTCATTTCTTACTTAGAATGTTATGTTGTTGACTCAAATACTATTAGGGTATCATGACAGTGATTTACTACCCTTCATATACTGCACTAGGAGTCTAGTTAAAAAAACTCTAGTAAAAAAACACTAGGAGTCTAGTTAAAAAACTAGGAGTCTAGTTAAAAAATTCAGAATTCTCTGAGTAAACACAAATACATCCCAACTGTGAGCTGGACAGGCTTTCAGAATTATACAAACCCACATAAAAAACTCATCCTATACTGGGGCACTGGGCACAAGAATGTGCTCACAGTCCAGCTGCCTTTTGTGCTTCCAAAACACATGCCTGTGGCAGCAATCACTAAGGGATTATGACTGAAGAGAGTTGTGAGGGGGTGCTCCTCTACACTTCCTTGGGAACCTCCCAGGACTGAGGCCATCACTTGTCTACCTGCCATTGTTGTTTCCAGATTAAAAAAATATATACATATGTATTTTACATCTGGCAAAAGGCCATGTTGTACCTAAAAGATAAAGTCTTTTATCCCAAGAGGGGAAGAGTTCCACTTTCCTCCTACATTTTCCTTGTTGTTAAATAAGCAAACATAAGTAAGTCAGTAGTGGGACATGTTGTACTCAAGAGAGAGTCCTTTTTTCCTTCAGAGAGGAGATAGCCATTTTTCTTCTACTTTTCTCCTGGTTGGTAATTACATAAAAATAAGTAGTAAATTTATGTTTTCACTTTTGAAAGTATATTTAGTGAAAGACTTAGAATATTTGGTTTTATTTATGGCAGAGAGAGAGAAAGAGAGAGAGGGAGAGAGAGAGAGAGATATTGGTGGGTTGTTAGCTGAGCTCTCAGGGTTAATGTTGATCACAAACATTACTCGAGTTAGTTGCCTGTATGATCCAGTTTTTCCACTTCTCAAAATTTATTCTATGGCAATAATCAAATGTGGGTGCAAATGTTTATTTAGCAGTGTTGATAATAAGAGCAAAAATCAGAAACAATGTAGTTGTCTAATAGTAAATGATTGGTTTAATAAACCACAGCACATCATATATTTGAAAACCAGCCTTTAATCATTATTTTGGAAGACAGTTTAGCATGGTGATAGAGAACATAAACTTTGCAGTCTGCACACCTAAACATAATAAAGCTGGTTACTTACCAGCTTTATTATGTAGAGCAAAGTTTTTAACCTTCTCTAAATTGCAGTTTTTTCTTCTGGGAGTGACAACACTTCGATTTTAAGGTTGTTATGAGGATTTTAAGAGGACTTGTAAAACCCTTCACAGAGGGCCTAGCTTAGTGTAGACATGCAAAAAATGTTAGCTATTAGGGTTGCAAAGGACAGATCAGGATGTGCATAAGGATATGGGGAAATGTTCACTTTAAAACATGAAAAAATATCATCCTAATTTTCTAAAATTATAAACAATCATAGAAGATTGTACAGCTATATGTCAACATGCCTAGAGTAATTAATTGCCTCTCAAAAGGAAGATAATGTGGGTTCAAATGTTTTCTTGATATTCCTCGGCAGTTTTAAATTTTTCTACACCTATCAATTTTGTGTTTTAAGAAGCACTTGTATTTAGGAATCACAACACTGTGACCATATTAATGTAGTTTGCTGAAGGTTGTTGATAGAATCATGTGACTATGATTGGGTGTATATTCATATTGACTTGTGAATGTGAATATATTCATATTGACATGTGTGTAACTCAAATACACATGAGAATTGCAAGACTGATGCTCCATCTGCTACCCCCGCTACCTCATCTGTTGGCCATGTACATTAGCTCTTTTTGAATATAGATGACCTTTGTTTTGAAAATATAACTTAGCATACACAATTATTTTATAAACTCATGTATATAAAAAGTCAAAGAAGTACCTTCTGCTCAACATTGCTGTGAACCTAAAACTGCTCTAAAAGTAATCTTAGAAAAGTCAAAGAATTCGGAAATATGCAGGGTAAAAAGCTAGGCCACTTCCCTTAGAGTCTCTTCCACCACCTACCTAATTGCCAGTTCCATAGCTAACTACTTTCAGGTATGTCTCCTGACACCCCTTTGTGTATGCATATTCACACTTACGTATATGTGCTTAAAATTATAGAAGTGGAAGGATTTTTCATATTGTCCTGGGCTTTGCTTTTCTAAGTTAACAATGTATCTCAGAAGTCTCTCTTAGTTCATTTAAATCTATGTTTGCATTCTTTTTAGCAGCTGCATGGTATTCTGTAGCATGGATGAATCACACTTTATTTGACTATATCTGCATTTAGTTTAGTTTTAATATGCTCATAAAAACTGTACTGTTTTGTGTTTTAAGGAACGTCATTGTAATTACATGTCCAATTTTCTACAGGATAGAGCCTTGGAAGTGAAATTGGTATAAGGCTCACAAATTTCTTCTAGACATATTTTATCAGTTACGGAGTTTTTCTTCTTTTCTTTGATCTTCAACAACAGGAATGGTGGTTGAATTTGTTTTCAATTGCTTTTCAACACCTATCAACATGTTAATAAAGTTTTCTCTTACTTGTTACTATAATGCATTATATTAATCCTTTTCATAATGCTAAACCACCCTTGGCTGACTTGTATAAACTCTATATAGCTACGGTATTTTTAACACATTTCTGCTGTTTTTATTTAAGTCTCTCTCCCAGCTGTGAGTTTTCCAACTCTGTAGGAAAATAGCTGGCCTATGGATCTTGATTTGTCAGTGACTGTTCTATACTCTTATTTATTTTTTGTCTTTCACCTGACAATAACTGACAGAAGATATGATATTTTATAATTTAAAAAGAATGCTATTAAAATAAAAAAATACATATTGGGCTATCGTCTTAAAGTTCTTTTCAGAGGCTACTTTGCACCTGGTTGTTGGGGGAGAATGGCTTGCCAGCTACATGTCCAGTGCTTTTCTTCATGCACTTGAGAACAGTTTTTGAGATGGCCAGAGGGAGAGAGATATATTTTTAGTCCAGTACCTATATTGTAAAATACTCTCTGTCTCTAGTTTTACTCACATTTAAGGGATTAAGAGTTAAATCTGAATTTTCTGGTATATTATGTGTGGCTTAATATTTATTTGAGTTTTGATGTTTTACCATGTGTATGTTTTGTTTTTTGTTTTGTTTTTCTCTCTGTAGTGGGGTTCAAGAGCCTAAGGAATCACCCCCACCTCCTAAAACCTCAGTAGCCGCTCAGTTGGATGAGCTCATGGCCCACCTGTGTGAAATGCAGGCCAAGGTGAGCATGGTCTCTGTGATGAAGCCTGCAGGGTTTATCTCTTTGGGACCCAGCTCCATATCGTCCTTTTAGCAACACTTCTAAGCTGTCATTCATTTTCCTAGACTACATTTAATTCAACGGATGAATCCAACTTGGTGCAATGTATTATCTGGACACAAAAGATAGTATGATCCAGGCTCTGATCTCCAGGAGCTTGGAGTACTTGGTAAAATAAGGCATAAGCCTCTGCAACATTTATAGAGTAAAAGACAGGTGGTCTTATCAAAATATGTGAAGCAAACATTAGGAATGTAGCGAGGTCAAGGAGATTTTGTCAGAGATGGGCCTGGGGTGTGGGATGGACTCTGAAGGATGGAAATGGTTTGGACACAAAGAGATGAGAGAGGAGGTCCTTTAGTTGGGGTGAGCCCTGAAGGTATCGAAGGTATCAGCACCTAAGGCTGATGAAGTGTGGCAGGACTGTCAAGGAGACCTACCTGAGCAGGGTAGAATAGAGTTGGGCCCAAGCTGGGGCAGAGAAAGGGAGATCAAAGTTTGGCTTTGACAGTAGGAAGGATGAGGAGTCTTAAACCCCATATTGAAATGAAATCCATCTCCTTCTTGTAGCCTCCAGAGTGTGAGTGGCAAGTTCACATAGCAGGCAGGAAATGGAAATCAGATAAATGGGCTTAAGAATTTGTCAAGGGAACTATCATCTAGAATTCTTAAAGTAGGGAATCCAACCCAATTGATTAGAAGATACGATATGCACACCTGAAGTGACTATGAAATCATTTCAAAGCAGTATATAAAAATGTGTGTGGGGAGGGCAAGGATCTTATCTTTGTGGCTCACCTTTGGACTCCCAATGCCCAGCGCAATTCCTGACACATTGTGAATAATATGTACTTATTAGGAGGACAAATGAATAAACATCAGAAACAAGTTTTTTTTTTTTTAATGTCTGCCATTAAGCTGAGTGCATTCCTCACTCTCTCTGTATCTGGAAATGCTAGAAAAAAAATCTACATTAGGAGTTTTAATAGTGTGGTGCTTTCTAATTGATTTAGCATGTGTCTTGGCTTATTTACATTTTAAAAATATCTGTATACTTTTTTTTTTATCTGTATACTTTTTGAATATGCCATACATTCATACTGTACAAAACTCAAAAGAACCGTTTCCTTATCAGCTCTGTCACCAGTCATCCAGTTCTGCCCCCTGGAGGTAGTCAAATATTTCCTCTTTCTTACATATCTATTCAGAAGTACTCTGGAATATATTAATACAAGCAAATAGATAACAGCTGTAAATGTAGATGTAGATACAGATATATTATTGTGTTTTTATTAGTTATTTGTATTTTGTATTAGTTATTTCTCATACTTATTATTGGTCATCCCCCCCAGGCCTTTTAGACATTAACTTTTTGAACACTAATGTTTTTCAACATTAATTAAAATTATATAACAGACGAGGAAGGAAATCTGTCAGACGATAAAAGTTTCTTGAAGGGAAATGAGCATTTTGGATTAATGAGATAAGGTGAGGTTATTCCTGGCTGTAAAGTAGGATAAGCAGAGGACTGAAGTCAGACTGTAACAGATCCCATTCGGGAGACTGCATGGAGCCTGACCAGCCTTAAACAATGGAAGATTTTACTGAGTGATAAAAGATGAGATTGGGAAGGTACAGTGAGGGCAGTACATGGGAGACTTTGAACGTCTGTAAGATATGTGCAAATTTGATGCTGGAAGCAACGGACAGTCATTGTAGTTTTCTGATCAGGAAGTATTAGATAGAGGGTAGCAGTAGACCAGTTGGAAAGGAGTTGAGAGAGACGGACTCAGGACATTAGCTGATGAAGGATAAGTTGGGCATCCTTTTTTGTAATTTGAGTTTTTTCCTTTGAATGTTTTATAATAACTATTTTGGAATTTTGCTTAAATAACTCAATCCATCAGCTTGTCTTTTTTCTTGCCAGACATTGTTTTATTGAATCTAAGATGACAATAGAAACCCAATTTCTCTACTGATATTTTCTATCTGTCATTCTCTTTGCTGAGCTTTTTCTTAGCTATCAGCAAGTCTTATCTGGCATCTTCTCACTACCTTCTCCACTAACACTGGTCCAATTCATTATTTTTGGTTTGAACTGTTAATAATAGTCTCTCAACTAACTAGTGCCTCTAATTCCACTCTATAGTTAATTCTTCATTCAGCTACCACAGGGATCTTATAAATCAAACTCTTTTACTCTCATGCTAGAAACCCTCCAATGGTTCTATCACCCTTGGAATAAAAACCCAAGCTTTTACCATGAGATTAAAACTATGATCGTTGTGATCTTCACCTCTCTCCAATATCTTCTCCAGCCACAGTCATTCTCACTCCCTCTGCTCTAGCCTCACTGAACTTTCCTTCCTCTGGGTCTCCCTGTCCTCTGGAATGCTTTCCCGCAAATATCAATATTTCTGTGTCCCTAAGTACATCACTCAAATATCTGCTCAAATATCACATCCTTGCCGGTCTTTCTCTGATCACCCTCATCTAAATCAGTTCTTCCTCAACATCGCACCTTCTATCTTGATATATAATTTATATTGTATTTCTACTTGGCATTACATCATATATTTATTTGTTTAATTGTTTATTGTCTATCACCCAGAGAATGTAAACTTCATGTGCCTAGAGCAGTGATTGGCACAAACTAGATTCTCAATAAACGTTACAGAATAAATGAATAAAAACATTGTTGACCTGTGGTCATCATAAGGGGCAGAAAAGGTATCGTCTTTATTCATTCAATTTCCTATGGTAAGAAAAGATTTACAAATGGAGAAAGATTAGTCTGATTTCATTCAGCCTGGGGATCTTAAAATGGAAAAGAGCTTAAAGCATTTTTATTGGTGTTACAATGTTGGATTCTCCATGCTTTGGAGGAAAGTTCAGGAAAGACTAAAGGGTCAGTCATCAAAGGCCTCCCTTTCCTCTGGAATGCTTTCCCACAAATATCAATATTTCTGTGTTCCTAAGTACATCACTCAAATATCTGCTTATATGAGCTTATAGGATCATATAGAAGATGACAGTGAGGATAAATGTCCATGAGGTTGACTCTCTTCATGGTTCCGTCCTTGGTACCAGGTTGCAGTGAAAGCAGATGCCAGCAAGAAGCACGTACCAGACAAGCAGGATGACAAGGCCTCCCTGGACTCAATGCTGGGGGGTTTGGAGCAGGAATTGCAGGACCTTGGAATTGCCACAGTGCCCAAGGGCCATTGTGTTTCTTGCCAGAAACCGATTGCTGGAAAGGTGGGACGGACCAGGATGTTGGTCCTACAACCATCTATGTCTGTGTCTGCGTCTCACCGTGCCACCAGGATTGCTTGTTCTTATATTCTAAGATGTTTTCCTAATAGTTAATAACTACTGATCACTTACGGTGCTCCAGACACTGAGCCAAGTGCTTTACAAGTATGCCTTCATTTAATGGTCACCTTACTCCTTTGAGGGAGACTCTATGATTGTCCCCGTTATAAAGATGAAGAAACTGAGGGCTCAGGGGACATTAGCTGACAGATCCAAGGTCTAGGAAAAGGCAGAGCGAAGATTTGAACCCAGGAGAGTCTGACTCTCAATTGTGAGATCTTATCCATTTTTTGGTACTGCCTTTACTGAGAGAAGCTTTCTCACTGCTCGCTCTGTTCAAACATTTCCAGTATGAATTGATTTAATACAGTTTTCAGCTGTGCTCAGCTCCAAATCCTGGCCACAGACTCCTGCTCTGCGTCATCCTTCTCTAAAACCATAAAAAAAGGCTATGAGACCTGAGTGTGTGGGAGGTGAGGTGAGATGTTCAGACCAGAGGAATACAGACTGTCATTTGGCCTTTTTCTCCTCCGGGGAGCCCTTCCATGCCACGGCTGTAGTTATCACTTGTCTGTGTCTACCGTGCTCTATTTTGTTTCTACCACCCTCTGGGGCAGTAAGGTGGTGACAAACACTTACAGTCTTTTATCAACATGAGCAGTCAGAAAAGTGGCACCTTGTCCTATCCATAGAGCAGACAACAGACGGCACAGGCAGAACCTAGGTGTCAGCCTGTGTTGTGTGACTCCAAAGGTTGTCATTTACGTGGAGTGCTGAGTGGACAGTGCCCTCCAGAGCTGTGCAACGCGGAGGCCCTAGAGCCCCCTACAGGGCTCCCATGCCAGGCCTTGTTTCATTCTCCAGGTGATACATGCACTAGGGCAGGCATGGCATCCAGAGCACTTCGTCTGCAGTCACTGCAAAGAAGAGATTGGCTCCAGTCCCTTCTTTGAGCGAAGTGGCTTGGCCTACTGCCCCAAGGACTACCACCATCTTTTTTCTCCACGCTGCGCTTACTGTGCTGCTCCCATCCTGGACGTAAGTAAATCCCCCTCCCCCTGCTTTCCTGTAGCTTGTACTCACTCATTTAGAACTAGGGTCATGTTTCACTGCTCTGCAGCATTCTAATATCTCTGTGTGTGTTCTTTTTCCAGAAAGTGCTTACGGCAATGAACCAAACCTGGCACCCAGAGCACTTCTTCTGCTCTCACTGTGGAGAGGTGTTTGGTGAAGAAGGTATGACTGGGGGGAACCTCCATCTGCCTTTCTGGATCTGCCATGGTAGTCCACGTTCCTGCCATTGCCATCCAAATGCCTGTTTCAGTACTGAATGCCATCTCTCCCTATCTCTTCCCAACATTTATAAATTTTGTTTAAATTGAATTTTTGAACCAAAGAAATATGTATGCAAAATTTAAAAACTGAAACATTACTTCAAAGGTAATATTGAAAAAAGTTGGTCCCCTACTTCTCCTTTCTCCACCCCAAATCTAGTTCTCCTCGCCTAATTGTTTTTAGCTTTCTCTTCTGTTATTTACTTGTGTTTCAAATACTATATTACTATAGATTTATTTTCCCCCTAATTTTAATCTTTATGTATTTAATTTCTACCAGGGAAGATGAGGATTTAGAAATGTCATTACTATCCCACTTTACCCCCAATATTTTTCCCCTTCCCCATTCTCTCAATATATAATTCTATTTCTAACTATTATTTACTTCATCCCCACTACAACTTTGTGAGAGTAATTTTATTCCACATTTTACCTAGTTACAGATGAAAACACTGAACCTCAGGGAGGTAAAGTGATTTTCTTAATGTCATACAACTGGAAAGTCAAAGAGTTGGAATTTAAATTCCAGTCTTGTTTCTGCAAATTCTATGTTTATTTTTTTACAACATCATAACTGCCCCTTGGTGGAGTCTCAATTCCTCTTCTGTTGTTGGATCTTTTTACTTTCTTGGCACCAACATAATGCACTGTATTTGAAGACAGAGCCAGATCCAGTAGCACTGACATCGTCCACTAGCAAAGTGCTTTGTAGTAATTTGCTTGTTCACTGAAGCTTGTTCAATGCTTTTCACAAATCATTAGGTCTTTCGATTCCCAATTACACTTTAGTTAAACAGCATTTTTCATTGAGATGTAACCTAAAGCATATTGAAATGTGTCACGGTAAATTTATATTGTATGGGTAGTCATAAAGTCTGAGAGTCAGTTGTGTAGAACAACCAGCAAGTGAACACTGCCCGGGGATGATTAGGATCTGGAAGTTGCCTGAGAACAGAGCAACAGAATACAGGCCTATTTCAAGACACATAAGTTAGATACAAGAGAAAAACATCCTACCTATAGGATGACCAGGAAGCACCATGAAGGTAGCTAGTTCTCACTGTTCTTGACTTGGGCCCCTTCTAAACAAGCAAGGCTGATTGGGTGACTTATGACTTTACGTAAATATGACACCACACCGAAGATATATTTCTTTAGACAACTGGTAAAAAGGCCATTTATTAATCAGAAGCTCCTCTTGGGTAGTATTTTTGTTTGTATCCTCTGCTTTGTGTAAATGGGTCTCCTACCACAGGTTAGTCCATTCAGTAGGTGGTATCCTGCCTGACCCACCCACACCTCACAGAGCCACACACAGTTTCTATAATGACAGCTTAACCACTAAGCCTCCTGGAAAATTAAATTCATCTGCATTTTTGTTTCAGTTCAGGGAATTCCTCTTAAAGGTGCAAGTTTCTAAGCACACAGGCCTTAGCCTCAAGTCCTCAGTGACTAGGTCTCTCTTTTTAATTGTTCATTATGGAGCCCATGTAGGTGCTCCCTAATTTCCCCTGTGGCTAAGAGCCTCAGCAGAGTATAAACTCCCTCCCTCTCGCTGTGGCAATTTTAATTGTTAGTGTTTTTCATCCATCCTCCAGAGGTAATTGGCCCCAGAGAGAGCCTCTAGGAAAGTAAGTTCTGAAACTTTCTCAATTTATTGAGTACTGAATTGGGTATCACGGAAAGTTTGGCTGACTGCTTTTGATTCCTCTCCTGAGACTCACCTGAGTTCAAACAGAGGCTGTTATTTCTCTGCTATTTCATTCTTGGGACTGGCTACCTGGCAAATGCCTGGATGAGGGTCATTCCTAGGTCAGTTGGCACGCCTTACAGTTTTCTCAGGTAATACCCACTTATAGGCAAGCTCAGTTTTAGGTCCTTTGCATCACTTGAGGACTTGTCAGAAATGCAAATTCTCAGGCTCCATCCCAGACCTACTGAATCAGAAACTCTGGGGGTGGGGTCCAGCCTGCAGTCTGCATATTGACACGTTTTCCAGGTGATAGACACATACAAATGTTAGAGAAATAAATACTGTGTCACACAAAAGCAACAAAGATAGTTGTGTGTATTGGTTTTTCTTAAACAGTAGGCCTTTCTGCGGTCAGTTGCATTTGGTTAGACTCTAGACATGCTTTGATAAAGTGAAAAAAGTGAGCCCTTCTGTGTCTCAGGGGTTTGGAAGAACACAAGGAAGCTTATAAAAATTATTAGTGTAGCTTCTTAAATCTATAGGCCTCAGAAGACAGTTCAATTGTCTACTTTTCCAAGACAGCATAGTTAAACAAGGCAAGGCATATCCAATAGTGACCAGAGATCATGGAAAAACTACAGCTACCTGATTTGGGTCCCAACTCCTGGCTGCTCCTATTACCGTTTTTGTTGTTGTTGTTGTTGTTGTTTTGTTTTGTTTTTTGTTTTTTGTTTTTAATCTGGCTGCCACTGTCAAAGTGGATGTCTAGAAATAATGTTCTTGGATGGGCTGCTTTCCAATGCACTGTGCATGCTTTGTTTACATGCTATTTTAGTGAGGCACAGGTAGAGCTCTCATATTTACAAAGCTATTGAGTTATGATATTTGGGCTCAGCTGATAACTATCAGATCCCACAGAAAGGTCAAGTCACGATGCATTTAAATTAGGGGTGTGACATCCAAGTTAGGTTGTGACTTTAGGCCTTGATTTGAATCTCAGCCCTTCCACTGACTGGTTGGTTATATGTAATTTTTCTGAGCTTTCCTTTTCTCACTTGTAAAATTGGAGGGTTGTTGTGAAGAATCTAATTTCAGTTTGTATATATTCTAGTTAATCTTTGAGTGAGACTCTAGACAACCTATTTCTGGAGCTGATGATCTCGATTTTGCTATTGTAATATTGTTCATATGACTACTCATCACTAAATATTTCTTGAGCAACTACTATCTATGTGTCAGGTACTATTTTAGGTACTTGGGAGACAGTGACCAAAAAAACAAAGTTCCTGCCCTCATGGAGCACGTGTTCTAGTGCGATTAATTAAACTAGCCAACTAACTGACTAACTAACTAACTAACTAAAGAGAAAGAGAGACAGAGGGAGAGAAAGAGAGAGAGAGAGAATTATAGGGTGCTATTTGAAATAGTTTTTTCAGTGGACAAAGCGTAGAGTCCCTTTTTGTTTTAAAGAAAAATAAATCATAAGTTCATACTGATATTTCAAATTTAAGTGTAAGATTACATGTTTTTTCTTTACTTGTTTTATTTTGTACTTGTGTCTTTTTTTGCACTCAAAATCTTGCTTGCCAAAGACATTACTATCATTAATTATTTTATTTATTATAAATCTACCTATAATACTTTCAAAAAAAGCAATATAAACCTTGCAAATAACAAGATTATTGAAAACAGCTTAAGATATCTTTGTAGTTCTTTTTGTGTTTAGATTATATCCAGTAAGACTGTACAGTTAAAATGCTATCTGTTAAAGGTACTGGAATGAATTATTGCCTTTCTTTGATAAGATCACAAATTTGATATACAGTTAAGTTAGTTTGTTTCAACTTAATTTAATTTTTTTAGGAATTAAATTTTTTCTGTTTTTTTTTTTTAATTTTATAAAACAATAATTGAAACAGTATATTTATTTAGGGGCTCTTTGTATTCACTATATGTTTTTGAGATATAATTAGCAAATGTTTTCCTCAGTTTGTCCTTTCTCTTGGCTTTGCTTGTGGTGGTTTTTGGTCATGCATAAATCATTCACATCTATTTTTAATGTAGCTAAATTTATTAACCTTTAACTTGCTTTTGAAATTTGAGCCATTTATGACATTTTTTTCATTCCCAAATTAAAGAGGAATCCATCCATTTTTAATTCAAGTATTTGTATAGTTTAAATTATTGTATTTATATCTTGTATCCATTTGGAAATTATTATTTAATAGTGCTTTATTTTTCAATATTAGGCACTTTTCTCCAGGTGCGGTATTAGCTACTGGAGATATAATGTGACATGACCAACTATATCTAGTTTCTCTCAGAGCTAATGTTCCAGTGGGGGAAGACAGATCACAAAGATGTTTTCAGATAATGGTAAATACTATAAAACAATAAAAAAGATGAAGTGATAGGTAGGGCTGAAGAGATGCCTCTCTGATAAGATTTTTGAACTGATTGCTGAACTACAAGATGAGGCTAGCCACATCAAAGCTTGGGGCAGAACTGTACAGGCCAACAGAATACTTTGTGGTAATGCGTGGAGGAGGAATAGACCTTGACACTGTTAAATGCTCACTAGGAACCGGGCACAATACGAAAATACTTTACCTGCTTTATCCATGTGTTTCTTATAACAACCCTTTGAGGTATCTATTACTAAGCCGTTTTGAATATGAAGACACTGAGTTTGAGAGAGTTTAAACCATCGTCCTCTTTGCAGCCTCCACCTTGACTTAAGATCTCAAATGGCAACAGTGAACTCTTGATTTTCTCTCTCCAGGCTTTCACGAGAAGGACAAGAAGCCATATTGCCGAAAGGATTTCTTAGCCATGTTCTCACCCAAGTGTGGTGGCTGTAACCGCCCGGTGTTGGAAAACTACCTTTCAGCCATGGACACTGTCTGGCACCCAGAGTGTTTTGTCTGTGGGGTGTGTATACTCACATATCTTTCGGATTTAGGGAAAATCAGGGGTCCTTCTGTGGGAGTGGCAGAACTGCAACAGCTAAAAGGGTTCAGAGCTCGGGATGAGGAATTGATGTGGGCTTCCTAAAAGAGACATAAACCACAGCATCCAGTGCAGGCATTTTCTTGTCTGTTTTGCAAGTGGGCGATATTCTAGCCTCCATTTGGCAAGGACCTGAGTGAATTCCTGCAAGTGGCAGGTAACTGGCAGGAGTTCCAAGGCTGAAAGTTTTACCTTGCTAATGTTTTACTTCTTGACATCTGCATTCCTTTTCTTTCTCTTCTCACCATCCCCCAGGACTGCTTCAGCAGCTTCTCTACTGGCTCCTTCTTTGAACTGGATGGACGTCCATTTTGTGAGCTCCATTACCATCAACGCCAAGGCAATTTATGCCACGGATGTGGGCAGCCCATCACAGGCCGCTGCATCAGTGCCATGGGCCACAAGTTCCATCCTGAGCACTTCGTATGTGCTTTCTGCCTGACACAGTTGTCAAAGGGAATCTTCAGGGAACAGAATGACAAGACCTATTGTCAACCCTGCTTCAATAAGCTCTTCCTACAATAATCTCAGCTGAACCTACAGCCTCTTCAGATGCCTGATAAATTTCAAACCAAGAGAGGAAAGAGTACATTTGTAGTTACTGATCTTCTGCTTAATAGGCTTATAGAGAAAGTAAAGTTGAAGAACAAATAGGGGACCTTCTAGATGTTGTGTGCCTAGGCTTGTCTTAAGTTTTAGAGTTCTCATCTTATTTTTTTAAATGGGTACTTGAATTTAGATCTGGATTCTGCTTTCTAGTGCCTGTGCAGATGCACTTTGCACAGGCACGCATTTATTTCACAACTGGCTTTCTCAGATTTCTTCATTTTTCACCCCTCTGATGGCCCTGCTCATATCGTCTTTCCTTTGCCCATCATAACTGGGCCTTTTCAAGCTTCCCACATTTCCCTGTGACTCACTTTCCCCCAAGCACTGCTGGGGACTCTATCCTTGCTGTTGAGAATCACGGCACCACTCTTAAGCTCCTGGCATCTCCCTTTAGAGTATTTCTCCCTTTCAAGAGGAAGTAGACTTTAACTGGACAACTTTGAGTACTGACATAATTGATTAAAAAGTGCCTTGTGTTTTAATGGCTCAATGTCGGATCAGTTTGGTAGATAAACTTTGTACTTTTCGTGTTAATATACTGGGCACTACGTGCAATTAAATTTTTACCAATCTCGTTTACTTCCATTACAATAAGCACTTTTTTTAATCAAAAAAATAAAAGGAGGGATTCCTATTCACTAACTTTTCTTTTAACTTGAGAAGTTATTCATTTACTCATAATATTCAAAAGTCATTCATAATATTCATTTTATTTTATTTTGCATTTAGATAAATGAATTATCTTGAAAGATGGCAAAGCTTCCTAAAATTGTTTTCCTCACTTTGTTTACCTAAGGAGAAAAACTAGATCTCCGCTAGGCACTTGTAAATTCATATTTACATATGTATGCTTATCTCTGAACTCACAAAATTGTATGTATTAAATATGTCCAGTCTTCTTGTATATCAATTATATTTCAATAAAGCTGTTTTAAAAATGAAAACACATCTTCCTCAACTTCCCACTTGACTCATGAAAACAAACAAGTTGGCTATTCTTAGAGCATCTCTGAAGAAAAATACTATAAAAGATCATTTGACCATTCTCTAGTTTGGACTAGGAAATCCAAGCTCCAAATAAAAATATCCAGTTAATTATTTGTTCCTCTGAAAAATATTAAAGTTGTAGAGAAGCTAGTCAGGTTATTAAAGAATCTGACTTTCTCATGCCCTATCTTAGGTAAGGTTTAGAAGGAGTCATCCATTCTTCCTCAAAAGAGATATTAAGGTCTGTACTGTATTGTTCTTACCATGGTCTTAAAGATACTGTATGATTATTTGTTTAAAAAAAAACGGATTAAATTGCTGAGGAAATCTCCTTTACTGAAGGTATTTTTTTAAAAAATAGAACTGAATTTGGTGTCTTTAGGTTGGTATGGGCACAGAACTTGGAGAACTGACGAATTAAGTAATTCTTGCCAAGCTTATTATATCTGTCTCCTTTATTGGAATGGATGATAAGGGGGTTTGAGTGTTAAAAGGAAGTGGTAACAGTTAATGCTATGAAATAGAAACTTCAAATGCGCCCAAGCTCTGTGGGAGGCTGCACAGTTAGGCAGCCATCTGGCCTCACGTCCTGCTTTGTCGCTGAGAGGACCGGACTAAGCAAAATTGACATTCAACTTCTAAGCATCCACTTTACTGCATTTGACTATGATGTCATATGCAGGTGTTAATATGCTAGTGTTCATGGGTGTGTTGGCAATTTGACAAAGTAAACTTGGGGTTTTAAGCCCTTAAGAAAGAAATGTTCAGGTGTTAAAATTTTTAAGGATTAGCTATTTTGAGATTGCAGTAGAATCTTAATATGTTTAAAATGTCAGAGAAAAGCCAGAGTTCCCTAAGGTACAATTATGAAGTAGAGGCGTTTTCTTCTCACAATGAATGTAAGCAATTGTACTTGTTCAAAAAGAGATGCTGCCTTCAGGGCCAGTGTGTTAGCCACAAGAAAGCCACTCACAAGTCAAAAGTTCTTTTAAAAAAACCAACCAGAAATAGTATCATTCAAACTGACCATTTACCTGTTTACTCTTGGTTCTAAGGAACTCCTAGCTTTTTAAAAATACAACATATCCTCAAAGGACAGGGCTTTCCACAGTGAAAATATATACGAGGTCAGACAATTAAATTCGTGAACTCATCCTAGAAAAAGCGCTACATACCTCATTGCTGAATATCACTACGGTCACCTTCGAAGTACTCCCTTGGGAAGCTATACACCAAGACCGGTGCTTAGTCCACCCTTCAAAGCAATTTTGGAACTGTTTTTCTGGAATGGCCATTAATGCTGTCATCATATTACCCTTGATGTCCTGAATGTCATCAAAATGTCTCCCTTTCAATATTTTCTTTATCTTCGGGTAAAGAAAGAAGTCCTTGGAGGCCAGACCAAGTGAGTGGGGGGAGGGCGGGTTCCAATACAGTTATTTGTTTACTGGCTAAAAACTCCCTCACAGACAGTGCTATGTGAGCTGGTGCATTGTCATGACGCAAGAGCCATGAACTGTTGGTGAAAAGCATTTTTGTCTTTTTCACACAGCCTTTTCAGCTCTTCCAAATAGTGGATTTGGTTAACCGTTTGTCTAGTTGGTAGAAATTCATAATGAATAATCCCTCTGATATCAAAAAAGGTTAGCAACATCGTTGCAACAAGTTCGCGAACTTAATTTTCAGATCTGGTGTGTATACACACACACATGCACACACACATTATGAATATGCTGTAGACTGGGAGCTCTAGTCTCAAAGAGGAATATCTCAATTAGTTTGGCCAATTATTTTTTTGGAATAAGTATATAATCCTCCAAGGTGACACTTTGGTAAAAACAATTATTTTTGCATACGAGTTCTGCCACGTACTTTTCTTACAGTTATAGGATGGCTGTCAGCCACACGCTTCCCTTTTCATGACCAGTAGAGGGAGAAAGAATGATTTGTTTTCTAGCTTTGCAAGAAAAGTCTGAGATTCATCCTGACTGGACTAGTGTAGGTCACACATCCACCAGTGATTTCTGCTGGGGGAATGGACTATGGAGCTGGGCTTAAACCAAACTGGGCCATCCCCAGAGTTAGGGGCAGAACTGAGTTCCTGAAATCACAAGGGTTCTGTGGAGGAGATGTGAATGCTTCGAAAATCTGGGTAGTAGCACAAAGAGGATAATGAGTCTCACATTCCTGTGAATATATCTTCAAAACCAAAAGTATTAAAAAGTTTCTGAGTTTCAAGGTAATATAGAAAGCAAGCAAGTAGA
The DNA here is from genome assembly GCF_964194185.1 of Rhinolophus hipposideros. Taxonomy (NCBI): domain Eukaryota; kingdom Metazoa; phylum Chordata; class Mammalia; order Chiroptera; family Rhinolophidae; genus Rhinolophus; species Rhinolophus hipposideros. Next base: position 10,639,850 of record NC_138056.1, read on the forward strand.
CGTTTCCAGTGCCCTCAGGGAATGTGTCTGAGAACTTTACAGAGTTCAAAAAGCAGAGGAAAGCCAGGGATAATGGAGTTATAAATCACACGAGGCAGAAATACTGGTCTTCCTTAGGCCCCTAGGGGCATAACAGTAGGAAGCATCAAAAGCAGCTTCAGTCTGGAAATCTGGACATCTTCCAGCTGAAATGAAGGTGAGAAGGAATGACAACTTTCTTTAGGGGCAAGTGTTTTAGGCATGAGCAGCTCCTTAATAAGGAAGGGGTGGCAGCCACTTAAATGTAGGACTGAAAAAGCAACTGCCTGTTCCCCTCACTCTCCAATAATGTGGAGGCTGTGTTACTAGATAAAACTCACCATCAGGGCAGCATGGAAGTGCTGAGAACACAGAGCTCAAAGGAGAAATGGAAAGTTACTGGGGATCCGGTGGATAAGAAAGAAAGAAATCTCAGATAAGAGCTGGTACTTGAGTTGTGCTTATTGCTAATGTACAACCTTGCCAGGTGGCAGCAACTTCTCAAATCATTTCTGTATGAAAGGAGAGACAGTTTATGTAGAAGGTTCCTCCTCCCCAGTTTTGGTGCCTAAATTAATTCCTGTGGGAAGATAACCCCTGTGTTTAGAGTCACAGACTGCGGATTTGGACAATTGCAGAATTCCTGGCATCCTGGTGAAAACAATACATCTTCCCTTTATATTTTGATTATCACCAAATACTAGTGAACACTGTATTCTAGGAATAACTTATTTTGTCTAGGATAAGTAGCCCAATTCCCGTGAAAGATATCTTAGATCACAGGTGCTACTGAAACAACTATAGCCGAGAATGGGCAAACTAAGAAATCAGAGGACTTTATTTCCTGTAAATTTTAATTCAGAGGAGATGAGACCATTTGATTTTGGATTTTACTGCCTTTGGACTTTGATATGATATGATCACTAATGACTGGACAGAATCCAGGATGTGACATAGAAGGGGAGAACACGTCTCGGCATTATTTTTTTTCATCCTAGTTTCTCCACAAGTTACCACATTACTCCCATATTTGGTCCATGTGGTTAGGGGAGCTAACTTTACCTTTAGCTCCTGGGATGAACACAAGCCTCAGGCCTAACTATACTTTGTTCTTCTGAAACAAGGTGATTGGATCAGGGGTAGACATGTGATCCTAGCAAAGCCCATCAGATTGCGCCCCAGGACTTCTGCTGGGTAGATTGGAAAAGAGATACTCTACATTCATTTTGTTGGGATTCCAGCTGTAGAATAATAAAAACCCATTGCTGCTGAGAATTATCTTTATTATCTCTTAGAAGGAACTTGCTTGACAAAAAAGCTAACACAGATGAAAGTAGAGCTGAGTAATGGTGGGGTAATGTCTTCTTTTTTTGAACCACTCAATCCTACCACATCAGCATCTTAACCCCAGACTGGGAAGTTATGTGAGCAAATAACTTCCCTTTTTTGCTTAAACAATTTGAATTGGAATTCTGTCACCAATTAATTGAGTAAGCAGAACAGACATATTTTGTCTAAAACTTAACTTATTGTGAAAGAATGAATAAATGAACAAATAAACTCAATAGCGGCACACAATGTGCATTGCATGTAACCATGAAAAACAAATAGACTAGATGATGTCATAGGAATGGCGGCAGAGAGGTGGTCTTCTTGAGTTTTCCTCCGGAACTTAACACAAATTGAACATCTATAACCCATCAAAGAACTCTGCTCATCACACAGCTAAGACACTCGTGCAAAGATTACTTGAAGGTGGGCAAATTGGGTGAGCAGGGGAAGAGGGAAATGAGCAGAGTGGAAACATGACCCGAATACGAGGCTGAGGAGATGCAGGGAGTCCCAGGACAGAACAGAGACCACAAGAGCCAGGAGGTGGGCTCTTTCCCTGTTCCCACAGCTGATCTCTCTTTCCGAGAGAGCAGCATATCCAGCATTTGAGGCAGGAAGCTCAGCTGAGGCCTCCAGCTGGGCCCTAGATTGGACAAAGGAAGTAAACACCATACCTGGGCCCCTCTCCCCACTCTCCCACAGCAATTCTACCCCTGCCCTCCCAGAGACTCAAGCTGGCCCCTCAACTGAGGAGTGGTGTCAGATTACAGAGGAGAAGTAAAGCTCAGGATCTGGGAAGACCGGGTTTGCAGCTGTGACCCATGGAAGAGGCTGGGAGGAGTGTGACACTGCTGGGCTGGGAGAGAGAAGACTCTTCCATCCCCAGCCCCCACCTTTTCTGGCCTGCCTAGGGCAGGACAATTACAACTGCGGAGATACACCCAGGGGTCAGCAGCAAATGGCAGAAGCAGCTCTGGGCTTTCAGCAGCTCATAAATCTCACACCCTACACACACACTCACTCACACACACACACACACACACACACAGAAGAAGTGCCCTAAGACTCAGGAGACATGGGCACAGGGCTGGCTGTGTTACTCTCAGTGAGCATATGTGCAGGCAAGAGCAGAAACTGCACTGATTTTGTGAAAACTACCATCCAGACCCCATAGTCCCCCTCATCTAGAACTGCAGTGCCAGGTTCACTCTGGGCACCAGGTGGCCAGCTCTGGCTCTGCCTGCACAAGACACAGAGGACTCTTTGGTACGTACAGCAGAGGATAACCTGGAGATTACTTGGTGGGCTTAAGCCAAGACTGGTGCTGCTTTTTTTGTTCTGTTTTGTTTTTGTATTTTGGATATTTTTGCCTGTGTTGAGTGTGGGTTATCGGTTGTTTTTACATGTGAATGTATTTGGTTTTTTCTTTCTTGTTGTTTTTGTGCTTGGTGATTTGCTTTGTTCTGACATTTCCCTACACCAGGGCCCAGCCCAAGAGGCACAAGATTCAACACACCCAGAGGCCAACTCCAGACCAAACCAGAGTATTACCGGGTTTGACCTACAAGTGACACACCCAGAGGGAATTCTCTACAGTCACAAGAGCCCATAGAGGCCAAGCCTCATTTGAGTGGTCAACCCTCATGCAGCAGATCACCCACTGTGGGTAGAGCCAAGTCTTACCACTTGTCAGCCTAGGAGTCAATCCCACCTACTGACAAGCCAAAAGCAATTAAAGCTCAATTTTAAAGGGACAATATACAACACAAGGGTCACCTTTGGAGCACATGCACAGGAGAATAGGGAAGTGATGCAAGTCAAATATAAAGGACACATACTACATAAGATCACCCAGCAAAGACCAAGAACCTTAGGGGATCTAACTAATACATTGAAGCAAACAGAGAGTCAGCCAGAATGGGGAAACAAAGAAACATGTCCAAATTACAAGAACAAAAGAAACTTCCAGAATTGGAACAAAAAGAAATAGAGGTAACCAACCTATCAGAGACAGAGTTTAGAACACTGATGATAAGAATGTTTAAGGAGCTTAGTGACGACATAAAAGATAGGAAAATCATAATGAACACCCAGTTAGAACTAAAGAATACAATAACTGAAATAAAGAACACACTTGAAGGAATTACCAGCAGGTTAGATGAAGCAGAGGATCGAATCAGTGACTTAGAAGAAGTTAGCAGAGATCACCCAAGAGGAACAACAAAAAGGAGAAAGAATATAAAACCGTGAGAATGGTTTAAGAGACCTCTGGGATAACATCAAGCGCAACAACATGCGCATCGTAGGAATACCAGAAGGTGAAGAGAGGGAGTAAGGGATTGAAAACATATTTGAAGTAATAATGACCAAAAACTTCCCTAACCTGGTGAAGGAAACCGACATGCAAGCCCAGAAAGTGCAGAGAGTTCCAACCAGAATGAACCCAAACAGGTCCACACCAAGACACATTATAGTTAAAATGGCAAAGGTTAAAGACAAAGAGAGAATCCTAAAAGCAGCAAGAGAAAGACAGCAGGTTACATACAAGGGAACTCCTATAAGACTATCAAATGACTTTTCTACAGAAATTTTGCAAGCCAGGAGAGAGTGGCAGGAGGAACTCAAAGGCCTACAACCTAAATGGCTTTATCCAGTAAGGCTATCGTTTTAAATTGAAGGAGAGATAAAGAGCTTCCCAGAAAAGAAAAAGCTAAAGGAATTTGTTACCAGCTAGCATTGCAGGAAATATTTAAAGGGCTTCTGTAAGCAGAAGAAAGATGAAAACAATCTAACAACAAATAAAAAACATGGCAATAACTATGTACATATCAATAATCACTTTAAATGTAAATGATTAAATGCTCCAATCAAAAGACATAGGGTGGCTGAGTGGATAAGAAAGCAAGACCCTTGCTATGCTGTATATAAGAGACTCACCTCAGCTGAACATACACAGGCTGAAAGTGAAGGGTTGGAATAAGATATTTCATGCAAATGGAAATGAGAAAAACGCTGGAGTTGCAATACTTGTACCTGACAAAATAGACTTTAAAATGAAGAACATATTAAAAGACAAAGATGGGCACTACATAGTAATAAAGGGATCGACCCAACAGGAGGACATAACTCTAGTAAACATCTATGCACCCAACATAGGAGCACCTAAATATATAAAACAGATATTCACTGACATAAAGACAGAGATCAACAGTAACACTATGATAGTAGGGGACTTCAACACACCTCTGACAACAAGGGACAGGTCTTTGAGACAGAAAATCAATATGGAAACAACGGTCTTAAATGAATAATTAGACCAGTTGTATTTAATTGATATTTTCAGACCATTTCACCCCAAAGCTGCAGAATACACGTTCTTCTCTAGCACACATGGAACATTTTCCAATACAGACCCATGGTAGGCCACAAAACAAGTCTTGATACATTTAAGAAAATTGAAATCATACCAATTGTCTTCTCTGACCACAGTGCTACAAAATTAGAAATCAACTACAGGGGAAAAAACTGGAAGACACACAAATACATGGAGACTGAATAACATGTAACTAAATAATGAATGGGTCAACAATGAGATCAAGGAAGAAATCAAAAGATATCGTGAGACAAATGAAAATGAAAACATGACGACCCAAAATCTATGGGATTCAGTGAAAGCAGTCCTAAGAGGGAAAATCATAGTAATGCAGGCCTACTTAAAAAAAAACAAGAAAAATCACAAATCAACAGTTTATCCTTACACTTAAGGGATCTGGAAAAGGAACAGCAAAATAAGCTCAAAGGGAGTACAAGGAAGGAGATAATAAAGATCAGAGCAGAAATAAATCAAATAGACACACACACACACAAATACAAAAGTTCAATAAATTCAAAACTGTTTTTTAGAGATGATAAACAAAATCGACAAACCTTTAGCCAGACTCATCAAAAAAAGAGAGAGAGGACCCAAATTAATAAAGTCAGAAATGAAAGAGGAGAAGTGACAACAGACACTACAGAAATACCAAATTTTAAGAAATTACTATGAGCAATACATGCCAACAAATTAGACAATCTGGAAGAAATGGACAATTTTCTATAACCTTCCAAGGCTAACTCAAGAAGAAACAGAAAACCTGAATAGAATGATTACTACCAGGGAAATTGAATCAGTAATCAACAAGCTCCCAACAAGCTACAGCCCTGGACCAGATGGCTTTACAGGTAAATTTTACAAAACATTCAAAAAAGAATTATCACATATTCTCCTCAAACTATTCCAAAAAATCCAGAAGGAGGGAAGGCCCCCAAATACTTTTTATGAGGCTACTATCACCCTGATCCCCCAAAAAAGAAAACTACAGGCCAATATCCCTAATGAACATAGATGCAAAAATCCTCAACAAAATATTAGCGAACAGAACTCAGCAATACATTAAAAAGATCATACACCATGATCAAGTGGGATTCATTCCTGGTATGCAAGGGTGGTTCAACATCCACAAATCAACTAATGTGATACACCACATTAACAAAATGAAAAATAAAAATCATATGATCATATCAATAGATGCAGAAAAAGCATTTGACAAAATCCAGCAGCCATTTATGATAAAAACGCTTAAGAAAGTGGGAATAGAGGGACCATATCTCAACATAATAAAGGTCATATATGATAAACCCACAGCTAACATCATACTCAATGGGGAAAAGCTAAAACCATTCCCCTTAAGATCAGGAACAAGGCAAGGTTGCCCACTTTCTCCACTTCTATTTAACATAGTTCTTGAAATTCTAGCCACAGCAATCACACAAGAAAAAGAAATAAAAGGCATCCAAATTGGTAAGGAGGAAGTAAAATTGTCATGATATGCAGATGACATGATACTATATATAGAGAACCCTAAAGAGTCCACCAAAAGAACTATTAGAGCTGATAAATGAATTTAGTAAAGTAGCAGGATACAAAATTAATATTCAGAAATCAGTTGCATTTGTATATATCAATAATAATATATTGAAAGGAGAAATTCAGAAAACAATCCCATTTACAATTGCTTCAAAGACTATAAAATACCTAGGAATAAATTTAACCAAAGAAGTAAAAGATCTGTGCTCAGAAAATTATAAGGCACTGAAGAGAGAAATTAAAGAAGATACAAATAGATGGAAACACATACCATACTCATGGACAGGAAGAATTAATATCATTAAAATGTCCATACTGCCTAAGGAAATATACAGATTCAATGAAATTCCTATCAAACTACCTAGGACATTTTTCACAAAAATAGAACATATAATCCTAAAATTTATACGGAACCATTAAAGACCCCAGATAGCCTCTGCAATCTTGAGAAATAAGAACAAAGTGGGAAATATCATGATACCTGACATCAAATTATACTACAAGGCTACAGTAATCAAAACAGCATAGTATTGCAATAAAAACAGACACATAGATCAATGGAACAGAATAGAGAGCGCAGAAATAAATCTATGCCTATATGGTCACTTCATCTATGACAATGGAAGCAAGAATTTACAGTGGGGTAAAGATAGTGTATTCAATAAGTGGTGCTGGGAAACCTGGACAGACATATGCAAAAAAAAAAAAAAATGAAGCTGGACTACCTCCTTACACCATATAAAGAATAAATTCAAAATGGATTGAAAACCTAAATGTATGATCTGAAACCATAAAACTCCTAGAAGAAAATATAGGAAAAAAGTTTACAGACATTACCTGGAGTAAGATTTTAGCTGATATATCCCCTCAGGCAAGGGAAGTAAGAGAAAAAATAAACATGTGGGATTATGTCAAACTAAAAATTTTTTCACAGCAAAGGAAACCATCAATAAAACAAAAAGGATCCTACTGAATGGTAGATGATATTTGCCAATTATATATCTGATAAGGGGTTAATATCTAAAATTTATAAAAAATCTCACTCAAGTCCATAAAAACAAGGAACCCAATTAAAAAAATGGGCAGAGGACATGAAGAGACATTTTTCTAAAAAGGACATACAGATGGCAAACAGACATATGAAAAAATGCTCAACCTTACTAATCATCAGAGAAATGCAAATAAAAACTACAAAGAGATACCACCTCACCACAGTCAAAATGCTTATCATCAATACATCAACAAACAACAAGTCCTGTTGAGGATGTGGAGAAAAGGGAACCCTTGTGCACTGTTGGTGGGATTGCAGATTGGTGCAGCCACTATGGAAAACAGTATGGAGGTATCTCAAAAACTGAAAATGGAACTATATTATGAGCTAGCAATTCCATTCCTAGGTATCTCTCTGGAGAAATCCAAAACTCTAATTGAAAAACATATATGCACCCCTGTGTTTATTGCGGCACTATACACAATAGCCAAGACATGGAAACAACTGAAATGCCCATCTGTAGACGACTGGATTAAGAAACTGTGGTACATTTATACACTGGAGTATTACGCAGCCATAAAGAAGAATGAAATCTTCCCATTTGCAACAATATGGATGGACCTAGAGAACATTAAGTGAAATATGTCAGACAGAGAAAGATAGATACCATATGATCTCACTTATATGTGGAATCTCAAGAAAAGAATAAATGAACGAACTAATCAGAAACAGCCTCAGAGTTATAGAGGAAAAACTGAGGGTTGCGAGATGAAAGGGGTGGTGGGGATGAAGGAGAAGGTGAGGGGATTAGAAAGCACAATTGATAACCACAAAATTGCCACGGGGATATGAAAGTCAGGTTGGGGAATATAATCAATAATCTTGTAAAGATTTTGTAGGGTATCCGATGGACACTTGTCTTATTAGGGAGACCACTTCAGGCATGGTGTTGTAGATGCCTGATCACTTCACTGTACACCTGAAGCTGAAGCTGAACAATAATGAATGTCAATTATAATTTTATATATATATGGCTACAAGAAGTGGAGTACAGCATTAGGAATAGAGATAGTGGAAATGTAACAGCTGTATGCGATGTCAGAGGGTAGTAGTTTGGGGGAGGGAGGTTATCACTTTGTGAGGAATATAAATGATAAGTATCTAACTATTACATTGTTTTGTATACCTGCAACTAATAAAAACAATAAGAATAATATCTGATCATTTCCCGGTGTTCATAACATGAGAGCACAGTGAAACACTTTGTATTTTAAGTCTGATGCATCCCGTGGATAGCTCATATATTTAGAGTACACACTTCTTGTTCCTGTCCAATTTGTTAGTAAAATTGAATATGTATCAATATCACTAAAGGGAAAAAAAGGAGAGGAGGGTGCTGTCACCCTATAAAATGCAAAAATGTGTTGTAAATCATGTCATGTATGCTGCTTTGTCTAATGCTCATCCATAGAAAACTATTAAATCTTACAGTGCTGTGTATTGGAGTGAAAAATCGTTTTAAAACATCTGATGTCTTAAAAAAAAGAAGAAAAATTTTAAATCCTAAGAGAATTGGATTTACATTTACCCTGAAAGTTTGTGCTTGAAGAAAATTGAGTTTGCAAGAAGTTGAAGAAGAGAAAGAAGACACTTATGATGGTTCTGAGAAGAGATCTTAAGGACACTCTTTAGGGATATGGAGGTTGAGCGTGATGGTTTTCATTATGTCCAATAACACGTGGAAATATGACTTTCTCACTCCAGTGCTCTTGGATTTTCAGACATGAGTTAAATATTGGAGGCTTAAAAATAAAGCGAGAAGCTTAGAGAGAGAGAGAGATTTCTAAGATAACCTGAACATTTTGAAAGACAGGAAAGCAGAAGGGGAGAAAGTTATAAGACATATATTTAAAAGCAACAACAAACTTGTGAGTTGGGCAAGGTGAGATTTCCAGAGCTTCAAGCAAAGAAACAAGAAGGATGACATATAACACTTTCTCTGTGAGGAAAAGAAGGCAGTGGTGGGGAAGAGGAGGTGTGTGTCTGTCACTCAGTTAATTCCTTTACACAAACTGCCTGGGGAAGCTATCACTTACCCTGAAGTATCTCTTAGTTTGGGTTTTCTTAGAAGTGCATCCGGAGACTAAGACTTGTGTGCAATGGTCTATTTACGACAGGAACGCTGAATATACAGGTAGGAGAGTGGGAAATGAGATAGCAAAGGGAAGAAGGTTAATTCAGTATGTATTAATGAGCAGGTTACTGCTGTAGGAAGTTGGAGCTCAATATCCTTGAGGACCTCTGGGATTTATTGTAGGACACGTGGGATGTCAACCAATATCACCACGCCCCCCCCCCCCACTCCAGCTCTGCTTCCTTTGGCCTGCCCTGTATGCAAGCTGGACGTGTTTCTCTGACAAAAGAAAGCTCTTAGTCTAAGTCACATGTGCCTGAAAGCATCAGCCTTCCCCTAGCAGTGAGTGCCAACAGAAATGGGTGGGGAACTTACAGCATCTGTTGGGGAAACTTATGAAGGGGTAAGCATATAAGAAAAAAGTCCATTGGAAAGCTCTTCAAATCATGCATAATCTCAATACTTTGAATGTGTGATAACACATTTATTTGCAAAGCTTTAAAATATTCCTAGCTCCAGGGATCTTGATGCATTTTCCCTAGTGTAGTAATGGTGGAGAGCACTGAGAAAGGGAGTGGACAAGGATTATTATATCCATTTACCTATGGAAAAAATGATCAATTACATGAATAGGCCAAGATCACTCAATTTTAGTGATAACACTAGAACCAGACCAAAGTTTGCTTAGTCCTTGCCTGCGACAATTTGTTAAGGCTCTACATCAACAATACAAAGCACATCTCAGAAATATAACCCACGACGTGAATTTTCAAAGTACAAGTGAGTGCACTAGGGCAGGACTCCTGGTTATCCACTGCTACAGCTTATGTTGTTTTTCAGTATAGTAACAAGAACAGCAGGCTTGGCACCAGACAAACCCAAGTACAAATGTTGATTCTACCACTTACAAACTGTAAACCTTAGTTAAATCATTTATCTTCTCCAAACTTCAGGTCCATAATATGCGAAACGTGGGTAATTACACCTCTCACTGTGGGTTTCCTGTCAGGATTAACCAAGATAACAAGTGAGAAAGGGCTACGTAAACCACCAAGAACTAAATGTAAAAGGCATTCACAAGACAGTCCAAGAGATAAGTGAAGCAGTCAACATAACTTCCATCTCTGGCATTTCCATGGAGACCGTGAAATTGTAGCAGGCTTGTTTTGAGATGATTTTAGAAATCTTTTTTAAGGCTCGGGATGAAAGCTGATGGAACTGAAAATGCTGAGAGATTAGGAGAAGAGCTTGAGTTTGAGCTCATAATCTTACTTTACAGCAACATATTGACAAAGTAATGCTCAAGAGTGAATGATTTCCATGGCGCAGAAAATCCATCCAGTTAGCCATTTCCCATAGGTAGAAAACAGCTAACTTCAGTCAAGGAAAAAAATTCAGGAACTTTCCAATGTCATGATTTTCACGCCAGTCAATGGTCTAACAATAATTCAATGGAAATTCCCAGGAAAATTCTTGTCATCGTTACTTGTATTAGTTTGCTATGGCTGCCATAACAAGAACACAAGATTGGGTGGCTTAAACAACAGAAATTTATTTTCTCACAGTTCTCTAGGCTGAAAGTCCAAGATCAAGGTTTTGTAGGTTTGGTATTTGCCTGTAGTCTCTTTCTTTGGCTTACAAATGGTCGTTTTTCTTACTATGTCCTCACTTGGCCTTTTCTCTGTATGCCTCTTTAGTATCTCTTCCTCTTCTTAATAAGGACACCAGTCCTGTTGTGTTAGGGCCCCACCCTATGACCTCATTTAACTTTCATTGTCTCTTTAAAGGCCCAATCTTCAAATACAGACACATTTGGGATTAGGGCTTCAACGTATGAATTTTGTGGGGACACAATTCTGTCCAAAACATTATTTAAAAGCATACAGTGGCAAAGATACAATGCCACATCTGGTCACCAGCTAGGTGGTGTCCCTGTGTACCAATCCCAAACTCACCAACAGGCAAATTTGGGTCTTTTTTCTTTCTTTCTTTCTTAATAGTCACTTTATTATATCCATAGGTGATAAAAATCCCAGAGCTATTGTTAGGCACGTAAGTACACACCCTACTAGATACTTAACGCTATCAAGCTTGTGCGACTTGAGCATGGTTTTGAGTCCAGCAACCACAGTGTCTGTCTTCCTGTCTGTCTAGGTGAGGGAGGGCCTGATCTTGCGGGGCCTTCAGTGCCACCCATTCTGTCCTCATTTCCAGCAGCTTCCTTTCATTCAGTGAATACAATTCTTTTACTCTGCTCTTTTCTAAATTGACGTCTGACTGGACATCTGTTTAGACTTTGATCACTTCACCCGTTACTTATCATTTTCACTGGTGGAATTCAAAGTTTATTTTCTCATTTTCTGCTCTGAGGGATGAAAATTCATTCTTCTCCAAAACAACTATTTCCTTTTTCACATTAGCAATCTGAGACATTATTTGCTGAGGAGTGATCTCTGGCTGTGTCTTGGTGACCACATCTTTGTAGAACACATTCATGTTGGCTTCTATGATCTTGACCAATGCAGATATGCTTGCTGAGTAGTCAACCCATTTTCTTTAAGTTAAGACACTAAGTCATGGTTCGTGCCTTAGTGTGGTTCGCTTGATGTATTTGAGTTGTATGTTGTATTTGAGTTGTAGTTGTTTTTGATGTATTTGAGTTGTAATTGAAAGGTGAGGAAGACTGGATAATATAGGTCTTGGCTTCGGAGTGGAATCCAACCCTGCTTTACTGCTTACTAGTTCTATTACCTTTTGTAGCATCAATTGGTTTTTAACCATTTGTTCATTCATTCAGCGAACAGAGCATAGTCTTCAAAATGTTTTGTGGCAAAGAAAGGTGCATTAGAAAGGTAGCTCTAAGGATAATCGGAGTTGAGTCAGAGTTGAGAAGTATTTTCGAATGTTCGTGTACTGAGAGGAAGAAGGTCACAGTTAGAGACATTAGAGACTTAAAATGAAGATGAAGATGAATAAGAAGATTTTAGATGATAATTTGATTAAACCAGGGTCTGAAGGACACATGAGATGGAGGCAAAAGTTCAAATGACAGTGTTGCCCCTAGGAATAAGAATGGGCCTCCTATGTGTTCTATACACAAATGTGCTGTGATACAGCTGATGGATGTCAGTGTCCTTTGCAAAGGTGAGATGGACATATATTTCAAGGTACCATTAAACTGTTTCTTTTTATTTTTCACCAATAGATTAGCCCTCAAGGTTTACAAAGTTACAAATAGATAATTTTCCACTTACGTTCCTAATGAGAAGCACATGGTGCTTTTTAAAAACTACCACATCTGCTAGTTTGTTGAGTTAAGGACAAATAAATTTCTCTTAAGTAAACTCCTTAAGTGACATCTCTGTGCTTAGTCCAATTTACTAAAAAGAGAATCAGAGACGATTTACACAATTCAGTAGGCCCATACTGTCTATAGGCACTATTCTAGGTTCTAGGAGAAAGCCTAAGATGAGTGAGACACAGTCTCTGTCCTCAAGGAGTTTACAGTCTAGGAAAGGTCATACATTCAGTCCTAATATGAGCTTGTCCATAGGGAATAATTTTTCTCTGGCTGTAGAGGTCAGTGTAGTGAAAGACGTAGCATGTGCAGTGGGAGAAGCAAAAGTATTAAGTTCTGGGAAAGAAAACAAAAGGAGACAGAAAATGAACAGAACTAACTATTACAAGACAACGTGAAAAAGTGTTATACATAGAAGAACACACCTATGTTTCTTATCACCTCAGAAAAACTTCACAGTGGAGATGACTTTAATGTGAATCCATAGGTGAAAGGGATAAAATTGGGGCATTCCAACCTGAGGGAATAACATGAAATAAGGCAAAGAGGGAAAACATGCAAGATACAATAGGTAGAGAAAGGAATTTGTTTAATGACCATCCACGATGTGCCAAATATGTGCCAAATGTGAGAGGTGCTTTTCTGTGTGTGTGGATAGAAAGTAGGATACTAGATGTTTATAAGAGAAATAAAACTGGAAAGGTTGATTGGGTCTAGTTTGCTTTGAATATCAGGCTAGAGAGGCTGCCCATTGTCTTATAGGCAACAAGAAAGTCATCATGGTTTTAAACAGCGTGGACTGAAGATAGAATGGGAGACACTGAGAAGTGTGACCACTCGTGAGCTGAGGGTCCAAGCTTCCCATGCATGCATGACTTTACTTACAAAACACAGATGCAAAGATTAAATTATTAATAATTTGAAGATGGCAACTGCAGAGTGCTAAACCCCAAGTATGGGCCCCTTCTGAGCACAGGGCCCTCTGTGACAACAATAGATGCCTATCTGTGAAGCTCGCTCTAGAGTGACCATTAAGAATATTGTTTTAAAAACTCACAGACATAGACAATAATTTAATGGTTACCAGAGGGTAAGGGGGAGGGAGTGGTAGATGAGGGTAAAAGGGATCAAATATATGGTGATGGAAGGAAAATTGACTCTGGGTGGCACACAATGTGATGTATAGATGATGTATTACAGAATTGTACACTTGAAACCTATGTAACTTTACCAACCATTGTCACCCCAATAAACTTTAATTTTAGAAAAAGAATATTGTTTCAATAGAGTGGAGGTGGAAATAGTTAAGGCTGGAGTAGAGTGGATTGATGATGGAATGGGAGATGATGGAGATCACTCTTGATAATTCTGAGGGTAGAAAGAGGAATACTTGTGTAGCACAAAGGTATATTAGGCTGGGTAAAAGCCTCTTGAGAGTTTTGGGGAATGAGATGGGTAACTTAATCATGTTTGTGGATAAACAGGGTAAGAGCAAGTAAGGGAGGATATAAAGGACAGGAACTAATTGCTATAGTAAGATCTCACAAAAGAACATAGAGATAGGATCAACAGTATAGATGGAGGGGGCAGGAAAATAAGAGCGGAGATTTTGAGACAGGAAGGCAGAAGGAGACTAGATGGATTTAAATGTATGAGAAGCTAGGGTGAAGTTAACATTGAATGGCCCCAATCTTAGTAAAGGACAGGAAAATATCACCCACATGGAGTGCGGATGCCTGAGTGGGGCTGTGGACCTGACAGAAGCTCAGAAAATTCTGGAAAAATTGATAGAAATAAATCAGGAGTCTTAGAGCCACAGGTTTCATTGTGCCGCTAATCATCTATGTGGCTTTGAGCAGATCACTTCACCTCTTGAATTTCAGTTTATTCCTTCATCAAAATAGATATTTACACAACACATTTATGCAGTGCTCAGCATTATATGTACTTTTTTTTTTTTTTACATCTTTTAACTTAATTAATTCTCACAACATCCCCACAACAAGACAGACAGGAATGGAGAGGTTAAGTGACTTGTAATGAGCCTTCCACGCACTCGGGGTAGAACTGAATCCATGCATCTGGCCCTAGGGACTGTACTTGTCACCTCTGGGCTACGCTGTCTTGTGCACCTTAACACCTAGTGTTCTCTTAGGTCTTAAAAGGTGCTGACATCCAATGTTTCCATGAACTTAACATTTTTAGGCTAGTAGCTTCTTGATTTTTCTTCTAAGTCCAAAGCATTTTTCCTCTGTGACCTTATTGTGACCTCTTCTTCAGTGCCTCAGAAGAACAGCTCTCCTGTTCCCAGCCAGCACCACTGGAAATGGCTCATCACATGAAAGGCTTAAAATGGCCACAAGGTGGAAGCATTAACTCATAGATGGATGGACAGAAACTGACATCAGGCCTTGAACTAACCCAAAAGTCAGAATTGGCCCCTTTCTTTGTTTTTCTAGAACCCCAATGTATACGTATTTGAAGGTAAAGTTACTATTTGATTTTGTAAGAAGACCAACAGTGAAGGAGCCAGAGAAGTCAAAGCGGAAGTATTCTCCCAGGAATGAAGAGACTCTGGGAGGAAAACGAAAGAAGAGAAATTCAGTGTCACGAGGAGCTGATGAGGCTTGAAAAGATTAATGATTGATCTAAGTTAGCCATTCAATAAGCAGCAGATTCAGTCCAGGACCATTCCTTTTTACTATACTAATAGTCTTTACTTTAGGCTGCGTAATTTTTTAGAATATTAAACACAGTTAAAGGAGAGTACTAAATTATTTTATAGAGCTAGATTTTTTTGCTATATTGTCTCAGTTGTTAGGGGATAGAAACTACAGGTAAAGGTTTATCCTCCTTTGTCTCCTCCTTTTCTTACTCTTCTTCTCTATTCTTCTTTTTCTTTTTTATTCTCTCTACTTCTTCCGCTCTCTGTTTTTCCTTGGTTGTTGTATTGATCGAGAGCAATAATGAGGATGAAATCTAGTCTTTGGGGTCAGGATATTCGATGTTACAAAATTCCTAGAGTGGTGCAAAAACATCCTCGCTGCATACAAGTACTACCTAGCTTGCCACCTATTTGGCTCCTTCTTATTTCTTCTTTTATCCAAAAAATTAATTCATTATAACAGGAAATTCTTTCATGAATATTGTTTCATGAAAGAAAAAAGTAGGTAAATAAGCTTCACTTTCGTAACTGACTTTATTGGAACACACATTTGTGAGTCCCCATGGGAAACAGGACACTTTTCTGGATTCTGACAGAGTCCCTGCTCGTCTATATTGATTGGCTACAGCAGGAGCAGTAGAGCACAGTGTGAAGGTGCATAGACTTTGAATTAGACAGACTTGAGCATCTCCTTGCTTTTTGGGGGATGCTCCAGCTTTGTCTGGTATGTTTCCAGCTCTAGTCCTAGAAGCAGGCATTTTTCCAATCCAAGGAGCCCTGGTTCCTTTTATTGAAAAATATTATTACAAACCAAGATCTGGGTCCTAGGTGGACACTAAAGTTTTCACATGTATAAAACTGGAAAGAATACATTTTGTAAAATATTTTTATTATTTTTTTATTATTATTTTTGTGTGTGTGAACATTAAGCAAACTAACAGATACATAGCACTTAATAAGGTTTCCAAACATAGAAGACATCCAATATGTGATAATTCAGCAGGGGCTGACATAGAATCTTTTGCTTTCTATAAGCTCCATATTAAAGCTCATTTGAAACCAAGTTGATGGGGATAAAATGTTCTGAAAGGATTTTGATCCACAAAGCTCCTTGGAACTTGGGGTCCTTTAGTTAGATCTTGGTTTAGGCAAAAGGGAGATTCTAATGTTTATCATCTATATTTTGCATTTAACATTTTCTCCCCATTTGGTTTTAGAGAAAGAACCAAATCCCAATACACACAGGAAGTCTTTTTGGGCTGAGTGGGGATGGTTGGACCCTCCAGCTCCTTTGAAGGCATTTTTGATGGAACTTGATCATCAATAATTTTAGCTTGTGCTTGAAGAATGGGGGGCTCCCCCGGGGACTCTGAGTCTCTTCCATACCACAGTAACATTTCAGTCCCTCAGGAAAACAGTGTTTTGAAAGTAGTGCTTGTCTGATTGTCACGGAGCCTTTTTTTGCTGGACTTGGGTGGGAGGAAATACACCAGCAGCAGCAATTGGATTTGAGTTGGGCCTTGCAACCCTTCAGGGATGGTGCTAAGTAAAAGAAACCTTTCCTCTCTCTGCATGATTCCAGATTTCTCTTTGCTGCTCTGGATCCAGACACATTTATTAACAGTGACTGCAATGCATAATGGAAAGGGTTTTCCATCCAGGGAACAAAATGCCTTGAATATTAATTGCTAACGTATGAAGATGGCAGTGTGGGGCGGTTCAATGTAGGGCGTGTGTGATAACTGTTAGAAATCAGATCTATAGATTAGGTGAATACAATCGAGTGGTCAATATTAACCAAGGAAATTGATTGAATAAATGTTTAAGAATAGAATTCAGAATCCATGCCAAGTCAGCTGCCTTTCATTCTTGGAGTTTTTCCAGGTTGGTTATTCTACCTTGTGTTGGGGAAGAGGTTGGTTTATGAGAGGAGGATGAATATGTTTTTAGTTGAAGGATCACAGTACTTGGACTCCCCCACCAATGAGCAGCAACATTTGGCTGGCACTCTCGACCTTGAACTAGCCACTTTATCTCAGATAAATATAAAATATATGTGTATGCTGTAAAATACATTATATAAAATATGTAACATAGGGAATTGCTGTGATTAGATGACAAAATGAACACAGAGTTTTATAAACTGTAGAACAGTGGTTCTCAACCAGAGACAAACCACCACCCCAGGGGACATTTGGTAGTTTCTATAAACATTGTTGGTTGTCACAACTGGGGAAGGAGGTATGTTATTGGCATCTAGTGGGTAGAGAGCAGGGATACTGCTAAACATCCTATGACGCACAGGACAGCCTCTGCCAGCCCCCCAGCCCCACCTCCAACCAAAGATCGAGGAATTCTATTCTGAGATATTGCAACTAAGTAATCGTGTGATGTTAAGGGGCACTACATACCTCAGTTTCCTAATATGTAAGATCAGGAAACTGCTTGTCACAGGTTATAGGATATTATGTCTGCTAAATTAGAGACTATACACACATGCCAATAGTCAAAAGGAAAAACAAATCGAATGGGCTGAATAAATATAATGGACAGTGCTGCTGGTTGGAAAGTTAACTGATACATTACTGGATGGAAATATATCAATAAGCAAAAAGCGGATGGAAAATATAAAATTCTAGGAAGTTATCCCAAGGAAAAAAATGGTGTGAGAAGACATGTACAAGCAAGGATATTTACTCACTGGAGCACTGATCATAAAGGTGAAAACTTGAAAAGGAAGGAGTGTAATATCATCATGGTTTCTGTTCAGTAATGTTTCACAAGCTGGCTGAGCCAGTTCTTACAATCCCAGCCACAACACTTGTGTGTGTGATTGTCATCCGAGCAGGACAGGCGGGGCTGCCCCATTCTTTTTGTGGTATAAGAAAGTTTCCTTGCAAATCTGATCAATGCAGTTGCTTGCCAAGGTAAGCCAAGGTCAAGTGGAGCTGAAACATTTGTCTCTTTCTAGTCCCTTGCTTCTTCCATTCTTTTCTTCTCCACACATTTTCTCTCTTCCCTTGTCTCAGCCTGTTTCCATCCACCCTACTACCAGGGACAGGAAAAGCCTGTAAACCACCTCAGGCTGAGGAAAAACAGTAGTCCTAATTATAGGACTACTGGAACAGTCCTAATTCTAGGACACAAGTCTCTCTCCAGGCCTGTCCATCCCCAGTCTCACTTTACTTCTGAATATTTTTCATACCACAAGTCTAAGCTAATATTTTTGCAGAAAACATGGATCCAACTGGACAAGAGAACAATAAACTGTTTGTCGTAGAATTAGCATGAAAACAATATTTAAACACTTAGATGTTCTATGCAATTCACCAAATACTTATTTACATGTGCAAGAAGCCACAGTCCACTCAGTGACCAGAGGGGATAAAGACTGTCTCTGTCCCAAGGGGCTCAGCACCAGGTGAGGAGCCAGGTGACTGCACACTACTTCTGCGATAATCAACCAAGACTCAAGTGCTTTGAAAAATCAAGGAAGGGAGGACTTCATTGTAACGAGCATCAATAACAAAGACTTCTGACAGGAGATAGAGATCTACCTATCTCCCTGTAAATATATGAATTTCAACTAAATCACTGTTGAAGGATAAATTCATAAAGACATTGAAAGTTATAGTTAAGAGCCCTGGATTTAACATCAGACAGACCAAGATTTTAATTCCACTTTTAATGGAATTAAAGGTTTTAACACTTACCAGTTATGTGACTTTGGGAAATACTTATTATTATTATTATTATTATTATTATTATTATTATTATTATTATTTTATAATGCTAGCTCTCCAGTCCCCATCTAAAATCTACTAGATTTTAGGATGAGATAGTAACTAGAAAAAGGAGACTAAGTGTAACATATACTTTCAACTGAAAATAATCTAAGTAAGAAAGCAAAATGCTCTGTTTGCATGTTTTATATTATGGAGTATTATTTACAAAGGTGACAAATCTGAAACAAGGGAGTGCTTGTGTAAAATGAAGAAAATAATAGAATCAACCCGAAAGAGTCGGTGTGAGAATTAAATGAGTTAACCATAAGTAAGGCCCTTGGAACAGTGTCTGGGATGTAGTGAGCTATTATTATGATTAATGCCATGTAATTATATGTGCATAGAAAATGTCAGGAAATTGCCACGAGGCTATATTCTTGGGAGTGAAATACACAGGCAAGAAATGAGGGATTTATACTTTTCCACTTCATACTGTTCTTTTTTATTTTTAAAAATTGAATAAATAAAATCTTGGAAACAATGCTACCAGACACATCATAAGTTGTTTTACATGATGTAAATAGGTAGAATAATCCAAGCTGTGAGTGTGTGGACTTTGGATTCCAAAACACAAAGCTGTGAACTCTGATTCTGACCTTGACTAATTAGGCTATTTTGGTCCATATTAGGCTCCCCAAGCCTTAACTTTCTCATCCATCAAATGGGCAGAATAGCACTAATCTCACAGGATTAAATGCTATTATATAATGGAAGAGTCTAGCATGTGCCTTACACATAGTAGTACACTCTTAATATGCAGATGGTGCCAACAAAATGTATACACATTTTAAGAGAGGAAAACTGTATTAAAATTGTAATACTCAATATATACTGATAACAAAAGATAAATATGTCACGTTTGACTTCTGCAGTTACAAGAGGTGCGCAGGGTAGTTACCATCAGCGTCCAGACACTTCTGATTATGGCGAACTACTGTTGGAACAACATTAATCAAAGTGTCCATTTATATACATTTTTTGGCACCCCTGGTGTATTAGTTGTCTGTATGTATATTGTCAGGCCCAGCACAGGAAGCCCCAAGTTAGCCCACAATAGCAAATTGTTTGTTTCAAATTAAAATGACTTAAGAAGGAGCAGGAGCAGGAGGAACTCTCTGACTCTCCTCTGTCTCTCTAAATGCAGGAAATAAATCTCCATGTGACAGGTGCCCTCCCTGCCCTTAAGGGCTAAGAGACAACCTGATCACAGAGTTAAAAATCTAGAGTCGAAAGAAAGCGTGTATAAACAAACCTTGTAGCCTTGACTAATTTATTGTCTAACCCCAAACCTTACTTAGATTCCTTTCTAATGAGCACTAACTTTCTTTGTCCTGTCAATTTCTCACAAATTTCATGTCTCTTTGTCTGAAAAGTATGAAAAGGTGCCTAGTTTGATCATTTCTTTGAGCCTCATTTTATGACCTGAGCATCATATTCTCCCGTGCGCACGTATTAAATGGGTTTTTCTCCTGTTACTCTAATTGTGTGTCATTTTTATTATTGTATTATTAATCCAGCTGTAAGAACCAAAGAAGGATAAAGGGGGAAATTCTCCTCTTCCCCAACACTATCATCCCATCATTCCTCTTATACTTTCATCTGCTTTGCTTTGGCTGCGCTTCTTTAATCACTAGGCTAAATTGAAGTTGACCCCAATGGAGAATAGCACAGAAGCGACAGAGTTCATCCTCTTGGGATTAACTGATGACCCCAATCTTCCCCTTTCCCTCCTCCTGCTGCTTTTGTTCATCTACCTCATCACTCTGGCTGGAAATGGGGGAATGATGGCAGTCATCCACTCAGACTCCCATCTTCACACTCTGATGTGAAGCAACCTCTCCTTTGTAGACCTGAGTGATTCATCAGCCGTAGCTCCTAAGATGGTGGCTGCATTGCATTCAGGGAACAAAGTCATCTCCTACAATGGATGTGCTGCCCAGTTCTTCTTTGTGGGTTTTGCCACGGTCGATTTCTACCTCCTGGCCTGCACGGTCTATGACCACCACGCAGCTGTCTGTAGACCTCTTCCTTACACCACCACCATGACAGCAAGTGTGTGTGCCCTGCTGGCTATTGGCTCCTGTCTGTGGCTTCCTCTACGCTTCCATCCACACAGCAGACACCTTTAGATTCTCCTTCTGTGGTTCTAATGCCATTAATCATTTTTTCTGCAACATCCCCCCACTCCTGGCTCTCTCATGCTCCAACACACGCATCAGCAAGTCGGTCGTTTTCTTTGTCACTGGCTTCAATGTCTTTTCCACTCTCCTGGTCATCCTCATCTCTTGCCTCTTCATATACATTGCCATTCAAAGGATGCGTTCTGCTGAAGGACAGAAGAAAGCCTTCTCCACGTGTGCGTCCCATCTCACCACAGTCTCCATCTTCCATGGCACAATCATCTTCCTGTACTTACAGCCCCCCTCCAGGCAGTCCCTGGACATGGACAAAACAGCATCTTTGTTTTACACTGTAGTGATTCCCATGCTGAAATCCTGATCTACAGCCTTAGGAACAAAGAAGTGAAAAATACTCTCTGGAAAATACTCAACAAACTTTATCCCCAATCTTTAAGTGTGAGTAGAAGGCACACGGGTAACCAAAGGAGAAACCTTTCCTCAGGCAAGATGCCATCATGATTTCTGATATTTGGCAGATTTCAGTTCTTTATTCTCCCAAAACAGTGGTTACTTCTGCTATTAGGAGAAGTCATATAAAGCAGCTCTTTGAAATATCTCATTCAGGAAGATAATCTTATTTTAGTAGAATGACAACATGGGACGCTTATCTCCTGCTTGCATTTGTTTCTTGACACGGTTTAAAGCAAAAGAGGAAAAAAAAAAAAACTGAATGCACTGAATTTCCCCTCTCCATTTTTAATTGGAAGACATTTCCATTCACTATTAAATTTTTTTTTTAAATTAATTTTATTGGGGTGACAATTGTTAGTAAATTTACATAGATTTCAGGTGTACAATTCTGTATTACATCGTCTATAAATCCCATTGTGTGTTCACCACCCAGAGTCAGTTCTCCTTCCATCACCATATATTTAATCCCCTTTACCCTCATCACCCACCCCCCACCCCCTTACCCTCTGGTAACCACTAAATTATTGTCTGTGTCTATGAGTTTTTGTTTCTCATTTGTTTGTCTTGTTCTTTTTGGTTTATATACCACTATTAAAATTTGGTGTCAGGATCACATCTTCCTTGTATAGTCTTTGCTGGAAGGCACAGCATGATGCTTTTCATTTCTTTGGTCCATGGATTTAAAAGTAAAGTTTTTATGCTGACAAACGATGTTTCAATGTTTTTAATAATGTCTCAGAGAAGGTTGTAATAAAAAAACAGAGCACTGGATCAAGAGTCAAGTGACCCTGTATTAAATCCTCCCAAACACCCATCCTTCTGAGCCCATCCACATGCCCACTGTCACTCAAGGGTTGTGTGCCACTGTATTCTCCATGTCCTTCTGCTAAAGTGTTGGGACAACTTTGGTAGAAACAACAAGTCACTTTGTGTATATAACAGTTCCAGTAAATACATTGTTTGAACTTTAAGGTGAACAAACGTACCTTTCTTCAGAGAGACTGCACTCTGTTCTATGTTTTTGGCCTTTGTCTTACATAATTACCAAAACTTGCAGAAGGTTTGGAGAAAAAAATAATTTTCACCCCCCAAGGGCTATGAAAGAGGATATTTGTCTTTTGAATTAAATGCTTACATTTCTCACCTTAAGTTTGGTGAATCTATTGTGAATAGACGTTAGCTTTCTATGCCCTCTTTGGTTCTATTTTTCAATAATTCAGCTCACCTCTGGAGCCCTGTTGCTTTCTGACGTTCTGTAATTAGAGGCTACAAAAATAAAAAAGCCTGCGGAAATTCACTTAAGAACGGCACAATGACGCACGGCAGACGTCCACCTTCCGTCTCGTTTCACGTGCTCGAGGGTGTGAGTGAATGTGTGTGTGTGGGGGGAGTGGTGATTAATTTTATTTCTCACATATCTACTGCTCGATGGCGTTTATAGTTACAATTAGTCCAAGTCATCACGTATTTCATGATTTCAAGATCACACCCAAAAATGACTATTTATTTTAAATGTGAAAACCAGAAATCTTAGTGGGATAAATCAAGGAAATTAGTTTTGAGATGCTCACATGCCATTCTGCACAGGTAGCCTCTGCCTGGGAAGGGCGGGTCATGAGTCTTGTGGAGAGAGGAACAAAGAGGAAATTTTGGAACATGAAGCTGACCTACATGACAAGCTTTCTCTGGCATATGGCTGCCATCTCCTAAAGAGATAAGGAGCTTCTTCTGGATCTTAGACCTTGAAAACCTAGAGCTGCCTCATCCATCCTCCTGCCTCCCTCCTCCCTTTGGCAGTGGGACCTACCCAACAACACACATATAGGAACAGTCTTCAAAGGGCAGGATCCACTTCACGTAAGAATCCTTCTCAGTACTTACTGAAGTTACAGAGCTCAAGGGTACCTACATTCAGAGATTTGACAACCAGCATTGAGCGCATTCCAGTCTTACCTCAGTTTCTTTTCCTACTTTGTTGATATAATCGACTTCTTTTTCCTCCTTCTCCTCTTCTGCTTCCTCGTGTTCTTTCTCCTCCTCCTCCTCCCCTTTCTCTTCATTTTCTCCTCAACTTCCTTGTATCTTCAGCCTAAGCAAGAACTTCCCTCACCACTAAGCTATTAAGTCTCTATAAAAAATTAAAGTCTACAGTTTGTGTATCATAATTGTGACAGTACATAGTAAGGTGTATTTCTGGGTGTGTTTATTTCTGCCTCTCTCACTGTAGGCAAAAAATAAATGTGGATCTACTAAGATATGAAGGCCTAATGACGACATATTTCTATTTTCTGTTGAAGTTATCTCAAACTTGTGTCACAATTGACTGCAAATGTGTATAAAGGAGTACTAGCTCTGGTATCAAGAGTTGAATGAAAATCCTTACTCTTCTTGTCAGTTGTGTGACCTCAAGAAAGTCATTTAATTTCTTTGAACCCAACATACAGAATAAACTGTGAAGACAACATGAAATAAAGTCTGTGAACATGCCCATCATAATGAATGCATATTTGATACAGCTGAGATTTCTGTAATATCTGCTCTTATACTTCCCACTTTTGACTCCTTAGCTCCCTCCTCTTTCCATCCCACCCAAGTCCAAGCCTTTATTTCCACCCATTGTTTGACTTCCATTCCTTCAACCTCCATGTTCTACAGCAGACACATTTCAAGCTGACATTACACAAGCATTCACTTACAGAAGCTACTCAGAAGGAGGCGTCTTGTCGCCAGCAAGACATCAATTTACAGAATACACATTACTGTGGGGAGCTTTTTCACTTCCACATAGGAAATCTGTCAAATAGAGACTAACTGCCCATTTGGCTATCAACAACACGCTCTCCCTGCAGGAATGGTCTAATGAATGAAAGACACTGTAAGGTCTGTAGATCAAAATGGTACAATAAAAGCACAGAAAGAGCTCCTTCCTGAAATGTCCAAGAAAAGAACGTGTAAACACATAAATCAGGACAATTATTTATATCAGGATAGATAATCATCATAATGATCTATTATGATTCAATAATGATTCATGATTGAATTATTCTAAATAGGAGGCTCCCTTTGTGCATTACGTGATTTATTTAGCTTTATGTATAGGAAAAGGAAAATTAAAATGTTAATTCTTGACAATTGAAGCTAGCATTACAGTGTCAGAACTCTTAAACCCTCAGAGAGATTTCAAAAATAATCTAAATGAACCCTCTCATTTTACAATAGAAAACACTGATTCCCACAGTTTAACTTGCTTAAACACAGAGAACCAAATCTTATTTGACTCTTACTCATGCTTTAAATTCTAGAAAGTTTTTGATGTGTCAAAAGACATTTTTACTTTCATTTGTTCACCACGAGATATACTTTTGTGCTTTAATTTCGCAGTTGAGGAAACCAAAGCTTTGAGAAGTTCACTTGCCTGTGTACTGTTAACAAGAGGAGCCAAAATCGGATGTAAGTCTTGCTTTCCTTGCCCAATTCTCTGAGAAAAGAAAAGTAGCCTTATGTTTTAGTAAACTTCAATAGAGGACTGATTTGATGTATAAATCATTTACAGACACTCTTTTATGATAAGTTCCTGCTATGTGGAAAGGTGCTCTGGAGAATACAAATATAAGACTGTAAGACGTAATTCTTACTTCAACAAAGCAAATCCTCCTGCATCTATGGTGACTGATGAAATGCACTTGGAGATTAATGACTCAGTGTTCAATAACTTTGTCGGCAGGAATTTTTCCTATACTCTGTGGAACATGAATGGACTAGGGCTCATTTGTTTTTAGTCTTGGTAGTTGGCATTGGCTCTTTGAATGGGGCACACCCAGTGATGGGATTCTGGTCAGGCCATTCCAAACAGGAGACGGTCTCTTTGCTTCTGATTTCTGTTCCTCTGCTCTGATAATGCCCTTGGTTCCTGTCTTGTGCCCAGTTTCTCTTTGATTCTGTGAACCTCTTTATAGCCTTTCAATTACCTCCTGTTTTTTTTTTTTCTTTATGTTAGCCTGAGTTGGTTTTCAGAATAAAACATAACTGGTATATCTAGCACATGAAAGTTACTCCACCAAGGACTGTATAGTAAATAAGAGACAAGTTCCTATCCTCCAGAAATTGAAAAATACAGTAGAAATGTAAATGCTAAAACAATAGGATTAAAAAACTCTTAGTAATATAAGAGATGTCTGTACGCATTTCAACTAGCAAATCAGTAGGAAAATGAAAAATATAGAGTAAGCATAACCACAAAATTTATCTTCTACCAGAAGAAGTGAAGTAATTACAAGTCATCTATTTTGTAATCATGTTTTTCTTGCTAACAGTACTGATAAAGATCTAGAATTATTGGTAAATAGGTATGAAAGAAATCTTAGGGCTATTTTAGTTCCGCTGTTGCTTGCTACAGACAAGGAAGCTAGGCCTGGGGAAGGGAAGTGGCTTCTGAGAGCCTCATGTCCAGGAAGTGGCTGAGCCCTATTTCGTGCCGTTTCCCACCCTTGCAGACCACTGCACACACCACAGCTGCCCTGGTTGGTGGCCACAGCCCACTTCATGCTTGCTTCTCCCTGGATGTTTCTGACAGAGTCATCCTTTGTTCTTATAAACACATTACTGGTTCTCTCCTCAGATAACGGTCACTTCCTACCTCAGTGATATGTTGGCCTGACTACAGGTGAAGAGCAAGACATATCCAAGAGCCAATGTGTTGCTTTTCAAGTTAATAGTAGCAATCTCTTCACTGTAGTTTTCTAGTTAGCTACTCTTTACATTTCCCCTTTTCAATTCCAAACATCTCGTGTGTCAGCAATTACGTAACCCGTAGTGCACGCCACAGGTGAGCTGCCTGGACCTCACAGATGAATTCCCTCCAGGCATTGCCTTCGGCTGAAGGGAGCCACCTCATCCCGGGTCACTGCCTCTAAGACGGACCAGTGAGGGGTACAGAGGCCTTGTCTCCTTGAGACAGCTCCTGGGGGCTGTCCTAGCCCCAGAGTTTCCTGAAAACTTGGCTGAGGCCTCTGTTGTGACTGCCTCACAGCCCAGCTTCTCCTTCTTTCTGATTCTGCTGCCATCTTTCCCTCACTAGTGCTGTTCCCAAGGACATTCCCCAGTGAGCCACCTGCTCGCCAATGTGTTTCAGAGCCTGTTTCCCAGCAAATAAAATCTAAGACGTCCCTTCACCCACTCTCAATTCAACGACAACTTCTGATAGCCAAATAATATTTTTAAATTTCTTCAGGATTGTGATTTTTATTGCTAACAATCTCAGAGATAAAACCCTCAATCCCCAAATGTGTTTTCTGAAGTAAGCTGAAAATATTAGCCCTGAGGTTAGTGCACCCAACAGTCACATTTCTAGTGAAGTAAAGATCCTTAGAGACCACCCCTGTGCCTCCCCAAACAGTTCCTGAGGGTTTCCTCTGTGCTAGGAGCTCTGCCTGGCACAGTCATCTACGTTGTTTCTCACAGCTACTTGAACAACTTAATTTATTATCATAGTTCTTAGTTGATAAAACTAAGGCTCGGAGATGTGAAGGGACTTTACTGAAGGTCAAATAAGCTGGAGAAGTGTCACCGTATTCTATGAAATGATAAGGGGTTTGAGGACATGCACTCTGTATCCCTAGTACCTAGATGAGTACCTGGCACAGAGCAGGTGCTCGGTGATTCTTGCTGAGTGGCTGAATGATTGGACATTCAAAGAAAGGGAATTACAACTTTATTGAGTATCTTTATCATGCCAGAGGTGTTTTCTATATTTTAATGCACAATATTTCTTTAAAATTCACAACAAATCTGTGAGGGGCCAGTTAAATTTTCCATTTCACAGATGGTAAAACTGAGGTTTTACCATCAGCTACACAGGTGCTAAATGGTAGAACCAGGATCCTAAGCTACTCTGTTTTCTGGCTCTGCATGCCTTCTACTGTATCTTGACCTACTCCCCCATCTCTTATTCCTCATTTGAGGAAACCAAGGCACAAAATCTTTAAATAGCTCTCCCCAAACCATATCACAGTGCAGAGGCTAGAACCCAGATTTTCCATCTCCCATTTCTCAACACCAGCTAGTTCTCCTGTTCAGCATCCATAGGACTCTGGTTGCCTTTCCCAAACATGGCCAGTGGAATGGCATCCTCACTTAGACTGCAAAACTCCTCACCAAACATGAAACTGAAAATGTAGGCCACCTGCCCATGCGATTGTATTTCATAACTCAGAGCTAAAAATAGCTCTCAGCTTACTTGGCCTGTTTATAAAATATTAAAAGCTCATATTCAAAGTCACTCGCCTCTTGGATTAATGTCAAGATTATCGCTTTCCATGTTTCTTTCTCTCTCCATCTCTATCTCACTCAGCAGGGAATGGATTATGCTTGTCCAAGTTATTTTCTACAAGAATTACTGAGCGCTTATTTTCAAAGATGAGCTTTGTGACCTTATTCTCTTTGCTGTGCCTGCAGAATTCATTTTAGAAGGCAGGAGAGAGAAGTCATTAGGGGCACAGACTTTAGAGACAGATGGGAGCTAAAGCAGTGTATTCTTGGGCAAGGCATGAAACCTTTGTCTTTGTTTCCTTGTCAGTGAAATGGACACCAAATAAGGTCTTATCTCCTAGGATTGTTGTGAGGATTAAACAGAAGAATTCATGGTCAGTGTTTCACTCAATTCCAAACACAGAGAGTGACAGTGCACACATAAGACAACTAAGGACAAAAATCAACAAACAAATAATCGCCACCACCTAGCATGACCAACTTGGCCCATTTGCCTGGGACTTTCTGGATTTAGCATTAAAAGTTCTGAGTTCCAGGAAACCCCTTAACCCTGGGCAAATTGGAATGGTTGGTTACTCTATTCTCCATTAAAGAAACAAACAAAAGGTTCAGAGTTATTCATTGATTCACATAATATTTCTTGATAACTAATACATTCCAGACATTTTGATTTTGAAAGGTAAACGTGATACAAACGAGTCCTCAAAGAATGCTCAAGCTAAGAGAAAGAATCATGAAAATGGGCAAATTATATATGGCTCCCTGAAAGTTGTCATGAGTGTTCAGAGCACAATCCTGAAATGCATTGCCCCCAGGGGGACACTAGGTAGGAATTTTATGAATTACACACTTCTTTCTAATAGAGAATTTTTTTCTCAAACACTAACGCTTTGGGGAGTTAAGAGGTTTACATAGGAAAAAGCATTTCCATGAACAATTTATAGTTAAACAGCTTTTAAAAAATTTTTTAAATTAAATTTATTGGGTGACATTGGTTAGTAAAATTATATAGGTTTCAAGTGTACAATTCTATAATACATCATCTACACATTGCATTGTGTGCTCACCACTGCAATACTTCTAAGCGTCTTTATAGGCTAATGAGTACTTGACTTTCTAGGATGTTTTAAGTATTGTTTCCAAACTTAAAAAAAAATTTTTGATAACACAGAATTATTTTTAGGACTTATAAAATGACACCAGTGTTCCACAGAACTTTGACAGAAAGAAAATCTAGGTGGTATCTGGCATTGAACACAGAAAGCTCAGACTAAGGATAAAGGCACCCAATCCCAGCTTCTCATAAATAGAATAGCCACGCTTCTGTCATCATAGCCCAAGCTGTGGTTCTTAACCATTTTTTTTTAAATTCATGAACCTCCTTTCAGAATTTGATGAGCACATAAATGCATAGAAGATAAAAGACACCGATCCAGAGGCTTGAACTTTGCAGAGCAAATAGGAGAGATGCTATGTTTTCTTTGGAATTAAAAATATCTTGTTCTCTAAGAGAATTTTGAGGCTTTATATCAGCAGGGATGGAAAAAAAAAACCTGCAAAGACTGAAATAAATTCTGACACAAGAAAGAAATACTCAAGTGTAGACTGGTACAAAGAATAGTGTGAATGCACAAAGGCAGTACTTAGACAAAATAATAGTGATCACTTTGATATATGGAGTGCTTGCTATTATGTGCATTACTTTATTCAGTCGGGAGGTAATTTACCATGGTAGTTCAGGCCTGTGGTTTCTGAAATCAGACTTCTCAGTTTTGAATATTGTTTTATCATTTACTAGTGATGCAACACAGGAAATTACTAAGATTTCTCTGAGTCTTAGAATTCCTATCTATAACGTCGAATCACAAAAGTATGTGCTTCATAAGGCTTATAGAGGTTGCATGACATAATTCTTGCAGCCAAGTGCCCAGCTCATAGTAAAGCTCAGTAAACACTAGCTATAAATATAATTAGTAGGTGGGTATTATCATTATCAATTTCATTTCACAGAAGGAACCGAGGACAAGCGATCTGCAGCAGATTAATCCAATCAACCACACTCATCTCTGAGAATGAATTAATAAAATCTGATGCACAATTCCATTGTTTATGCAACCCTTCTACCAGGATGGCCAAAAGGAACCTCAGACTCGGCATGACTAACCTGCAATGGTCTCTCTTGTTCTTTGCCAAACATCTGCTTCTTTTACATCATTCCTTGTATTGCTATATAAGAAATGGAGTCATCATTGTTCCACCTTTCTCTAATGCTCCAATGCAATATGTTGGAAAATCCAGCCAGCTTTACTTTTGAAATATATCCAGAACTGGATAATTTCTTATCACCTTTCTCACTACCACACTGGTCCAAGCTATCATTATCTCTACACTTGATCTTAGCCAAAAGGCCGAGAAGCGATAACTATCATTATCTCTTACATAGATACATTAATTAATTAAATTAATGCAAAGGAAAATGAAATGGGTGAGATCACAGGATCCCAGATTTCATTTGCACGTGGAAGCCCTCCTTAACCTTACCTACATTTTGGATCCCTAGATAGAGCCTGTCACTATCTTCAAACAATAAGAATATCTACATTTATTGAATATTGCTGAAGTGCCGGGCAATATAGCTATCTCAATTTTACAGATGGGGAAACGGAGGCTAAGATACCTTAGTTAATGTGAAGATGACTCAGAAAATAAATGGACTCTTACTTGGCACTGGCCAGTAGGTAGACGAGGAATACTGTGTGAAAAATTGGAGAAAGATATAGAAGGAATATGAGAATGGAAAGACTTGAGAAAGAAACAAATGGAAATAATAGTATCATGGTAGCTAAACTACCATGATAAATTACCTCCCGACTGAGTAAAGTAATACACATAATAGTGAGGACATAGGATGTTAGGTTTCACACTTTTCTGGAATTCCTTCTATTACAGCATTCAACCCTCTAATCTATACATAGGCCAATAACTGTCCTAGTCTTAATGTGTGAAAATTTACATCAGATTGCATTATCAATCCAGTCTGATAATGAGTTCAAGGGAAAACTGATGGTAAAGTGATATTAGGGAATATCCAAAGTCAGCCATTTAATATATGGTGGAGCTAGAATTTGCACCAAGATGTCCCTAGTCTGGACTCACACTTTTAACTTTAATTCTCTAAATGTCTTTATTTCTTTTACATGATTTGTATGGTATCCCACTGTGTGGTAATTACGCATTCTATGTATTTTATTATCCTGTGAGAGTATTGAAGGCTAGAACATGATTAAACTATGTTTTGCTAGCATATAATACTGCTCTTGATGCAATAGAGACGATGGCAAAGTGGTAATTAAAGTGAAATGAATTAAATTACGTTAACCTAGTTTATTGCATGAATATTTTGTGTCAGTGTTTGAAAATCTGAATTGGGAGGTCAAGATATCCTAGTCAGTAACAAGTTGTATGATTTTGCGTAAGTCCCTTTTCTTTTCCCCACTTTAGTTCAATCATTCATGAAGATAGAAGATTCTGCTATGTTTTCTCCAAAATCCTTTTGCCTAGAACACTCTATGCTTCAACCAAAATTTAAGAATTACATTTTGTGATTATGTTCACGTTAAATTCAGAGAATTCCAATAAAAGGCATACATTGGTCATAATGATGGCTCTAACCACGCTTACTACCCAGATCTCTTTTCTCTTTGCTATAGGGCATTCACATAATCCACAAATGACTTCAATGGAGAACAGTACACAGGTGATTGAATTCATTCCTGTGAGAATAACTGATGACCCAGAACTACAGATGCTATTCTTTGTAATGTTCACCCTCATCCACCTTATCACTCTGCTTGGGAACTTGGGATCATATCGATCCTGCTGGACTCTTGTCTTCACACTCCCATGTACTTCCTCAGTGATCTTGCTCTGGTGGACTTTGGTTGCTCCACAGCTGTCACTCCCAAAGTGATAGCCGATTCTTTATAAAAACAAGGTCATTTCCTACCATGCTTGTGCTGCTCATATGTTCATTATTTTTCAATTTTTCTCACTGTAGAAATAATATGACCCCTCTTGTGTTCTTGGTAAAGAGATAGATGAATGAATGAGTGAGTGAATGAGTGAGTGAGTGAATAAATGAATGAATACAATAGTTGAGCAGTGATCAAAACTATGAAGTATAAAGGAATAAAGCAAGGAAAGAACACAGTCATTCAGGTGGTGGGGTGACTATGATATGGTAATATTTAAGCAAACACCTGAAGAAAGTGAGGGAGCTTTCTGAGCACACATAACAGCAAGTACAAAGACCCTGAGGCAGGAGCATGCTTGGAGTTGTCCAGGAAAAGCAAGGGACTCGGTGTGAATGAAGTGGAATGGTTGAGTAGGAGAGGGGTAAGACATGATGGAGCTCATCTACACCTGAAGTATCCATGAGTGAGTAGCATTAGTTTTTAATAGTATTTCCAACAAGATAAATAGATAACATTATTAATCAGTGACTTCTTTTTCAAAACATAAAAGTAGCCACATTCAGAAAAATTGGAAAATTCCCTTGTTATTGACTAATCACCTTTTCTTGTACTCTGGCCTTCTTCTTTACGAAAATTATCCCACAACCAACTATACCTGCCAATAGACTTATTGAAGACAGAATATTAATTCCTTTATAATGTTCTATGTATTTAGCTCTGAATAAAATGAGCCAACAAAAAGCATGTATCTTTATTTAGAAATCCATGCCACATTTTCTTCATTTGGGGCTCCTAAAATAGTTTTTAACTAGAGACATAAATGATGTTGGATGTAAAATTCTATTCTGACATGTAATTTATTTTAACTTTTAATTTAAAACTGGCCATATTCCATCCAAATCTTTTAACAAATTTCCATCTTTTCTGAGTATATGCACATATGGGATTCTTGCATGTGCTTCTATTCACGTGTTTGTGTGTGCCATGTTTTACATAAATGCTTGCACTGCCATATGGTGGAGAAAATATGAACATGTGACTAAATCAAATATAATTAATAAAGTTTATTATAAACAAGGCCCCAAATTTCTTAAGGTCCCCCTTGGCCATCCTAATTCAGATATCACACATTTGTATATAATATTTTTTTTCTAGATGATAGACTTTTGAAAATAAATGGTATTACCTCAGTAATTTAGACATACTGTGGGCCTTAAAATGTGAGTTATTGCATATTGAAGATCTGACAAGACAAAATTAGATTATTGTGGAATCTACAACTTTACAAGGTGAAACCTAAAGACAACTTTTTCTTCTCAACATCCTTCTTGAATGCATTTTTAATCTCCTTGCTACACAAGCTATAGATCAGGATGCTCAGCACGAGGATGAGCATAGTATAAAACACAGATGCAATTTTGTCTGTGTCCATGGAATGGCTGGAGCTGGGCGGAGAGTATATAAAGATAACTGACCCATAGAAGATGGAGACTGCAGTGAGGTGGGAGGCAAAGGCAGATAGAGCCTTCTGATATCCTTCAGGAGGGTGACAAATATGAACAGGTAGGAAATCAAGATAATCAGGAGAGCAAAAAAGATGTTGAAGCTTGCCACAACAACAAGAACCAACTCACTAACATGTCTGTCAGAGCAAAAAAGAGACATGACTGCTGGAACATCACAGAAAAAGTGATGGACCAGATTGGCCTCACAGAGAGAACGAATGTGTCCGTAATGTGGATGGAGGCATTCAGGAAACCATAAACATAGAGCCTATGGCTAGTCGTGCACACACACCTGTCGTCATGGTGGTGGTGTAATGCAGGGGTTTGCACACTGTTGCAAAGCTGCCATAAGCCATTGAGGCCAAGAGGTAACTTTCCACAGTAGCAAAGGCCACAAAAAAGAACATCTGAGCAGCACATGCATTGTAGCAGATGACCTTGTCTCCTACAAAGGACCTAGCCATGACTTTGGGAGTGACAGCCGTAGAGTAGCCAAAGTCCACCAAAGACAGGTTACTGAGAAAAAAGTACATGGGAGTGTGGAGACGAGAGTCCATGAGAATCAAAATGATTATCCCCAGGTTTCCAACCACACCGATGAGGTAAATGAGAGTGAACATGATAAAGAGGGGGACCTGCACTTCTGGGGCACTGGTTAGTCTGAGAAAGGATGAACTGTATCACTTCTGCCCTGTTCCCCATCAGTGTTATTTGGGAATCATGTGATGTCCTGTGGCAGTGAGAAATAAAGGAACAGAGTGATAAACAAAAGTGAATTGAAGAAAAAGTGAAACTGATAGAAAGTTGATAGACATACACCTTTATTATGGCAATAATTCTTACTTCACTGTTATTCAAATCTAAAGTATGGGTTTGACAACAAAATTTAATGTATACATTATCTATAGAGCTACACACTATTGAAACTGAAGGATTTTTTATAGATCATTTCCCACTTTCTAAATTTTATAAATTGGCAAACTGATATGTGGAAAAAGTAACGTCTTGAACAAGATGACATATCTGGAAGGAATATATGTGTCATTTCAGTTCTCTGAGCCTAGTAAATGCTTATTCTTCTCTGTCTCTCACATGCCAGGAACTGTTCTAGACACTTTGTCTATATCCACTTATTTTTCTCAGTAACTCCATAAGATTGACTAGTTGTTACCCTATTTAACTTATGAGGCACAGAGGTTGAGCAATGTATTTAAGTTTACACAATTATTACTGCCAAAGCCTAATTACATACCCAGGCAGAATGGTTGTTCAGTCTACTGGTGTTAATATAAAGGAAATTGAATTTAACTCAACTTACAATTATTCTTTGTCTCCATTAATCCAAACTCAGTGTGGGGACAGAGCCAAGAGTGCAGTTTCCAGGCTCTCGGCCTCATGTGGAAAGGTGCTGGCTCAGGTAGTAAATGGCCATCAACTGTGATTGGATGGCCATCAGCTGTGGCTAGTTGGCCATCAGCTGTAATCAGTGAGCCATTGGCCACTAATGTAACTGCTGTGACTATGCTAGTAGGAGAATGGGCCTAGCAAGAAGGTGGTGGCTGAGCTAGCAAGAGCGGATTGCAGAGAGGCGGATGCCGCCAGCGAGAATATAATGGTATGACTCCCCTATTTATGGCTCCATTGGTGTTCCTGTTTAGCCTCACCAGGTCCTGTGTTCTTATGTGGGGAGCGGGAGCTGAGACCCCGCGTGACACCCTGCATGACAAATGGCGCAGCGAGCAGGGTCTCCCGCATGACTCCCCACACGACACTCATTGTTTGAGATTTCACAGTTAACTGAAACACATATGCATAGTAGATGTACTGAGAAAACCGGAGAGGTAGGAGTGTATACAACAAGCAGAGACCATTTTGAGGAGAAGACATACCACATTGGTAATAGACCATGGGCTTTGGGAAGAGGTGCATATCAGCCCTACCATTTACTACCCAGGAGTTCTTGGTTCTAACCTAAGTATCCAAACCTGATTTTCTCCATGTACAAAATCAAGATTGTAATGAGGTAAATCTGAAGGTATTATTGTGAGAACTAAATGAAATAATGAATTAAAAACAATGAGTAAAATTCTGGGGATTTAGCATAGCCTGGTAAGTGTTAGCTATAATATTATTATCAGGATCGAATGAATGACGGCCGTTATTTTTGTTTGAGAAACATGGGTGATGAAATTCAGGGATTCAGGTGTAAATGTGTTTTGAAGTTTTATAGCCTCTCTCTTTGATTTTCTTTTTCTCATACACTTGGTCCACTGAAATATTTTGTGTCCTCCAGTGTTTCTCTGTCTGTCTCTCCTCTGCCAACATGAGGGGTTATTCTAGCCATTCATTATGAGCCATTCTTTCATGTATTTTTTTTCTTTTTACATTTTTTTGTATTTTTAAATAGAGTTGACATACAGTATTTTGACACACAGCATTACATTAGTTTCAGGTGCACAAAATCATGATTAGACACTTGTATAACTTATGTATTGATCACCCCAATTAACCTAGTCCCCATATGACACCAAACACAGTTATTACAATATTATTGATTATAATTCTTATACTTTACATCCCCATGACTATTTTATAACTACTAATTTGTACTTCTTAATCTCTTCATTTTTGTCACCCATCCCCCAATCCCCTGTAATTTCTTTCTTAAAAATCTATATTTTAGCATGAGGAGAAAAAGTCTCCTTTCTTAAACTCATTCTTTCTCTCATTGCTATCATCTCATAGTTGAACCGCAGAGATCAAGACCTGAAAGTTCCTAATTTGTTGGCTGCCTTTAGTCTCCAGGTCTGTTTTGGGGTGAGCTTCATGTTTAAAAATTTTTATATAAATATGTTCTTGCGTAAGGACAGTGTTTTAAATCCTTTTGATTTGAATTTGAGGCCTTCAGAAAGATGGTGGCCAAGACATGGAAATAACTAGCCCAGAACACATGGGATAGATAATTGGATAAAGAAGATGTGGTATATACACAATGCAATACTATTCTGCCATAAGGAAAAGTGAAATAGTGCCATTTGACACTACATGCCTGGATACTGAGATTATTATGCTAAGCAAAATAAGTCAGACAGAAAAAGTTGAGAACCATATGATTTCACTGATATGTGGTATAAAAAACTGAAAACAACAAAGAAACAAGACAAACAAATGAAGAAACAAAAACAACAGACACAGACAACAGTTTAGTGGCTACCAGGGGGTAAGGGGGGAGGGAGATGGTAGATGAGAGTGAAAGGGATCAACCATATGGTGATAGAAGGAGAACTGACTGTGGGTGGTGAACACACAATGTGATATATAGATGATGTAATACAGAATTGAACAACTGAAACCTATGTAACTTCATTAACAATTGTCTTCCCAATTAACTTTAATTAAACAAAAATACATGACTGAATTAAAAAAATTCAGTAAAGAGCTTATAATCAGACTTGATCAAGCAGAAGAAAGAATCAATGAACTTGGAAACAGGTCATTTGAAATTATCCAGGTAGAGGAGCCAAAAAAAAGGAAAGCCTAAATACTTATGAGGAACCATAATGCAATACGTGCATTATAGGTGTTCTGGAAGAAGAGAAGCTATTCCTGCTGGACAAATAAGCCTAATGATTATCACGACAGGAGAAAAGACAAGTGAAGGGCAATGTGTATGCTTCAACTAATATGTCAATTCTTCTCACAGTGCATTGCCTAGAACTATTATGTCTCTCCCCAGCTGAAAAACGGGCAAGCACATATGGGTAAGCAGATCTATTGTTTGAACTGCACTATTTTTATGATCTCTGTGGTATCAATTTCTATAAAAAATAAATATTAACATTTAACCTTATGAAACACCTGATACATGATGAAACTAGTGCTACAGTTGGTATATGTTTCATGTGATAATTTTGAAAATCCTATGAGGATGACAAGTTAATTATTTTCTTCCTCCTATAGAAGTTGAAGTGTGAAGAGGCTATATCACTTACCCAAATTTAAAGTAAAGCAAATTTGATTTGTGCAAAATGTGCCCAGAACACATGGGTAACCATGACTCTTGCCTACTTTAATAAAAGTGTAATGTGATGAGTCAGCTTAGAAATGTGGGCTTGAGGTAACTGTCAAAAGGAAGGACTAAATCTGTATCGTTTGTTGGAGAAAAACATTCCTAATGCAGAACTTGATGGTAAATTATGTAGGTGTTTTATAAAAGGATTTGCTAAGGAGAATTCTTGAGATGTCTTTGAGAAAAAGCAAAAAGGAAAAGGATATAAAAATTAATTAAATTTTAAAAACTTTAAAATACCAAATAATGGTAAAGATGTAAAACAATTGGAATGCATTGCTGGTTGGAAATCAAAATGGTAGAGTCACTTCAGAAATGAGTTTGACAGTTTCTCATTCAAATACACATATATTTACCATATGACCAAGCAATCCAACTCATAGATATTTACCCAAATGACATGAAAACCTATGTTGACACAAAAATGTTTAGGCAAATGTTTATATGAGCTTTGTTTGTAATTACCAAACACTGGACCGAACACAAAAGTTCCTCAACTACGGACAGGATAGACAATCTGTAACATAATAGAATACTACTCTGCAGAGGGTAAGTGGGGAGAGGGGTGGTAGATGAGGGTAAAGAGGATCAAATATATGGTGATGGAAGGAGAACTGACTCTGGGTGGTAAACACACAATGGAATTTATAGATGTTGTAATACAGAATTGTACAACTGAAATCTATGTAACTTTACTAACAGTTGTCACCCCAATAAACTTTAATTAAAAAATAATAATAATAAAAGAATACTACTCTGCAGTAAAAACTGACACAGGTAACAATGTGGACGGACCTCAATGCCAAGTGAAAGATTACACACTCAACTTGTATATATTCCAGGATTAAAGTTAAGGACATTCGTACAAAGGCAAACTTATTTGGACAAAATAATTTATTGGTTGCCAGAGGAAGTAGGTGGGAGAAGGAGTTTACCAAAAGAAGATCATAGGAATTTGCTGAGGTGGTAGTGATTACTTGACCATATATTTGTAAAAGTTCTTAGAACTATACACTAAAATTGTGGATGTTAGTTCATGAAAATTATACATTAATTATAAATGGACAAAAATAAGAAAAAACAAGTAATACAAAAACATGTGTACAATGAAAATAATCAGCATGTCCCTACAATTACACAGCAAGGCAGTGTAATTGCTTCTTTCTTGGGAAAGTGGGAAAAGGAGCGGTGGATGCCCTCACAGAGGAGATTCCCAGAGAGCTCCATCTTTCTGGGAATTCACATACCCACGCTTTAGCCTCTGAAATGCTGATAAGACTCAATGTGACATCATTATGGAAGGACCAGTCTGCACAATGAACCCATTTGGTGATCATCTATTCATCTGAATATTAATACTTGTTGGTACACAGAGGCCTTACCCAAGGGTTTGCTATGAGCCTGAAACCATAGTCAGGAAAAACACCCCAACATAAAAAGTATGTGCATTGATGTTAAAATGAGAATCCTTATTGAGATGTTTTACAGATTTTCCCTAGCTTGTTATTTATAGACACAGTTCTGTGAATTGTGTGACAGAGGTAATATGATTATCTTACAAATAAGGAGGAGGTAAGTGAGGACTCTAAGAGCAAAGAAAGAATGCCTGGTAGGTTCAGAAACTGAACCATGTTAATATTCTTTCCTCCAACTCTCCCTGCCTTAGCAACTTTGGAACCTTAATACCACTACCTGAGAGAGAGCTCCACTAATAGTGTTTGGGAATATTCTACAGCTGATATTCTCATTTCGGACTCACTTTTCACAATTGACTATTCCTTCTCTCCCAGCAGACAGGCAAGCATTTATATTCCATAAAAATTTTTAGTGATAAGTGTAATTCGCACAAAATCAGTGGGGCAGCTATACCTACTTCAAGTTATTTGATAATAGAAATAGATATTTTCAATGTTTTTCCAAAACACTGAAGATTGGGGTATAAATGTTAACATTTCCATCAGTAGGGAGTGTACTCTGATACTTATGAAACATCATTCTGCTTTTCTAAAGCTATTAACAAAAAATATAGCTATGTTGTTCTGTAAACCTGAAACTAATTAAAAACTTGTTTAAATTACTTTAAAAAATAGCATAGATGATTCTCTGATGATCAAGTGATAATTTCATCTTGTTCACCAAATGTTGGCACTCTCATTGGAGGTAAAAAATGAACAAAAAAACCAAAAAAGAGCAAAAGACAGAAATGATCCTTACACTACTAAAATATCTAATATGAATTAACAAGATCCACATTGCATTTTAAATGTTTCCCTACAATATCATGCTTCTTATACTAATTCATCTACGCATGTAGACAGTGAATGGCTACAAACATACAGTTTTGATTAGGTGAAAAGTGGATTTCACTCTGGAATCTCGACTCTCCCATGTACCAGCTGTGTAATTTTAGAGCCTCATGTAACTTCTCAAATCCTCAATTTCATTAATGGTAAAGTAGAAATAATAATACTACCTACCTTGCACATACACACACACATACACACACACATACACACACACACATAAAGCCCTTATTGTTTCTAAAATGTACTGCATGGTAAAGTGGTTGAGTGTGTTAAAGTTGCCAAACATAATGTTATCGTGAGATAGGCTTGTGAAGTGAAATTGCAAAAGTTTTAGGAGGAAAATGTTAGTAGTTAGCAGAGGACACATCCCTTTCAATTTGAAACAAAACATTTAAAATACTATTCCTACACAAGAACAGATTCAAAGAAAATATTTTAAAACACAGTGCTTGCCTCCAAAATAGATCCACAGGCTAAAGACAGCTCATAACAAGGAACTTTCAACCCTGATCTCCGTGACTCTGCTATGATATGACATAATGTGAGAAAGAATGAGTTTAAGAAAGGGGGGCTATTTTTTTAAATTGTATTTGTTTATTGAAAACAATTCTTACCACATAACTTTTTAATTTTATCAAAGACGTGCACATGATTAAAAAATCAAATCCTATGGAAGGGCTTAGCAATCCTCCTCTACCCTCACTTCTTCACCCCCATTCTTTGTCCCCAGGGACAACTACATTTAAATATTTTAAAGTTCCCCTGAGAGCCAACTACATATCTGTCACTAAATGATACACTTAAATTGATAATTCCTGATTTAGCATGCTTCGTTAGACATTACCTATTGATTCCTGCCACGATAGAAGATGATTTGGCTCACTGACCCCACCTGATCACTTCTCTATCCCCACCTTCATGTTTTGATCATTCTATTAATAATTTTGGTTCCTTTACTAATTACTCTTATAAGTATAAATAACATGTTGAAACTCCTATCTATATTTTGACTATCATCTTTCATTGGTATTACTTCACTGCCTTGTTTATAAGTGCATATAACCTAATATTAGGGCTCCCAACCTTTACCGCTACCTCTCTTTCCCCTTCCATCTCACAACATCTAATAGCATATGCTTACTTTTTAAAAATTAATTTCAAATGTACAAAACAATGTAATAGTTATACCCCTCACAAAGTGATAACCCACCCGCCCCAGTCTGCTATCCGTCTGACATCCTATATAGCTGTTACAATTCCGTTGACTCTATTACCTGTGCTAAGGGGGCTATTTTAATGGAAAATATGGATTGGCTTTCAAGGAAGAAATAAAGTAGAAGAATGGCTCACCTGCAATTGTGGGAACAGCCAATAGTATGGGAGAAGCAAAGACAGACAGAGAAAACACTGGAGACACAAAAACTCTCAGTGACCCCAGTGTGTGAGAAAAGGCAAATTAAATGGAAGGCGTCAAGACTTCAAAACTCTTGCACACCTGAAACCTGCAGGTCACCACCCATTTTCCCAGACCAACATAAACAGTTATCCCATCCTAATGGTAATATTATAGCTAGTATTCATCCAACTGTGCCAAACACCCAGCATTTATTGTCTTTTTTAATGTTACCTTATTTAATTCTCACAATAATACTATAACTAAAGTAGATCTTATTACTGTCTTAATTTTGCCAACGAGTACATGAGGTTCAGGTGAGTTAGGTTAAGATTAATGATTCCTAGATAGTAAACATTAGGGCTGATATGCACCTCACCCCAGAGCCCAGGCTCCATTCCCAATGCATTGACTTCTCTTCAGAATTGCCTCTGAAATCCAGCACCATTTATGAAAAAAATAAAATAAAATAACTCTCAGCAAAGTGGGAATAGAGGGAACATATTTCAACATAATAAAGGCCATATATGATAACCTCACAGCTAACATCATACTCATTGGAGAAAAGCTCGGGAATGTTCCCTTAAGATCGGGAACAGGACAAGGATTGTCTCTGTTGGTTACATGTGTTCCTACTGCTCCAATTACCCTACCATATCTACTATGCATATATCTGTTTCTCAGTTACTTCACCGTGAAACCCCAAGCACTGAGTTTGGGCCAATGGAGACAAAGAATACGTGTAAATTGAGTTAAATTCAATTTATTTTAGATACAATTAAGACCATTGGACTTAGGATCCACTCAGTGTGGGTTCAAAGGTTGGCTGGGATCCAAAGCCTGGCTCGTCCATTCACATATGATTGAATACAAAAGATTACTCAACCTCTTTGCATAATAATTGAAATGAATGTAATAACGAAACAAACTCATGATGTTGTTAAGAGGATATAAAAAACGTACATTTAATGTGTCTAGAGCAGTTTCTGGTAGGTGAGCAACATGCAAGGATATGCTTTTAGTAGGCTTGGGAAAAGTGAATTGGCAAATATAGTCACTATGGACAAGCCATTTATTAAGTTATTTAATTTTCTATATCTCAACTTACAAACAGATAAATTTTAAAATTGGGCAGATGATCCATGAAGATCCTTCAGAATCAGCAATATGTAAATCTATATATAATTAATGCACTCAGTTTTGTTGTTAGCCCCTCTTTATCTGGAGAATTTTGAAATACAAGTTATTGTATAATAAAACAATACATACTGTATGTACACTTTTCGAGTTTCTTTGTTTATCACTGTTTCTCCTCATAGCCACATTGCATTTTGTGATTCTCAACATTGATGAAGAATAGTACTGAAGTGACACAGTTTATATACCTAGGACTAACAAATGACCCAGAATTGCAGGTCCCTCTCTTTGTAATATTTACCCTCATCTACCTCATTGGGAATTTGGGGATGATCATGTT
Organism: Rhinolophus hipposideros; assembly: GCF_964194185.1. NCBI lineage: Eukaryota > Metazoa > Chordata > Mammalia > Chiroptera > Rhinolophidae > Rhinolophus > Rhinolophus hipposideros. The sequence goes on from NC_138056.1 coordinate 10,682,561, forward strand.
GATTCTCTTGGACTCTCGTCTCCACACTCCCATGTACTTTTTCCTCAGTAACCTGTCTCTGGTGGACTTTGGTTACTCCTCAGCTGTCACTCCCAAAGTTATGGCTGGGTTCCTTATAAAAGACAATGTCATCTACAATGCGTGTGCTGCTCAGATGTTCTTTTTTGTAGTCTTCGCCACTGTGGAAAGTTACCTCTTGGCCTCAGTGACCTATGATCACTATGCAGCAGTGTGCAAACCCCTGCATTATACCACGGCCATGACAAGTATGTGCGCACGTCTGGTCATAGGCTCCTTTGTCTGTGGTTTCCTGAATGCCTCCATCCATGCTGGAGACGCTTTCACTCTCTCTTTCTGTGACGCCAATCCGGTGCATCACTTTTTTGGTGTTATTCCAGCAATCGTGGTTCTGTCTTGCTCTGATAGATATGTTAGTGAGCTGGTTCTTATTTATGTAGTGAGCTTCAACGTCTGTTTTGCTCTTCTGGTTATCTTGATATCCTTCACATTTACTTTGATCACCGTCCTAAAGATGCACTCATCTGCAGGATATCAGAAGGCTCTACCCACTTGTTCCTCCCATCTCACTGCAGTCTCCATCTTCTATGGGACAATCATCTTCATGTACTTACAGCCCAGCTCCAGTCATTCCATGGACACAGACAAAATGGCCTCCGTGTTCTACACCATGATCATCCCCATGTTGAACCCTGTGGTCTACAGCCTGAGGAACAAGGAGGCCCAGAGGGATCTCATGAAGGTTGTTTTGGAGGCAAAATTATCTCTAGAATTGTGATTTTAATGTTGTACAATGTGTAGTAACCTAGTTTCATTAAGGCCACAATGAAATTAAGTTCCTGAAGTGATATTATTGCCTATTCAAAAGTCTCTTGTCCTGAAAAAATACACATTATGTCCCAAAATGTAATACCTGAACAAGAATGCTAAGATGTCTTGGGGCCCGCTTTTCAATAATCTTATTAAGGATATTGGTTTATTCATTTATTACACATGCAATTTTTCTACCACCTCAATGCAAATGCACACAGAATAGGGCTACAAGTGAGACCATGAACATGGTGCATATGTGCCCCATGAGGAAACCTACCTATGGAGTAGTAATCAATAAATGATGAACGTCTAAGTATTACCTTGTTTTGTACACCTGAAACTAATAAATAAATTAATTAATAAAAAAAAAAATAAAAAAAATAAAAAAAAAAAAAATAATGTACACCCTATTTCTGGAATATAATTGAAATTGTTAATGCTGATCTTACATGTTTACTTTTGTTGATTTAAATAATCTTTAGTTTCTCCCCAGTTCCTTTACCTTACTTCATTCACACTGATTTTCTTCCTTTTTTTTTTTTTAAACCTGACAACTACAAACATGTTCCTGCCTCAGGACTTTTGTACTTGCTCCACCTTGTGTGTGGAATGTTGTCTTACCATTGACGTTGGTGCTTAAATGTTACTCTATTACAGATTTCTTTCCTGATTATTTTTATAGAAGAGTCACTATATATTCACATGCACAGTTATGTATTATTCTTCATAGTTTTTATGAACCATCACCTATTATATATTTATTTGTTTACTTGTTCATTCTCTTTCTTCCCCAACTAGCACTTAGATTCCACAAAAGCAGTGGCTTTATCAGTTTTGTTTAGAACATGATTCACAGTACCTAAATAAGTGTCTATTTCGTATTAGATTCTCAATAAATATTTCTTAAATAATAAATAAAATAATTAATTAATAAATAAAATGAATAAATAAAATAATGATACAATTTGAGTCCAATTGTATCAATATGTGAACCTTTAAATAACTAATGATTATAGTGTATAATTCATAATATAAACCTAGATAGCTGTCTAGTGAATTTCAAGAAGCACAGCTAATTTTCTGCTTTGCTGAAATATTGTTTAATTACAATTATTGGGGTGATAATGCTTAGTAAAATTACATAGTTTTCGATGGACCAGATCAAAATAGCGGCGTGAGGTGAGCCTCTGTAAAGCTCTCCTGGAATTTACAACTAATCGGACAACAATAACTCCACAAAGGACTCCCTGCACAGCAGACAGGCAAGACGAAGAGGCCGACTACTGAATTCACCTCCAGGTGGGTGAATCGCGGGAGCGGGGGAGGAGGGAAGGGAGAAGTGCGGGGACGGAGCCGCGCGGGCGCAGGACAAAGACCTAGCTCAGTGCTCGGAGCCCGCTGCTCCCAGAACCACCGCCGCTGCGGGAGAGGGAAGGACTCGGACTGCTAGGGCTCCGCTTACGGCCCACAGGGCTGAGGGGGCAGCATACAAAACCGCTGAACCCAACGTTCGCTCACGGCAGACCTCGGAGCAAAGACTGAGGGAAGAGGGCTGAAATCGGTGGTTTAAGCCCTCACTGCCGAGCGGAGAACAGAAGCCTTAGGCACTGAGACTAGCCGCCCCCTCCCTACCCTCCCAGAGCTCGCCCCGCCCCAACCTGCCCGGTGCTAGAAGCGATAAAGTAGCAGTGTCAAATCACAAGGACAGGATCTTTGCTGTTCTGAGAACTGTGGACCGCAGACACAGATTCGCAGCCCAACTAGTTCGGGCAAAGGGGAGGGAGCTGTGGAAGCAGGACTGGCTGTGGTGGTGGTCGCCGCCATTGCTCTGGGCCACCTCTCACAACTCACCCCGCCCCTGGCCCCACCTATCTGGGTGGATCCCTGCAGGAGTAAACAGAACTGCTGAAACATACAGGCTCTGAATCGGGTGCAGAAAGAGCTTTGAAACTTCAAAAGCTCTCCGCACCCCCACAGGGACGTGGCGCCCTAAGACCCAGGTGAACTGTTAACAGAGGAGAGGCCCGTCTCCCAGGGAATCCCCCCATTGTGTGAGAAGCTGGAAAAGTGCAGAGAAAATATAGCACTACTGTGTCAGAGAGACTTCTTCCTATCAACTTGTTGCAGAAGCCACTCCTGTAGATGTCTAGGAAGAGAAATAATAAATCAATAATTGCCATGAATAACCAAGGCAACAAGACAGCTCAGAAAGAAAGTGAAAATTCTCCAGAAAAGGAACTTAGAGATATGGAAATATGTGACTTAAATGATAGAGAATTCAAGATTGCAGTTCTGAAAAACCTCAAAGAGATGCAAGAAAACACAGAAAGGCAATTTAATGAACTCAGAAATGCAATCAAAGAACAACATGAGCATTTTACGAAAGAGATTGAAATTTTAAAAAAGAACCAAATGGAATTTCTGGAGATTAAGAACTCAATAGAAGAAATTAAGAATGAAATAACCAGCTTAGGTAGTAGAGTTGACCAGATGGAGGAAAGAATCAGTGACATCGAAGATAGAAACCTGGAAATTACACAGATGGAAGAAGAAAGAGACTTGAGACTTAAAAGAAACGAAAGAACTCTACAAGAACTTTCTGACTCCATCAGAAAGAGCAATATAAGAATAATGGGCATACCAGAAGGAGAAGAAAGAGAGAAGGGAACAGAGAATATACTCAAAGAAATTGTCAATGAGAACTTCCCAAATTTGTGGACAGAACTGGATCCTCGAATCCAAGAAGCAAATAGAACACCTATTTACCTCAATCCCAACAGGCCTTCTCCAAGACACATTGTATTCAAGCTGTCTAAAATTAACTCCAAAGAAAGAATCCTCAAGGCAGCCAGGGAAAAGAAGACGGTAACCTACAAAGGAAAGCCCATTAGATTATCATCCGATTTTTCAGCAGAAACTCTACAAGCCAGGAGGGAGTGGAACCAAATATTCAAACTATTGAAAGAGAGAAATCATGAGCCAAGAATAATATATCCAGCAAAGATATCCTTTAGATATGAAGGAGGAATAAAGACCTTTCCAGACATCCAGAAGCTGAGGGAATTTTCTAATACAAGACCTGCACTACAAGAAATACTAAAGGAGGCTATTCGACCACCATCAACAGGGACAATTTGTGGCAACCGAAACATAAAAAGGGGGAGCGTAAAGGCCTGAACCGGAATATGGGAATGGAGAAAGTAAGCGTGCTGAAGAAAATGGAATACTCTAAATATCAAACTTTCTTTTACATAATCTTAAGGGTAACCACTCAAAAAAAATCCAGAACTGAAATATATACTGTAATAAAAGAAGAAACAGAGGGAAACATCATAGAATACCACCACACAGAAATAATAGACAACAACAAAAAGGCAAAGAAACAATGGAGTCACAGCCTTACCAGAAAACTAAAGATAGAATGACAGGAAATCCTCACGTATCAATAATCACCCTAAATGTAAATGGACTGAACTCACCAATAAAAAGGCACAGAGTAGCAGATTGGATCAAAAAACTAAACCCAACCATATGCTGCCTACAAGAGACACATCTCAGCTACAAGGACAAGCATAGACTCAAAGTAAAAGGGTGGAAATTGGCACTCCAAGCAAATGGTACCCAGAGAAAATCAGGTGTAGCCATAATGATATCAGATGAAACAGACTTCAGGGTGAAAAAGATAACAAGAGACAAAGATGGACATTTCATAATGGTAAAGGGGGCTATACAACAAGAAGACATAACAGTCATCAATATTTATGCCCCCAATCAGGGAGCACCAAAATACACCAAGCAACTACTAACAGAACTAAAGGGAGAAATTGACCAAAACACAATTATACTAGGGGACTTAAATACATCATTGACAGCTATGGATAGATCATCCAAACAGAAAATAAATAACGAAATTGCAGCCCTAAACGACACATTAGATGAAATGGACATCATTGACATATATAGAGCACTTCATCCTAAAACATCAGACTATACATTCTTTTCGAGTGTTCATGGAACATTCTCAAGGATAGACCATATATTGGGACATAAAATCAGCCTCAGCAAATTTAAGAAGATTGAAATCATACCAAGCATATTCTCTGATCACAAGGCTTTGAATTGGATACCAACTGCGAAAAGAAAACAAAAACAAACACAAATACATGGAGATTAAACAACATACTTTTAAAGAACGACTGGGTCAAAGAAGAAATTAGAGGAGAGATCAAAAGATATATAGAAACAAATGACAATGAAAGTACATCCTACCAAAATTTTTGGGATGCGGCGAAAGCAATTGTAAGAGGGAAATTTATATCGTAACAGGCCTATCTCAAGAAACAAGAAAAATCCCAAATAAATAACCTCATGTTACACCTCAAAGAACTAGAAAAAGAAGAACAAGCGAAACCCAAGGTCAGCAGAAGAAAGGAAATAACAAAAATCAGAGCAGAGCTAAATGAAATAGAGAACAAAAAGACAATAGAAAAAATTAATGTGACAAAGAGCTGGTTCTTTGAAAAAATTAATAAAATCGACAAACCCTTGGCTAGACTCACTAAGATAAAAAGAGAGAAGACACTAATTAACAAAATCAGAAATGAGAAAGGGGAAGTTATCACGGACACCACAGAAATACAAAGGATCATCCAAGAATACTATGAAGGACTATATGCCACCAAATTCAATAACCTAGAAGAAATGGACAAGTTCTTAGCCTTCCAAGGCTGAACCATGAAGAACTGGAAAATCTAAACAGACCGATCACCAGTAAAGAAATCGAATCAGTCATCCAAAACCTTCCCAAAAGCAAAAGTCTGGGACCAGATGCCTTCACTAGTGAATTCTACCAAACCTTCAAACAGGATCTAATACCAATCCTGCTCAAACTCTTCCAAAAAATTGAAGAAGAGTCAGTACTCCCTAACTCATTTTATGAGGCCAACATTACCCTGATACCAAAACCTGGTAAGGACAACACAAAAAAAGAAAACTACAGACCTATATCTCTGATGAATACTGATGCAAAAATCCTAAACAAAATTTTAGCAAATCGAATACAACAATGCATTAAAAAGATTATTCATCATGACCAAGTGGGGTTCATCCCTGGGGCACAAGGATGGTTCAACATCCGCAAATCCATCAATGTGATACATCACATAAAATTACAGATGTTTCAAGTGTATAATTCTGTATTACATCATCTACGTATCACATTGTGTGCTCACCACCCAGAGTCAGTTCTCCTTCCATAACCATATATTTGATCCTGTTTATCCTCATCTACCATCTCCCTCACCCATTACCCTATGGTAACCACTAAACGACTATCTGTTTCTATGAGTTCTTATTTCTTTGTTTCTTTGTCTTGTTCCTTTGTTGTTTTCAGTTTTATATCCCTCATATCAGTGAAATCATATGGTTCTCAATTTTTTCTGTGTGACTTATTTTGTTTAGTATAACAATCTCAAAATCCATCCATGTTGCTGTAAGTGGCACTATTTCATCGTTTCTTATGGCAGAGTAGTATTCCATTGTGTATATATATCACATCTTCTCTATCCAATAATCTATCAAAGAACATTGTTTCTTTCCATGTTTTGGCCATCGTAAATAAAGCTGCAATGAACATAAGAGAACATAGATCTTTACGGATAAATGTTTTCAGATTTTTTGGGTAGATACCTAGGAGTGGGATTGCTGGGTCATATGGTAATTCTATTCTTAATTTTTTGAGGAACCTCCACATTGCCTTCCATAGCAGCTGCACCGATTTGCATTCCCACCAACAGTGTATGAGGGTTCTCTTTTCCACAGGCTCTCCAACACTTGTTATTATTTGTCTTATAGATGATAGCCATTTTAACCGGTGTGAAGTGATATCTCATTGTGGTTTTTATTTGCATTTCTCTGATGATTAGTCATGATGAGCATCTTTTCATATGTCTATTGGCCATCTGTATATCCTCTTTGGAGAAATGTCTGTTCAGGTCCTTTGCTCAATTTTTAATTGGGTTGCTTGTTTTTTTGTTGTTGAGTTTTATGAGTTCCTTATATATTTTGGATATTAGCCCCTTATTGAAGGCGTTGTTTGCAAAAATCTTCTCCCATTCGATTGGTCACCTATTTATTTTGTCAATGGTTTCTTTTGCTGTGCAGAAGCTTTTTAGTGTGATATGGCCCCATTCATTTGTTTTAGCTTTAGGAAGTATCCCTTGCCTTTGAGGTCAAATTTATAAAATCCTCTTTGAACCCAAGGACCATAAGTTTAATACCTATGTTTTCTTCTATGCAGTTTATTGTTTCAGGTCTTATGTTTAGGTCTTTGATCCATTTTGAGTTAATTTTGGTACACAGTGACAGATAGAAGTCTAGTTTCATTCTTTTTCACATGGCTTTCCAATTATCCCAGCAACATTTATTGAAGAGGCTTTCTTTTCTCCATTGAAATATTTTCTATCTACAGTCTTTCTCAGTGCTTGCATTCCAACACAAATGATTTCCAGGATCCCATAAGCAAATGAATCATCTGAAACAAGCTCATAATTTTTACTTAGAAGTTATGTCTGTTTAAGTGGCAAGTAACATATCAAATAAATACTATTTAGTAAATCACAAAAGTGCATTAAATATGAGACTATTTAAAGGTTTAGTTTCTGAATATATTTGAAAAGTACTTCATACATATGAAATATAATTAAATAATTCTAAATATCAATATAGAACATAAACATGACAATATCTGTCAATAATAAAGTTAATGTATATTCAATATGCCAGTATAGTACATAATCTTTATGCTTTTAATTTTGATCCTAAGGGAGCTATATGCTATACAAAAGCTACCCACATAAATGTGTAGTCTTGTCTATTTTGTTGTCTCTATACAACAAGAGGCTTCAATATCTCAGTGTTTTAAGATTGTACTTGAATATGTTAATATTCTCATGCTGGTACTCGTGGGGTACTGTAGAATAACTTAAATATTCTCTTCTATCTTTATGGTGATTATTTGCCTCTTGGAACCATTTCTAATTATTGTTTTAAATAATTATTTAATTTTAGAATTTTAGAATTACAGAAAATTTTTAAAAATGGTAAAGGATGTTCAATGTAATCCTGTGGCAATCTAAACGATGGACTGCAGAAAGATCATCTTAACTCCTGCAACCTTCCAATATTACTGTCATGCGGGGCGGCCTGCAGGGTCTCTGCTTCCATTCCCCACATAAGAATGCAGGATATGGTGAGGCCAAAAAGGAACACCATGGAGCCAAAGATGGGGGAGTCATACCACTATATTCTCACTGGAGGCTGAATCCACACTGTCCGCAACCCGCCATCCTAACTGCAATCCACGCTTGCCAGCTCAGCCACCATCTTCTTGCTAGCCCCCATTTTTCTGCTAGCATAGCTACAGCAGTTATATTAGAGGCCAATAGCTCACTGGTTACAGCTGATGGCCAACTAGCCACAGCTGATGGCAATGCAATCACAGTTGATGGCCATTTACTACTTGAGTCAGCACCTTTCCACGTGAGGCCGAGAGCCTGGAAACTGCACTTTGGGGATCTGTCCCCACAATTACCTAAGAGGGTGAAAAGGGACTATGAAGATGTGAATAAGTTAAGGACATTGGGATTATTTGTGTGCACTGTAAAAGGCACTCCCATAGGGAGTCAGAGAGATCTGACCACATATAAAAGAGGTATGGGCAATGTGACCTTGGAAGTAGAGATTGAAGTGATATGACCAAAAGCCATGGAATGCCAAGTCACTAGGAAATGGAAGAGTCAAGAAATGTATTTTCCTTAAGAGCCTATAGAGAGAGCATTGCTCTTCCAAGACATTGTGTCCAGGGGAACTGATTTGGACTTCTGGATTACAGACTGTGAAAGAATAAATATATGTTCTTTTAGCTTCCAAGTTTGTGGTAATTTGTTATAACAGCTATAGAAAACTAATAAAATTCTTCCCTAGTTTCCCCTACAGAGTAATCTTACATTACCATGGTACATTTGTGCAACTAAGAAACCAAGATTGGTACTATATTATTTTCTAAACTTCAGATTTCATTAGTTTTCTACTAATATCCTTACTTCTTCTTGCATTTAGTGATCATGTCTCCTTAATTTCTTCTGGTCTGTGACAAGCTCCCTGACTCTCCCTGTTTTTGATGATCTTGAAAGTTTTGAGAGTACTGGTCAGGTATTTCCTAAAAAGTCCTTCAGTTGTGATGTTCTGATATTTTCTCAAGATTAGACTGAGGTTATAGTTTTTAGAGAGTAATACCACTAAGGTGAAGTGTTTTCCTCATCACATTATATCAGCAGTACATGCTATCAACATGAATTATCACTAATGATGTTAACCTTGATCACAAGTCCTAGGTAATTTTTGCAAGTTTTCTCCCTTGTATAGTTACCCCTTCTCCCCCTTTTCTATATTTTATGCTTTAGAAATAAGTCCCTAAGTCCAGATCACAGTCAAGTGTTTGATAACTACTTCCTCCTCCTGGAGAGGACAGTATTTCAATAACTTATTTGGAGTTGTCTTAGCAAGACTTGTCTCTTTTTCCTCAATTATTTATTTACTCCGTCATTTATTTATTTTATTTTGTGGGTAATAACCAATACTGGGTTATTTATTTTTTGCTCAAATTGTTCCACTTTCACCATTCACAGCTCTTTCAGTTTGCTGCTGTGTCCCTTTGACATAGCTTCATCTTTTTGTTGTTGTTTTTAGCACTTTCTTACTTTATGTTACTACACAATTCTTCAGGCTTATCTGGTGTTTTCCCTATCACTATCACAGAATCAACTATTCCTACAAAGAACCACCTTTCTTTTATTAAAGAGTGGTATTTAAAAGCCAAGATTTGAACCCTGATTGTGCTTACTGATACTGGAGTTTTACTTCCAGGCCCTCTTGCCCACAGAGATAGAAAGTATATATCTATGTAGTCTGTATACGTTCATAATTACACTTATTCTCTACCTTTCCATCATATCTATATTAATCTAAACATGAGTGTATATTGACATCTCTGACTCTAATTTATTTCATCCCAACTGTTTCCCTTTCATAACTTCTACCTCTGACAGTGAGAAACCTGGCTCTCAACAAGTGCCGTTCATTAATTTATTTGTGTGACTTTTTTTATAAGTAAAGCAGTTCCATAATTGTTAATGTATACCTCCATGATAAACAACTTCAGTAATTAAAGAATAGAATTTTTATAGTTTCTTTTACTTTTAGCCTTGTAGTTTCTGATCAACACATTATTTTCCAACATTATTTAAGGCAGCTTAATTTTTTTCCCTATCTCCGTTCAGTAAGTTTAAGTCATACATTTGTAGTACAATTAGATTTTTTTTTTTAACACTCTGTGTTCACTCCTGGAATTCGCCTGTACTCCTGGATGATTCTTTCTAATTTGTGTATATTAATATTTGCTCTTTGCTTTGTATAGTTCTATGGGTTTTAATAAATGCAGGGTCATGTGTTCAAGAGCCCAGTAACATGGAGAATACTTGCATCATCCTAACATTTTCCTTTCCATCCCTTTTTTAGACAACCATTCCCCAACCCTTGGAAATCACTCAGCTTTTTTCCATCCCCACGTTATATGAATGGAATCACAAAGTATGGAGCCTTTAGTTCTTGCTTCTTTCATTTTAAAATCCACTTTAGATTCATCCATATTGTTGCATAAATCAATATTATTCTAATTTTTCACTGAAGAGTCTTCCAGTTTAATGATGTACTACAGTTTGTTTAGTCTTTCACTTTCAGAAGTGCATTTGGTTGCTTCCAGTTTGGCAACTCTTAATCTCAATAAAACTTTTAAAAACATTTGCACAGAGGTTTATTGGGAGGAACATCTGATTCTAATTTACATTTAACATTTGGGTTTTTTGCATGTGGACTGACAACTGTTGCAGCAAAATTTGCTAAAAAGAATATATTTTCTCCTTGGCATCTTTCACAAAAATTAGTTGATGGTATATCTGTGGGTCATTTCTGGATACTACAATCTGACCCATTGATTTATGAGTCTATTTTTTTCCCTAATACCACATTGTCTTGGTTACTATGTTTATAGTAAGTCATGAAGTGAGATAATTTTCAGGCCCATACTTTGTTGTTTTTTCATAATTATTGTGCCTACTCACTAGTTTTGCCATTATACATAAATTTATAATCAGTATGTCAATATTTCCCCCCTCAAAAAGCCTTACTTGGGTTTCCATTGTGACCACATAGAGTCTGCAAAGCACTGAACTTTAAGTCTCCCAATCTATAAATATGGTATATCTTTACACACTTTTGAATTCATTCATTAATATTTTATATTTTTCATCACTTTTAAGACAAAGTCCTAATTATGTCCAAAGAGCTAAATGTTATCTTAGACAAAGAACTGAAGGAAATCAGAAGAATAAGTTCTCAAAAAAATAGAGAATATTAATAGGGAGACAAAAAATATAAGTAACTAGATAGAAATTCTGGAGCAATAACCAAGAAGAGATGAGGTAGGCATCAGAAAGTAATGGTTCAGATTGCCTAATTTTAAAATATTAGTATCTTTTGTGCTTTCCAAAGAACTTTCATATTCATTGTCACCTTACATAGCAATCTATGAGGTAAATGAAGAGGTATTTTCATCTTATGACTTAAGAAAATGAGGTCATGGCAGGTCTGTTCACAGCTGGTTGTCAATAGAACTAGGATTGAAATTGGTCTTGTTTTGTAGTACAATACAAATCATACCCCTAAATCTCTGAATTTCTTGATCAAAAAGACACATTTGTGTTTCTTTATACCTAGGATTATAAATAAGAGATTTCTCATAATGCATTAACCACTCATCACATATCAGAGAAATACAGAGATTAACTATTTTCAAAAATAAGTGTAATTAGATACACATGCTTATTTGGGCCAAACATGGAAACTCATAGAAGAAGAAACTTCATGATCAATAGTATTTTCTGGTACTTTCTGAAATCTTTCAAGGTGATTTAATAACATTTTGTCAATATTTGATTATAGCACTTATCACTATTTGAATGATGATTTGTAAATCTTGTTGTCTCTACCCACATAATAATTGACTCACGTTATTAACTTTTTAATAATATTAACAAATATACTACTTGGTACACAGTGGGATTCAATACACTTTGTTTATGTGAGTGAATTAGATTAAATAACGTGATTCAAGCTATGCCTTGAGAGTTACTCACAGAGGTAGGCAAACATTATTTTTCAGTTGTGAAAAATAGCTCTCATACCCCGTTCTTAAGAAAGAAGCAATTAAATTGCCTGTAGGGACCTAGCTGGGTATGATGAGGGTGCACATGTGTTTTTGTATTATTTGCTATTTGTTATTTTTCTACTCTCTAAAGTGTAGTTTACAAAAAAAAAAAAACACAATAATATCCATAGCTTTTAGTGTAAAAATCTTCAAGTTTGAAGTGATGCTGAAGTTTTAATAAAATTTGATACTATTTATAGTAACAACATAAATGGTCAATGATTGTAAGAAGGTTATAAATTATCATCTATCCACACAATAAGTGTAGGGAATCATTAATAACATTTTTTGAAAGCTATGTGATATCTAAAAAATGCTTAAGATATTTTCATTGGAAAAATCAGTGAATGAAATTGTACATAATATTACAATAATATAAGAGAACAAAAATAGAATAATAAAACTGGAAACACAGGAACCAAAATGTTAAAAGTGGTATAATGTGAAAGCATTATGGGTGTTTTTCCTTCTTTTCAATGTCATGATTCTAACATTTCAAAATGAAAAATATAATCTAATGCAAATAAAAGAGTTTTCATCATAACTATAGAAAAAAATAATAGAATAATGGACAGGAGACATGAATACCAAGATAACAGAAAAAAAAATAAATGCATGTGGCTCTTAAATATATGAAAAATGCTCAATACCACACATAAAGTAAAACGCATCGAGATATAGTTTCTCATCTGAGAGATTGGCAAATTCAAAAGTTTGCTGTTATCTGCTAGTGATGCACAACCTGGGCTTTAGAGGACAAATAACCCACTTTCATAAACATACAAATTTACGGGAGAAAAAGAGAAAGTCATAGATAGAAAGGAAAGCTTTGGAGTAAAAGAAATTTGAAATATACATCAATCAATTGAAAAATTTGACCTTATATGGATCTCAATTTGAAAAACATTTCAAAACACTTATAAGTCAATCAGGAAAATTTGAACATTGACTAGATAATTATAAAAAGAAAATATTAGTAAAATTTATGTGTAATAATAGTATTGTGGCTTTCTTATTAAGTCCTTATATTTTAAAGAAAGACACTGAAATATTTATGTATAAAATGATACGATTTTGGCAACAGAAATTTCTTTTCTCACAGTTCTTTAAGTTGGAAATTCCAAGATCATGGTGCTGGACAATTCAGTTCCTGGTGAAGATTCTCGGTCTGGCTTGGAGATGACCACTTTTTCACTGTATTCTCACATGGTAGAAAGAGGCAGCTCTGGTGTCTCTTCCTCTTCTTATAAGGCACCAGCCCTATTGGATTAGGGCCCCATCCTAATGACTTCATATAACCTAACTACCTCTGTTTAGTCCCTATCTTTAAAACAGTCACATTGGGGTGGGCGTGGGGGTGTTTATGATTTCAACATATGAATTTGGGGGCAGGAGACACAATTCAGTCCACAGCTGTAATCACTTAAAGGATATTAGGAACTGATAACTTTGGGGCCATTTTTCAGCCTTTCACAGATTTATTTCTCACTATGCCACTCCATGTCCATCACATAGTTTGTCTTGGGAAGGAGAGGACTCTCTCTATGTGTCACTGAAAAATACCAGATAAGGAAAGGTTTACCAGCCATAGCTGCACCTGCTGGCACATGAAGCTTTCTCGGTCTCCATGGCAGGAGGAGAGACAACTGGCATGTTGCCCCTGTGCTTTAAGCCACCCGGAAATGACACATATCAGTTCTTCCCAAAGCTTATTCTATAGAACTGGTAAATGTCTCTGGTGAGCTGCAATGGGGCAGTCACATGTGGGGGAGCAGATGAAATGTTTGAGCACCAATACGTTTGTGAACAATGCTATATCAACTTATCTTTATTTTTTATTAAATTTGTTGGGTGACAATTGTTAGTAAAAGTACAAGAACTCGTCCTAGAAAAAGTGCTACATACCTCACTGCTGAATATCACTATGGTCACCTTTGAAGTACTCCCCTTGGGAAGCTATGCACTGACACCAGCACCTAGTCCACCCTTCAAAGCAATTTTGGAACTCTTTTTCTGGAATGGACATCAGAACTGTCATCATATTACCCTTGATGTCCTGAATGTCATTAAAATGTCTTCCTTTCAATATTTCCTTTATCTTTAGGTAAAGAAAGAAGTCATTGGGGTCCAGATCAGGTGAGTAGGGAGGGTGATCCAATACAGTTATTTGTTTACTGGCTAAAAACTCCCTCACAGACAGTGTCGTGTGAGCTGGTGCATTGTCGTGATGCAAGAGCCATGAATTATTGGTGAAAATTGCAGGGCATTTTTGTCTAACTTTTTCATGTAGCCATTTCAGTACTTCCAAATAGTAAACTTGGTTAACTATTTGTCCATTGGTACAAATTCATAATGAATAATCCCGCTGATATAAAAAAAAGTATAGCAACTTGGTTTACCTCTTGATTGGGACAGATGGAACTTTTTTGATCATGGAGAATTGGCTGGCTTCCATTGTATGCTTTGACGCTTTGTTTCGGGGTCATATTGGTACACCCATGTTTCATCACCAGTGATAACATGGCCCAAAATATTGTCTTGCCTCTACAAAAGATCTTGGCAAACTTCCAGTCTCCTTTGCTCGTGTTCATCGGTGAACTCCTTCGGGACCATTTTTGCACACACCTTTCTCATGAAAAGATTTTCAGTTAAGATTTTCCTAACTGTCGCTATTGATGTTTACTTGGTCTGCTATGCTTCTCATAGTCAGCCAACTATTTTGACGCACAATTCCATGAATTTTTGCAATGTTTTAATCAGTTCTGCTCATTACTAGCCACCCTGACCGCTCTTCATCAGTGACGCATTCTCTCCCTACAGAAAAACATTTAATCCATTTGTACATTGCCGTTTTCTTTATGGCACTTATGACATTTCTTTATGGCATTATCCCCATAAACTTGGCCTAACATGTCCCTGATTTCATTTCCACTCTTGTCAAGTTTAACAAGAAATTTGATGTTTGTTCACTGTTCTAATACAAGCTCAGGCATTCTTGCGACACCACACAAAAACACGCAACAACAGTATCCGATGGACATGCGTCCTATTTGGGAGACCACCTCAGGGATACTGTGGATACCTGATCATGGCATTGTACATCAGAAGCTAAACATTAATGAATGCCAACTATAATTTTATATATATAATGTGATGGTTCAGTGTGAGGTCGGAGGGATAGTGGATGGGGGGAGGGGGGTTCACAGTATGAGGGATATAAATGATGAACGTCTAAGTATTACCTTGTTTTGTACACCTGAAACTAATAAATAAATTAATTAATTAAAAAAAAAAAAAAACACGCAACAACAATAATGAATGCCACTCAGGAAGACACGCCACATGTTGACTCAAACACCTCTATGAGACACTGATATACCAAGGTTATGAAACCTTACCGAGCTGTTTGTACAGTGCTGCCAATGTAAGTGAATGGTGGTAAGTTCGTGAACTTAATTGTCAGACCTCATAGTTATCTCTGACTAAGTAATCCTTCTCACAGTTATATTCCCAAATGAAATCAAAATTTATGTTCACAGAAAACCTTTAGGTAGATGTTTAGATAGGTTTCATTTATAATCACCAAATACTAGAATCCATGTAATGTCCTTCAGCTGGGGAATGGATAAGCAATATGCAATAACAATAAAATGGAAAAAAACCCCACAGATTCCACTATTGGTAAAGATAGCAACATTGAAGGATCTTAAATGAATCATACTAAGTTACAAAGAAGCAAGACTCATATATTACATATGCTAGAATTCCAGTTGAGGGCATTCTTGCAAAGAAAGTTATATACACAAAACAGTTATGTGGTTTCCAAGGACAGTAGGTGGGAGAAGGAGTTGACACAAAGAACCTTGGGGTTTTGCTTATGTGATGGATATGTTCTATATCTTGATTGTGGTCATAGTTATATAACCATACACATTTTATCAAATTCTTAGAACTATACACAAAAATGGGTGGATTTTACTGTTTGTAAATTATGCATTTAGAAAGTAAAAAAAGAGAAGTAATACTAAAATACGCATGCATACTTAATATATGCAGCTAGGTCCCATAGGTAATTTAATTGCTTCCTCCCTAAGAACATGGGATGAGGAGCTGTAGGTGCTCTCTTGGGGCGTGTCCCCTGAGAGCTCCATCTCTTTAATTCACTCCTATTTGTCTTGCATTGGCTTCTGAAATACCAAAAGCACTCCATATGACACCATTTTAGAGGGACCAGACTGCATGTTGGTCCCTTAGATAGTCATATGTTCATCTGAATGTTAACAGTTGTCATTATACACAGGCTTTCTGTCTACTGAAGAATTGCTGTGTACCTGCAACCATGGCCAAGAAAATCACCACAAGATAAAAATTATATTGAGTAACTTTAAAATGATGACCCCTTACCAAGTTGTTTTATAGACCTTCCCCTGTTTGCTATTTACAGACACAATTCTGTAAATTATTGTGGGAGAAGTAATTTTATTTTATTTATTTTACAGATGAGAAGGGAAGGATCCCTCCAAGGGCACAGTAAGAATTCATGGTGGATTCAGGACTGGAGCCCTGGTTTCTGGGTCCTTGTTAGTGTTACTTTCCTCTATCTTTCCCTGTCTTAGAGAACGTGGGCCTTTTTGATCACTACTTAAAATATAGCTTGTCTATCATTATTTATGTATTATTTCATGGCTGATTTTCTGATTTCACACTCACTATTCAAGATTGATTTTCCCTTCTCTTCAAGGAGCGAGGTAAGCTACTGTATTCCATATACACTATTAACGGAAAGGATAATTCATGGCAAAGCAATAAGAAGCTACACATAATGTAAGTTATTTGAGCAGAAAAATAGATGTTTTGAACTCTTTTTTTTCTAAAATAGTGAGTTGAGGCTGCAGTATAAATATCAAAACTTCCAGTAGTAGAAAATTTAGTGATACTTATGAAATATCCTGCTGCTTTCCTAAAAAAAGTTGCATTAAAAAATAAGATAGATGGTGCTCTGATTGAGTAGGTGGTAATTTTATCTTGTTCACTAACAGTTGGTCTCCTACTGGAGGTAGAAAAAAGGAAAAAAGAGTTAAGTGTGCAGTGACCATTCTTTAAACTACAAAGGAAACTAAATGAATTAGCAAGATCAAACTGCAGTTTAACCTTTTCTCTATACGTTCATCCTTGTTATTCTGGCAACTTTAAATATGCTGACAGTGAGGTGGCTAAAAACACAGAGAATTTGATTAGGTTGAAACTGGCTTGCAAACTTGAATCTTATTCATAGTAGTGATATAATTGTAGAATATCATGTAACTTCTTAAATCCTTTATTTTTTAATGGTACAATATAATATTACCCATTGTACACACACACACACACACACACACACACACACTTACATGTAAAGCTTGTAACATAAAACCAAGATAATTCTGAAGTACAAATTATTAATGAAATAATGCACACGGTATTTAGACATTTCAATTTCACTACAATTTCATTTCTGCTTGTCACTTTTTCCCTTTATTTCTCACTACTACAGGACATTTGATGATTCCCAAATAACATGATGGGGAACAGGACAGAAGTGACACAGTTCATCCTCCTCGGGCTAACCAATGCCCCAGGACTACAGGTCCCCCTCTTTATCATGTTCACTCTCATTTACCTCATCATCATTGTTGGGAACCTGGGGATGATCGTGTTGATTCTTTTGGACTCTCGTCTTCACACTCCCATGTATTTTTTCCTCAGCAACTTGTCTCTGGTGGACTTTGGTTACTCCTCAGCTGTCACTCCCAAGGTCATGGCTGGGCTCCTTATAGGAGACAAGGTCATCTCCTACAATGCATGTGCTGCTCAGATGTTCTTTTTTGTAGCCTTTGCCACTGTGGAAAATTTCCTTTTGGCCTCAATGGCTTATGACCGCTTTGCAGCAGTGTGCAAACCGCTACATTATACCACCACTATGACAACAAGTATGTGTGCACGTCTGGCCATAGGCTCCTATGTCTGTGGTTTCCTGAATGCCGCCTTCCATGTTGGGGACATATTCAGCCTTTTCTTTTGTAAGTCCAATACAGTCCATCATTTTTTCTGTGATGTTCCAGCTGTCATGGCTCTCTCTTGCTCAGATAAACACATTAGTGAGGTGCTTCTTGTTTTTATGTCGAGCTTTAATGTCTTTTTTGCTCTTCTGGTTATATTGATTTCCTACCTATTCATATTTATAACCATCTTGAAGATGCACTCAGCTCAGGGGCACCAGAAGGCTTTGTCCACCTGTGCTTCTCACCTCACGACAGTTTCCATCTTCTATGGAACAGTTATCTTTATGTATCTACAGCCCAGCTCCAGCCATTCCATGGACACAGACAAAATGGCCTCTGTGTTTTATACTATGCTCATCCCCATGCTGAACCCTGTGGTCTACAGCCTGAGGAACAAGGAGGTCAAGAGTGCATTCAAGAAGATATTTGAGAAGGCAAATTTTTCTACGGGGTTGGGATTTTAATCATTTTGTATGCACAATAATCTTATTTGATTCCTCTCAAACTTTTCCTGTTCAATAAATTACTTTTTAAGCCCCACACTACATTTAAATTCCTGAGATAAATCCTTATCTTTTCAAAAGTCTTTGTCTAGTAAAGAGAAAACGTATTCCGGAATATAATCCTTGAATAAGGATGGCTAAGGGGAAGCATTAGAACTTTTGGGACCTGCTTGTCAAACGTTACTAATAATATTAACATGTTAAACAGGGAGCACAAACAAGCCCATGAACACGGGAAACATCTATGTTTCCCATGGGGGCACACACATATTGGAGTGGGAAATTTGTTAGAGGCAAATGGATTGTTGTTAATTTTTAATAAAACTGGTTTGAGCAGTTAATTGACATATTAAATATAAAATTATATCTAATCATAATTATTTTTTAATAACTGTTCTAAGATTCTGAATAGGAGAAAAAAATCATGTACTTTTAAATGAAAGTATGCACTCTTTTGGCACATTTTCTTTCTTGACTGAATCCTTTTGTAGAATCAATATGTTCACAGTACACTTTTCAAAAGTATAAAATAATTGCTGAAATCTCATAGCTTAGTTTTGGATTCTATCTTGGTGTTGTATATATTATTATGGGTTTGGATAAATGTATAATGAATTGAATCCACCACTATAATATAGAGTATTTCCACTGCCCTGAAAGTCCTCTATGCTCTGCGTAGTCATCTTTCCCCAAACCCCTGGCAACTACTGATCTTTTTACTGTCTCCATAGTTTTTCCTTTACCAGAATGTCATATAGTTGGAATCATATAGTATGAAGCCTTTTCAGATTGGTTTATTTCATGTAGTAATATGCATTTAAAGTTCCTCCATGTCTTTACCTGGCTTCTCAGCTCATTTCTTTTCAGTGTATTTATCCATTAATCTAATGAAGAACAGTATGGTTGCCTCCAGTTCTGGCAATTATGAATAAAGGTACTGTAAATATTCATGTGCAGGTTTTTGTGTGGACAGAATAGGTTTTCGACTCATTTGGGCAAACCCAAGGAGGAGGATTGCTGGATCATATAGTAAGATTATGGTAAGTATTTTGTTGTTTTTGTTTTCTTGGGTTTTTTTTTTTTTAGGGGAACAGCACTTTATGGGGGAACAGTGTGTACTTCCAGGATTTCTTTTTCCAAGTCAAGTTGTTGTCCTTTCAGTCTTAGTTGTGGAGGACGCAGCTTACTCCAGGTCCAGTTGCCATTGCTAATTGCAGGGGCACAGCCCACCATCCCTTGCGGAAGTCGAGGAATCAAAGTGGCAACCTTGTGGTTGAGAGCCCGCGCTCCAACCAACTGAGCCATCCGGGGGGCAGCTCAGCTCAAGGTGCCGTGTTCAATCTTAGTTGCAGGGGGCGAAGCCCACCATCCCTTGTGGGACTCAAGGAATTGAACTGGCAACCTTGTGATTGAGAGCCCACTGGCCCATGTAGGAATCAAACCTGCAGCCTTCGGAGTTAGGAGCATGGAGCTTCAATTGCCTGAGCCACCGAGCCGGCCTTCTTTTTTTCTTTTTTAATTAACCTGAATGCACCCGATCTTGTCTGATCTCAGAAGCTAAGCAGGGTAGGATCTGGTTAGTACTTGGATAGGAGTGTGGTTGGCCTTAAAAGTAGCTCCAAAGTATCTTCCAAAGTAGCTGTTCCATTTTGCATTCTGACCAACAATGAATGAGAGTTCCTCTTGCTCCTCATCCTCACCAGCATTTGTTGTCAGTGCTCTGGTTTTTGGACATTTTATAGGTGTGTAGTGGCATCTCTTTATTGTTTTAATTTGCATTTCCCTAATGACATCTGACTTGAATTATCTCTTACAATGCTTATTTCCCATCTGTATATCTTCCTTGATGAGGTGTGTCTGTTAAAGTCTTTGACCCATTTTACAACCAAGTGGCTTTTTTAAAAAAATTATGTTTTAAGAGTTCTTTGTGTATTTGGGGTTACAGTCCTTTATCAGATGTGTCATTTGGAAGTATTTTCTCCAAGTTTGTGGCTTGTTTTCCTATTCTCTTCACGCTGTTTTTCACAGAAAAGTTTTTAATATTATTGAACTCCAGCTCATTAAATATTTCTTTCATGAATAATACCTTTCATGGTGTATCTACAAAGTCATCACTATACCCAAGGTCATCTAGGTTTTTTTCCTGTTATCTTCTATGAGTTTAATAGTTTTATACTTTACATTTAGGACTATGATCCATTTAGAGTCAATTTTTGTGAAGGGTGTAAGGTTTGCAACTTGATACATATTTTTTGCATGTGGATGTCCAGTGGTTCCACTACCTTTTGTTGAAAAGATATCTTTGCTCTATTTTATTGAACTTGCTCCTTTGTCAAAGATCATTTGGCCACACTTAAGTAGGTATTTCTGGGCTCTCTATTCTGTTCCATTGATCCATTTGTGTATTCTTTCAACAATACCACATTGTCTTGATTATGTAGTTTTATTGTAAGTTTCGAAATCAGGTAGTGGCAGTCTAACTTTTTTTTTTTTTTTTAGTCTTAGGATTTCCATCTCTTTACTTACATTTCCCATCTGTTTTTTTATTCTGTCTACTTTATCTATTAGAGCCCTTAGCGTATTAATCATGGTTATTTTAAATTCCTGGTTTTAGAATTCCAATATCCTTACCATAATTAATTCTGATATTTTTTGTGTCTCTTCAAATTGTGTTTCTTGCTTTTTGGTATACCCTGTAATTTTTCTTGATAGTCAGACATGATGTACGAAGTAAAAGAAAAGGAAATGCTGTAATAGTCCTTAAGTTATGTTCTATGAAGTGTGGGGGAGGAAAAGCAGTGTATGGACCTATCATTAGGGCTCAGTCTTTTAGTGAGCCCATGGCTCTGTACTATGAAATTCACATGTGTTTCTCAATTTTTTTCCTCCACCTTTAAGTGTGAGAGGATGGTTAGAATAGGCTAGAATTGGGTATTTACCTTCTCCCACCTGGTAGTTTAGAGCTGACTTGAGTTAGATGCTCTTTTTTTCTACCAGGTCGGTAAGGCTCTGATAATACATCAGCAGGTTATGCTCTGGTTAACTAGTTTCTCCTGAGGGCAGACTTTCTTAAGAAGATCTAAATATTATGGCATATTTCAAAATGATTCCTTCCCCCACCACACAAGTTACAGAAGAAGCTCCAGAAGAGGGAATTTTTCTGTAGTGTTTACTGTGAGAACCTGATTGAGCTCCTGGAAGTAAAACTTACAAAATTGTGATGAACCTCCTATCATTAGCTCCCCCAGAGTCTTTAATTCTCAGTTTTCCACACTGAGCCTCCAGCAATATAATTTATGTTCTCCTACCATGGTGCTGGATCCCTTGGCATTTTCTGCTCATGAGTATCACCTCTGGTAAGCTGTGACTCCCTGTATTCACCTGTCTGTTTCTCCAATCTTGGGGACAGTGTTTTGCCCTGTAGCCTCACCTCTCTTATGAATCCAAGAAGACTTGTCAATTTTTTTAGTCTGTTCGGCTTTTTACTTGATAAGATGGAGCAGTGACTTAAAAACTCCTTATATGCAGAACCAAAAACTGGAAGAGCAATAACATTTTTCAATGTTTTTTTTTGTGAATTAATGAGATGTGTACCTTTTTAAATTAAATTTATTGGGGTGACATTGGTTATTAAAATTACATAGGTTTCAAGTAAAATTATATAGAGGTATAATTATACAATACATCATCTATATATTGCATTGTGTGTTCACCACCCACAGAAGATTAGTGTCTCTTCCCTTTATTCTATTCAAGTGATTTGTTAGAGTGACATCAGCAATACTGAGAATAGGAAGTCCCAGCTCTCATCTCCCCAAAAATACACCAACTTAGCAACAATATATGGACCAAAATTATCTTATGAGAGGTCTAAAATCCAGTTAAGAAGTTTCGGTACCTAAGATGAGCACAAAAGTGAAGAGAGACACATTGAAACAGATGAAAACAGCAATTTCATTTTACTCACGTCAGAGCTATCTTCTAGAAGGTATAACTCAGATCTGAGAGAAAGCCTTGGTTTGTGACTTTTCTCTCAGGAAAAAGAGATAATGGAGTGTTAGACAAAAAATTGTAACATCCATAGCTTGGGTTTATCAGATCATTAATAGCAAAAAAAAGACCAGTCTTGGGGCATGAAGTCAAAACCACCAGCAGCATGGCTCGGTAGAGAAGACAACAAATCCATCATCCAGGAGTTCTGCAAGCATTTTTATACATTAAATAGGGAAGAGAAAGATGCAAGCCATTCTAAAAGGATTTACATTAGCTATAGACAAAGGGAATGGGAGAAGGTGAAGCAGGGCTGCTTCTGGGATAGGTGCACAGTCCATAAAGCTCATGTGTAAATAACAAGTGGAGGTTCCCTGGGGTCTATGGCAGCTGGCTATACTCTCTTTTGGATAATCACAGAAACAACCACCTGGAAATGAATCCTAAATTATATACAGGAATGTGAGCACGTTTTGTCAGAGCAGGACCATGGCTATAAAATGGCTAACTGTTCTGTCACTTTCTCTCACTCAACAGCCACAGTAATTTTAATTTAGAACATCTCAGAATGGTTTTCCTTGTCAGGAGCATTCATTTAATGTCTTTGCACTGTCAGTACACTGCCCTAGTGAAACAGGACAGGAAGTTTGCAGCAGCCAGGGTGGTTCTGTAAGATTAGGAAAAGTCACACAATCCTGAAGCTTCACCCACAGGAAGAAGGAAGAGGAGAGGTGTGTGTATCCAACATGCCCAGCCTTACAGTGCATTGCCCAAATAAAAGAGGCAGGTGGTTTAATACAAGTAACATGGCTCTGTGATATTGGGAGGAGACGCACAGCCTGATTCTTTAGCCAGGAGAAATGGAGAAGAGTGGAGTATGCATCCAATGGCCCGGCCTACTAATGCACTGCACTAGAGATAAAAAATGACTGTTTTGCTGCAGCCAGTATAGTTCAGTGAGATAGGAATAAAGTGTTCAAACATAAGACCTCTCCTCCAGGAGAAACAGAGATGGGTGGAGTGTACACATCCATCAAAAAAGTTTAGAAGCTCCCAGAGTCTCTAGCTAGGCTAGTTGGTGAAAGCCTTTTCCTATTAATCCAGTGCATAAAATATGATAGAGGTTACTGTTTCTTAGAAAGCAGTGGTGACAAAAGCTACAAGGAAAATAAAGAATTAGAGAAATATGATAAAACAAAAAGAATAAAATGAATTAGTAATTGAACCTAAAGAAGTGGAGTTCTGAGATGACACAATAAAAATGGCGGCGTGAGGTGAACCTCTTAAAATCTCCCCTGTAATTCACAATAAATTGAACAACTATAACTCCACAAAGGACTCCCTGTGCAGCAGACAGGCAAGACTAAGAGGCGCACTACTGAAATCATCTAAAGGTGAGTAAATTGCACAAGCGGAAGAGGAGAGAAGGGAGAAGTGTGGGAAAGGGGATGCAGGGGCTTAAGACACAGACCTAGCTCTGTGCTCTGAGCTCACTGTATTCTGGAACTACCACAGCTGAGGGAGAGGGAGAACTCAGACTGCTAGGGCTCCGCTTATGGCACACAGGGCTCAGGGGACAGCATATAAAATGGCTGAACCCAACTCTCATGGCAGAGACCTCAGTGCAAAGACTGAGGGAAGAAGGCTGAAATCGGAGGTTTAAGCCCTCACTGCTGAGCAGAAAATGGAAGCCTTAGGCACTGAACCTAGCCAACCTCTCCCTACTCTCCCAGAGCTCACCCGGCACCACCGGCCCAGTGCTAGAAGCAGAACAGTTGCAGTGTCAGATCAAAAGAACAGAATATTTGCAGTTCTGACAACTGTGATCTGCAGACACTAATTCACAGCCCAACTAGTTCCAGCAAAAGGGAGGGAGCCATGGAAGCAGGACTGGCTGTGGTGGTGGTCGCAGCCATTGCTCTGGGCCACCTCTCACAACCCACCCTGCTCCTGTCCCCACCTATTTAGGTGGATCCCTGCAGGAGTAAACAGAGCTGCTGAAACACATGGGCTCTAAATCTAGTGCAGGAAGAGCTTTGGAACATAAGAAGCTCTCCACATCACCCCACAGAGGCGGAGCCCTATGACCCAGGTAAACTGTTCATAGAGGAGAAGCATGCCTTCCAGGGAATCCCCGCCCCCCCATTGAGTGAGAAGCTGGAATAGTGCAAAGAAAATATAACACTACAGTGTGAGAGAGAATAAAAGGCTGTAGTCAGAGAGAAAATAAAACATTCTACCAACACCTACTGGAAAACAAAAGTTAGACCTCTTTCTATCAACCTCTAGCAGAACCCACTCCTGGAGGTATCTAGGAAGAGAAACAATAAATCACTAATTGCCATGAATAACCAAGATAACAAGCCAGCTCAGAAAGAAAATGAAAAGTTTCCAGAAAATGAACTTAAAGATATGGAAATTTGTGAGTTAAATGACAGAGAATTCAAGATTGCAGTTCTGAAAAAACTCAATGAGATGCAAGAAAACACAAGACAGGCAGCTTAATGAACTCAGAAGCACAATCACAGAACAAAATGAACATTTTACCAAAGAGATTGAAATTTTAAAAAAGAACCAAATAGAATTTCTGCAGGTTAAGAACTCAGTAAAAGAAATGAAGAATGAAATAGCCAGCTTAGGTAGTAGAGTTCAGCAGATGGAGGAAAGATTCAGTGACATTGAAGATAGATGTCTGAAAATGACAAGGATGGAAGAAGAAAGAGACGTGAGACTTAAAAGAAATGAAAGAACTCTACATGAACTTTCTGACTCCATCAGAAAGAGCAATATAAGAATAATGGGCATACCAGAAGGAGAAGAAAGAGGGAAGCGAACAGAGAGTATATTCAAACAAACAGTCAACGAGAACTTCACAAACTTGTGGAAAGCACTGGATCCTCGAATCCAAGAAGCAAATAGAATACTTAATTGCCTCAACTTCAACAGACTTTCTCCAAGGCACATTGTATTGAAGCTGTCAAAAATTAATGACAAAGGAAGAATCCTATGGCAGACAGGCAAAAGAAGACAGTAACCTAAAAAGAAAACCCAACTGGATTATCATCAGATTTTTCAGCGGAAACTCTACAAGCCAGGAGAGAGTGGACTCATATATTCAAACTATTGAAAGACAAAAATAATGAGCCAAAAATAATATATCCAGCAAAGATATCCTTCAGATAGGAAGAAGGAATAAAGACCTTTCCGGACTTACAGAGGCTGAGGCAATTTTCTAACACACAACCTACACTACATGAAATACTGAATGAAGCTATTCAAATTAGCATAAATAGGGATAATTTGTGACAACCAAAAATTAAAGGGGGGAGAATAAAGGCCTGAAATGGAATATAGGAACGGAAAAAGTAAGTGTGCTGAAGAAAATGGAATACTGTAAATATGAAACTTTTTTTTACATAAACTTATTGGTAACCACTTGTAAAAAAAAAAACAGAACTGAAATATACAATGTAATAAAAGAAGAAACAGAGGGAAAAAATCATAGAATACCACCACACAGAAATAATAGACAACAACAAAAAGGCAAAGAAACAATGGAGACACAGTCTTACCAGAAAACCAAAGATAGAATGATAGAATATCCTCACGTATCAATAATCACCCTAAATGTAAATGGACTGAACTCACCAATAAAAAAGCAGAGTAGCAGATTGGATCAAAAACTAAACCCAACCACATGCTGCCTCCAAGAGACACATCTCAGCTACAAGGACAAACATAGACTCAAAGTGAAAGCGTGGAAATTGACACGCCAAGCAAATGGTACCCCGAGAAAATCAGGTATTGCCATACGGATACAGGTGAAACATACTTCAGGATAAGAAAGGTAACAAGGGACAAATACCGACATTTCATAATGATAAAGAGAACTACACAAAAAGAAGACATAACAGTCATCAATATTTATGCCCCCAATCAGGGAGCACTGAAATATACCAAGCAACTACTAACAGAACTAAAGGGAAAAATTGACTAAAACACAATTACAGTAAGGGACTGAAACACATCATTGACAGCTATGGATAGATCATCCAAACAGAAAAAAATAATGAAATAACAGACCTAAATGACACATTAGATGAAATGGACATAACTGACATATGTAGAGCACTTCATCCTAAAACATCAGACTATACATTCTTTTCGAGTGTACATGGAACATTCTCAAGGATAGACCATATATTGGGACATAAAATCAGCCTCCGCAAATTTAAGATTGAAATCATACTAAGTATATTCTCTGATCACAAGGCTTTGAAATTGGATATCAACTGCAAAAAGAGAGCAGGAAAAAACACAAATACATGGAGATTAAACAACATACTTTTAAAGAACGACCGGGTCAATGCTGAAATAAGAGGAAATATCAAAACATACATAGAAACAAATGACAATGAAAATACATCCTACCAAAATGTTTGCAGCGACAGCAGTTTTAAGGGGAAAATTTATATCATTACAGGCCTATCTCAAGAAACAAGAAAAATCCCAAATAAATAACCTCATGTTACACCTTAAAGAACTAGAAAAAGAAGAACAAGCGAAACCCAAAGTCAGCAGAAGAAAAGAAATAACAAAAATCAGAGCAGAACTAAATGAAATAGAGAACAAAAAGACAATAGGAAAAATTAATATGACAAAGAGCTGGTTCTTTGAAAAGATTAACAAAATTGACAAACCCTTGGCTAGACTCACTAAGATAAAAAGAGAGAAGACACTAATTAACAAAATCAGAAATGAAAGAGGGGAAGTTATCACAGACACCGCAGAAATACAAAGGATCATCCAAGAATACTATGAAGGACTATATGCCACCAAATTCAATAACCTAGAAGAAATGGACAAGTTCTTAGAAACATTCCACCTTCCTAGGTGGAACGATGAAGAACTGGAAAATCTAAATAGACCAATCACTGGTAAGGAAATTAAATCAGCCATCTGAAACCTTCCCAAAAGCAAGAGTCCAGTTGCAGATGGCTTCACTAGTGAATTCTACCAAACCTTTAAACAGGATCTAATACCTCTCCTACTCAAACTCTTCCAAAAAATTGAAGAAGAGACAATACTCCCCGACTCACTTTATGAGGCCAACATTACCCTGATACCAAAAACCTGGTAAGGATAACACTAAAAAAGAAAACTGTAGACCAATATCTCTGATGAATACAGATTCAAAAATCCTAAACAAAATTCTAGTAAATTGACTGCAACAATGCATTAAAAAGATTATTCATCACAACCAAGTGGGGTTCATCCCAGGGGCCACAAGGATTGTTCAACATACACAAATCCATCAATGTGATACATCACATAAAGAAAATAAAGGACAAAAATCATACGATTATATCAATTGATGCAGAAAAAGCGTTTGACAAGATACAACATCCATTTATGATTAAAACACTTACTAAAACAGGTATAGAAGGAAAATACTTTAACATATAAAGTCCATATAGGACAAACCCTCAGCTAATATCATAATTAACACTGAAAAACAAGCCCTTCGCTCTATGTTCAGGAACGTGACGGGGCTGTCCCCTATCACCTCTGCTTTTCCATAGTGTTGGAAGTCTTCGTCAGAGCAATCAGGCAAGAGAAAGAAATAAAAGGCATCCAAATTGGGAGTGAAGAAGTTAAATTGCGACTCTTTGCAGATGACATGTTGCCATATATAGAAAACCCTAAAGACTCCACCAGAAAGCTATTTGAAACAATCAACGAATACAGTAAAGTTGCCAGCTAGAAAATCAAAGTACAAAAGTCCATTGCATTCCCAATACTAATATTGAAATCTCAAAACAAAAAATAAAATAAAAATTCCTTTTGCATTTTCAACAAAAAGAGTAAAATACCTAGGAATAAACTTTAAAAAGACCTATATGCTGAAAATTTTTAACACATTTTCAAAAGAAATAGAAGGAGACACAAAGAAATGGAAAGCCATTCTGTGCTCATGGGTTGGAAGAATCAACATAGTTAGAATGGCCATATTACTCAAAGCAATGTTCAGATTTAATGCAATTCCCATCAAAATCCCAATGGCATTTTTTAAAGAAATAGAACAGAAAATCATCAGATTTGTTTGGAACCACAAAAGACCTCGAATAGCCAAAGCAATCCTAAGAAAAAAGAACAAATGCTAGAGGTATCACACTCCCTTACTTGCTTGTACTACAGGGCAACAATAAAACAACATGGTATTGGCAGAAAAACAGACACACAGACCAATGGAACAGAATTGAGAACCAGAAACAAACCTACATAAATATGGACAGATAATTTTTGACAAAGAAGCAAAAAGCATACTATGGAGAAAAGACAGCCTCTTCAATAAATGGTGCTGGGAGAACTGGAAAGCCATGTGCAAAAGAATGAAACTGGACGGCTATTATTCACCATGTCCCAAAATTAATTCAAAATGAATCAAAGATCTAAACATAAGACCTGACACAATAAACTGCATAGAAGAAAACATAGGTACTAAACTTATGGACCTTGAGTTCAAAGAGCATTTTATGGATTTGACTCCAAAGGCAAGGGAAGTGAAAGCTAAAAATCAATGAATGGGACTATATCAAACTTAAAAGCTTCTGCACAGAAAAAGAAACCATCAACAAACTAAAGAGGCAACCAACTGAATGGGAGAAGATTTTTGCAAACAGTGCCTCTGAAATATCGAAAATATAAAAGGAACTCATACAACTCAACAACAAAAAAACAAACAACCCGATTGAAAAATGGGCAGAGCACCTGAAGAGACATTTTTCCAAAGAGGACATATAAATGGCAAATAGACATAAAAAATGCTCAACATCACTAATCATCAGAGAAATACAAATAAAACCCACAATGAGATATCACCTACCTCAGTTAGAATGGCTATCATCAACAAGACAAATGGTGACAAGTGTTGGAGAGGCTATGGAGAAAAAGGAACCCTCATACACTGTTGGTGGGAATGCAGACTGGTGCAGCCGTTATGGAAGGCAGTGTGGAGATTCCTCAAAAAATGAAAAATAGAATTACCATATGACCCAGCAATCCCACTCCTAGGTATCTACCCAAAAAATCTGAAAACATTTATCCACAAAGACACGTGTGCTCCAATGTTCATTGCAGCTTTATTTACGGTGGCCAAGACATGGAAACAACCAAAATGTCCTTCGATAGATGAATGGATAAAGAAGCTGTGGTATATATACACAACAGAATACTATTTAGCAGTAAGAAAAGATGAAATTGCACCATTTGTGACAACATGGATGGATCTTGAGAATATAATGCTAAGCGAAATAAGTCAGACAGAAAAAGCAGAGAACCATATGATTTCACTGATATGTGGTATATGAACCAAAAACAACAAAAGAACAAGACAAACAAGTGAAAAACAAAAACTCATAGACACAGACAATAGTTTAGTGGTTACCAGAGGGTAAGGGGAGAAGGGGGTGGTAGATGAGGGTAAAGGGGATCAAATATATGGTGATGGAAGGAGAACTGACTCTGGGTGGTGAACACACAATGGGATTTATAGATGATGTAATACAGAAGTGTATACCTGAAATCTATGTAACTTTACTAAAAATTGTCACTCCAATGAACTTTAATTAATAAAAAAATGAATTACCATATGACCCAGCAATCCTTCTCCTGCGTACCTAACAAAAAACCTGGAAACATTTATCCATAAAGACACGTGTGCTCCAATGTTCATTGCAGCTTTGCTTATGGTGGCCAAGACATGGAAACAACCAAAATGTCCTTCAATAGATGAATGGATAAAGAAGTTGTGGTATATATACATAATGGAATACTATTTGGTGGTAAGATAAGATGAAATAGGACATTTGTGACAACATGAATGGATCTTGAGATTATTACACTAAGCAAAATAAGTCAGACAGAAAAAGTAGAGAACCATATGATTTCACCGATATGTGGTATATAAAACTGAAAACAGAATAACAAGACAAACAAATGAAGGAACAAAAACTCATAGACATAGAAAATAGTTCAGGTGTTACCAAATGGTAAGGGGGGAGGAGGGCTCTAGAAGAGGATAAATGAGGTCCAATATATGGTGATGGAAAGAGAACTGACTCTGGTGAACACACAATGTGATATATAGATGATGTAATACAGAATTGTACACCTGAAATCTATGTAATTTTACTAACAATTGTCACCCCAATAAATTAAAAAAATAAAAGAAATATTTAAAAAAATATGGAGAGGGAAAAAAAGAAAAAAGAAGTGGTAATGAAGAACAATGAATAATAAAAAGCCATTCAAGTGGTTGGAACAAGGGGTCAAGGAAAACAGTGGAAAATTGAATCATGCCCAGAGGGATAAAAATCAGGTTTCATAAAGAAATATCTCCCATTACCAGGTTTAAGGGGTTTTTGTAATGTAAATTCATCAAGATTTCTAAACTGGCCAATGTGTCTTTCATTACTTTCGTTAAGGTGGGAGGTTTATCTTTTCTAATTATCTTTACCATGGTCCAACAGTATTTATTTACTTGGTGTGCATGTAGAATGAACTAATATTATTTTTGGTTTATAAGTTCCTGGACCGTAAGGAGCCATATCTGGACTAGATGGAGAAGATCATTTAACTTATTCAATAGCCTAGATATGAAAGTTCTATAGTAATTAATTGAATTTTAGGTTGTCTCCCTGGTTGGAGGTGAATAATATGTCCTCTGTATGGACGAAATACAAAACAGATATTTGCTGATCAAAGCATTACACTAAAACAAAACAGGTTGATTGTTTTCCAAGCTATTTCCTTTTCAGCCCTGAGCAAGGCTCAATTTCTCAGCCTTCAGTAAGTTAAGTGAGACAATGTGATTGTGTTCCTGTCAGTGAAATATGAGTGTGTCGTATGTGCCATTCTCAGGTGTCTCATGAAAGCTTCCATGTGATCCTCTGCTCACTCTCATTTTTTGTCATCAGCTGGATTGAGAGGATTCAGACCACAAGAGCTAGTAAAACCACTAAATAGAAAAAAAACAAGGTCACTGAATCATCGTATGATTTCCCATAGAACAACTAATTGAACAACCTCTATGACCATGGCACTGGAATGTTGGAATTTTGCTTGTATAGCAGCTAGTATTATCTACACTAACAAATACAGAAATTTTCCCATAAGTCAATCTATATGCACTGGGAGTGAGTCAGGAGTGAGGGAATATACAAATGAGAAAAACTGTCAAACTGCTCTAACACAATTTAATTCCACAATTGTTTATTTGTGAATCTTCCTCCAACTTCCAAATAATAACGGAAATGGCTGACACAAATAAAATTAGCACAGTTTTTGGAGATGGAAAAGAGCTTAACTTGAATTCCATTTCAACAAGCGTTTTGATATAAAGCAAGTCAATTAAATGTTCAGAACTTCAACCAGGGAAAATAATGCCTGCCTCACAAAATTATGTACTGATTCGGCCAGAACATATACTGAATAAGCCAGACTATAGCACCGTGCTTTAAACAAAACTTTCCTCTCTTCTCCTTTCTTCTCACCTCTCATTTTTTTACCTTTCCCATTTCATTCCCTTTTTTTCATTTCTCCTTTATATTGTCACTTTTCTCCATCCAACTATTGAAAAACAGTTATTATATTGGTTTGTATTTATAATTACTGTAGCACTAAATTGTGAGTCCTCTGAAATCAGTGATGTCCTCTCATTTAGGTCTGTATTCTCGGAATCTAGTCAAATGTCGATTACATAGAAAAACTCAAGTGTCTAATGAAAATGTGATTCAATTAATGAACAAACTTACATTGGCTGACTTCCTCAATATTGACTCTTACATCTGTTCCTTTATATTTTGATCAAAATGTATAATTGTATGTTTATTTCTGCATGTGTTTACTTCTTTAGTTTTTGTTCCCTGGAAAAATTAAAATTCTGCAAACACTGAAAAAATTTCTGATTTCTATTCTGATAAAAATTCATGTCTAGAAAAGAGTTGGGGCTCAGTGAAAGATTTTAATGAGTGAATAAATTAATGATAAGGGGAAGTGAAACAAAAGACTCATGATTATAAAAACAGAACACAGAGAACAAAACACGTTAGGTCATTCTGCAGTGAGAAATTAAACAAAAATATTCAATTGTTTAAAACTACAAAGATTTTGTATTAGTTCCGTATGGCTGCTGTAATAAATTACCATACACTCAAAGGCTGAAAATAACATGGACTTATTTCTCGCAGTTCTGGGGGCCAGATGTCAGAAGTCAGTTTCACTGGAATGAAACTGTGGTATGTCTCCAGGAATTCTAGGGGAGAATCTGCCCCAGTATGTTGCCTCCTCAGGTGACTTTCAGCATTCCTTGGCATGTATCGACGTTAGTTCATCTCTGCCTTTGTGTTCACATTAGTTTCTCTTCTTCTTATCTAACTTCTCTCTGTCTCTCTTTAATTAATATGAAATTTATATAACATAAAATGAACTACTTTAAAGTGTACAATTCAGTAGCATTTAGTACATCCCCAATGTTGTGCAACCATCACCACTATCTAATTCCAAAAGATTTTTCACTCACAAAGAAAACCTTGTACCCATTTAGCAGTAACGCCTCCTTCTCCTGAGCCCCACACCCTTGGAACTAATAATCTGCTTTCAGACTATGGATTTACTTTTTATGGAAAATCTTCTAAATAAAGTTATACAATATGTGACTGTTATGGATTGAATGACTGTGTTCTCCCAAAATGCCTATGTTGAAATCCTACCCGCTAATGGTATTAGAAGGTGGAGACTTTGGCACATAATTAAGATTAGATGAGGTCATGGGAGTGGAGCCCTCATAAATGGGATCTGTGTCCTTATAACAGCCCCCAGAGAGCTAATTTATGTGCTCTGCCATGTGAGGATACAATAAGTCAGCCATTGGCAACCAGAATAGGACCTTCACCAGAACCTGATCATACTGGCACCCTGATTTCAGACTTCTAGCTTCCTTACTGTGAGAAATAAATACCTTCCTTATTACCACCAAAACTTCTGGTGTTTTGTGATAGCTGCCCTAGCTGACTGAGACAGAGACATTTTATGTCTAACTTCTTTTACTTAGTATATCTATACCAGGCTCCATATGGCACCTTCCCCTTTTATTCAGAGTAGTGCACTGATTGGCTGGGATGTTGGATGTACACTCCACTCCTGTCCTTCCTTCCTGGGAAAATGTCTCATTGTTGTGCTCCTAATCTCACAGAGCCATGCAGGCTGCTGCAAACCTCCTGCCCTTTCTCTCTAGGACAGTGCACTGAAATGTTGGGATGTTGGGTGCCAGCTCCACTTCTCTCCTTTTATGTTGAATTGGAAGTTTCAGGATTGTGCACATTCTTTGAATCCTGACGCACTATGCAGGCTGCTAAGAGCCACAAAACCCTTTTCCTGGGGGAACGCATCAGAGATGCTGGGAGGATGGGTGCAAGCTCCTCCTATCTCCCTTCTTCCTGGAGGAGAAATATCAGTATTGTGCAGTTTCTCTCAATCTGGCAGAGCTGGGCAGGCTTCCAGGAACTTCACTCCTTTTCTTTGTTTTTTATTGCCCTCAAAAGATTCTAAGGATATGGGATGCTCTGTCTCTGAGTGATGTGAGATAGAAGTAGGTCTCTGGGGTGGTATCCCACAAGGCTGGTGATATCAGATGCATGCCACATTGATTGCCTCTTTCTCTTAAGGAGATATCAAGAGACAAGTAGATCTTTTTTGGTGCTGAGCTGTGCTAACTTGGAGGGGGGTAGGGAGCACTGTCACAGGTAAAATGAAACTGCTCTTCTTACCCATTTCATATCAGCTTTACTCGTTTTTGTGCTCTTCTGAGATATGGCAACTTCTTAATTGTATTCTGAAGCTCCCATAAAGTTATTTGAGCCCAAATATCTTTGTTTTATTCGTGTTTCTGATGGGGGAAGAAGACTGGGTCTTCCTATTGCACTATTTTGCTCTACAAATTCTTTGTGTTCTGTATATCAAAACCTTATCAGATTATGATTTGGAAATATTTCCTCCCATTTTATAGGTTGTGTTTTCACTTTCAATTTTGTCCTTTGATGCACAAAAGTTTTTCATTTCTTTTTTTTTATTGGGGTGACAATTGCTAGTGAAATTACATAGATTTCACGTGTACAATTCTGTATTACATCATCTATAAATCCCCTTGTGTATTCACCACCCAGAGTCAGTTCTCCTTCCATCACCATATATTTGATCCCCCTTACCCTCATCTCCCACCCCCAACCCCTTTACCCTCTGGTAACCACTAAACTATTGTCTGTGTCTATGAAAAGGTTTTAATTTTGATGAAGTCCAAGTTGTCTATTTTTTTATTTGTTGCTTCTGTTTTCTGTGTCATACCTTAAAAAAACATTCTGAAATCCAAGGTCATGAAAATTTACCCATATATTTTTGGGGTGTTTTTTGTGGGGTTTTTTGTATTTACCTTTCGTATTTTGGTTCCTCTTCTATTTTGAATTGATTTTTGTATATGGTGTGAATAACAGATCCAAACTCATTCTCTTTGTGGTTAAAAAGACACATAACTTGAGATTTACCCACCTTACAAGTTTTAAGTGTATGGTACAGCATTGTTAATTGCAGGCACAATGTTGTAAGCAGATCTCTAGAACTTATGTATCTTGAATAACAGAAACCTTACAATCATTGGACAGCAGCTTCCCATTTCCCCTCCTCAAGCCCCTGCCAACCACTATTCCACATTCTGCTTCTATGGGTTAGATTACTTCAGATACTTCATTATAAGTGGATTCGTTCGGTGTTGTCCTTCTGTGACTTACTTCACCAAGATAAATATCCTCCAGGTTCATTCATTTTGTTGCAAATGGCAGTATTTTCTAATTTTAAAGCTGAATAATATTCCATTTTATGTATATACCACATTTTCTTTATCCATTTATCTACCAATAGACATTTAGTTGTTTCCACTTTTTGACTATTGTGAATAATGCTGCTGAGAACATGGGAGTGCAAATATCTCTTCAAAGTCCTTATTTCAACTCTTTTGGGTAAACACCAGAAGTGAGATTTCTGGATTATATGGTAGTTCTTTAAGTTTGTTTAGGGATCTACATACTGTCTTCTATAGTGGCTGCATCATTTTATATTCCCTACAATGTACAAGGGTTCCAATTTCTTCACATCCTCACCAAAAGTTATTTTTTGTTTTTTGATAATGGTCATCCTAAAAAGTGTAAGTAGTATCTTATGGTGGTTTTGATTTGCATTTCCCTGATGATTAGTGATGTTGAGCATTTTTTTACATACCTACATGTCTTCTTTGGAGAAATGTCTATTCAATACTTTGCTTATTTTTTAATGTTTTTTTTTAATTAAAGTTTATTGCGGTGACAATGTTTAGTAAAGTTACATAGGTTTCAGGTGTGCAATTCTGTAATACATCATCTATCTATCACATTGTGTGCTCATCCCCCAGAGTCAGTTCTCCTTCCATCACCAAATATTTGATCCCGTTTACCCTCACCTACCTCCCTCCTCCCCCATTACCCTCTGGTATCCACTAAACTATTGTCTGTGTCTATGAGTTTTTGTTTCTTCATTTATTTGTCTTGTTCCTTTGTTGCTTTCATTTTTATATGACACATATGAGTGAAGTCATATAGTTCTCAACTTTTTCTGTCTGACTTACTTTGCTTAGCATGATAATCTCAAGATCATTTGTAGTTGCAAATGGCAGTATTTCATCTTTCCTTATGGCTGAGTGATATTCCACTGTATATATGTACCACATGTTCTTTTTCTAATCATCTATGAAAAGACACTTTGGCTGTTTCCATATCTTGGCCGTTGTGAATAATGCTGCAGTGAATATAAGGGTACATATATTTTTACAGGTAAATGTTTTTAGATTTGGGGATAGATACCCAGAAGAAGGATAGATGGTTAAATGCCTGTTTTCCTCACACTCTTCCAAAAAAATTAAAGAAGAGGCAATACTTTCTAACTCATTTTGTGAAGCCTATATTAATTACTCTGATACCAAAACCCAGTAAGGATAACACACAAAAAAGAAAACTACAGACATTGGTCTGTATTCATCTGTGATGAAT